>NC_142117.1:9470156-9781250 GCF_056152115.1 Neolamprologus brichardi | reverse complement strand
TTTGCGCCCTCTGGTGGTGAATTGCGTAGGGTACAGCTTGGCCTCCTCCCAGTCTCCTTTTTTGCTAGCGCACATGGTGTCTGCATGCTGCAGCTCACAGTTAGCTCCACACATGGAGAAAATATCGTTCAAAGAGTAGAAATAATTGAGAAAAAAGATGGAGGATAAGGCGATAAGGCCATAAAGGACTATTTAGCACCTCCTGGATGTCAGCTCATGAGGTTTGTGTGTTTTAAATGTTTTGTTTTCTGTAATTAAGGACTTTTGATTGATTGGCACTAAGTACAAGAGCGCATTTTAATGTGATGTTTTGTTTATTGTTTGTCTGTGAGCAGTTCTCACGGGTTGCCAAGAACAGAATAAACCCTGTTCTATAACTACATCGTACGTACGTCAGTCCTTGAGGATGCTACACTAAACCACTGAAAAGGAAAGAATCAAGAATCTAAAAATACACTCAATGCACAAATATAGAGGCAGAGCTTATGAGGTGAGATGAGCTTGAGTTTCCTGTAGTGTGACTAGTTACAGTCACAAACTAGTCACGCCTCTCTCACAAAGAAAAAGAACACAAAGAGGAACCTTTGCTGCTCGGCTTCAGTTCTTTAAAAAGGACATTCAGACATTTCTTTTCTCATCATGAACACATCAAACAGCACCACAGAAAAGGTTTATGCTGGGATCTTTGGCTGCATTATGGTGATAGGTCTGCCACTCAACGCAGTCTCACTGTGGATTCTTCTTCGCCGCCACAGCCTCAAATCACCCAACGCTGTCTTCATGGTGAACCTTGCACTCTCAGACCTGCTCGCCATCATCTCTTTGCCCATGAGGATCTACTATCATGCAACAGGCACCCCGCTGGGAATTATCACATGCCTCTTCAGCGTAATAATCTTTCGCAAAAACCTCCGCTCCAGCGCCTCCTTCATCACCTTCATAAGCGTGGACCGACTGCTGGCTGTGGTTTATCCTCTGAGGTCTCGCCATCTTCGGACCTCATCCAATGCCTGGAAAGGAGCAGCGCTCGTCTGGGGGTTTTTGCTGGTGGTAAATATCCCAGAGGGCATAGGATTTTTTAAACACTTACAGAACCACACAGAACACATTTGTTTTCAATCTCATTATTATAAAAGTGTAACACGATCAGCAATTATTTACCTTCAGATTGTGTTACTGGTCACAATGCTAGCAGTCAACATTGTGTGCACCGTTATGGTTTCCTGGGCTCTACACAAACATCTCAGTGACTCTGCAAAGGTCAGAAACAAGGTGAACGTAATGCTGATTTTTGCCATCAACTTGGTTATATTCTGCACATGTTTTCTGCCCATGCCACTACACGCAGTTACAAAAAGCAATACCAGTATAACTCCACTGGCATGTCTGACTGTTTTGAACTGCTGTCTGGATCCACTGATGTATTATTTTTCTTTTGACTCCTTCTGGAAGAAAAAAGAGGACGTGAGAAGGGAACTATAGATTAGTGGCCTGCTAGAGTTGTTATCAGATGTCCCATGACACATGCCTGTTTTTTTGTTTTTGTTTTTGTTTTTTTACAAAGTAGCCCCTTTGTGCACAAGATTCTTAAGTAGTTCAACCACATGCACAGTTTTCAGCAGTTAACCATCAATATTCATTTATTCAGTAACATTTGTGTAAACGCCAGAAAGTAAAAGAACAAAAGCCTTGGCTTGGCTTAGTGGTTTCATGTTTTATTTTTACTGCAACATGAAAACCTCAACCACAGGAAGACCAGTGGCTCATCTGCTTTACTAGAAACTGTGAAAAAAGTCACCTGCAACACTTTGAGTTTATGCAACTAAGATCTTCTTTTTGTCAAGTTTAGTTAATATCCTGATCAGTATCATGTAATTCGTTTGTCAGAATTAACAATCTGACATGAGAAGATGTATTCAGACGCACTGAAGTTTTTTTCTTAAAGCCTTCTCCTGAAGTATTTCTCATGCAGTTGAGAGAAACTGAAGAAAAATCACATAATTCATTAAATCTACTTTATATTTGTTCACTTCACAACTGAGGAAGCAGCTTGTCTAAATCAGTTAGAGACTTTTTTTAAAAAAAAAAAAAAGCTCCCGGAAGTCACCACTTGTTGAACTAAATACTGTCAGGAAATGAAACAAACCACCTTTTAACAAACAGATAAGAAAAATAGAAAAAAAATGTGTTTTTTAGTCTTTTTAGTCAGACTAGCTGCTTTGTTTTTGTGATAAGTTGTCTCCTTGTTGTACATTTTTCAGTTGCATGAAAGAGAGGTCAGTAATGTGGTATAAAAAGAGCATCTTAGAAAGGAAGAGTTTCATCAATCTATAAAAACTGCATCTCCAAAATGTGAAAAAAAAATCTGAGTAATATTCCTCAATGTGAAATTGTAAAGGCTTGAATATCTCATAATCTGCAATACATAACATCATCAAAGCCCAAAATCAATATTGGAGTCCAGTTTCATCCATGTGCAGTGAAATTGATTTCATTTAGTTCGGTTAAATCTCCAGTAGATCCGTTTCTATTGGTATAGTTAAACAAATGTTAGCTTGTGTATGTCACAGTAATGTTGGGCTAATATATGTCAAAGTGTATAAAGATTTTAAATAAAACAAATATTTGTTGTTTATACAGATGCTTTTTTGTTGTTTGTTTTCTTTTGTGTAACAGCAAAATGTACATTACTTAACTGTCCTGTAGCTGATGTGGTGTTTCCTGGAGGAAAAGATTGTAAAAGGATTTTTCTACAGTTAAGGTTGAAAATTCATAACAACTTCCAGAAATACCAGTAAAGTTCACCAATGTTTGACTGGTGTTTGCTATAGATTCGGCATTATGCAGTTTTCTGTGATGTCAGAGTTTTAAAAAATGGTGGCATGGAACAATTTAGATTTATATTTTAATTTTGTGCTGAATACATTTGCTGTTTAACTTGGTTAACATGTGACCATGCACACAGTGGCCAGTAGAAGAAGGTTTAACTCAGCTGACATAGCTGCAGATGAAGATGAAGATACATGGTACTGCACTGTGAGCACGGGGCCAACTAAAGTATGTTGGAAACTTGTGCCACCTTCACAAAGCCTTTTCCTGACAGTTTGATAACTAACATGCACAGGAATAGCCTGCTGGAGGTCATTCTGTGGGAGTCTGGCAGTGCTCGTCCTGCTCCACCTAGTAGAAATGAGCAGACACTGATCTTGCCCTTTAGGGTGAGGCCTTTCTATGGCCCTGTCCAACTCTCTTTGTGCAACCTCCCATCTCCTGGTATCTCCTCCATATACTCAAGACTGAGCTCGGAGACACAGCAAACCCTCTTGCATGGATGTGCCATCCTGGAGAAGCTGGACTACCTGTGCAACCAGAATTGGCTGTAAGCATCTGGGCTACCAGCAGTGACAAGGACAGTAGCTAAAAACCAAACAAAAGGAAAATCAGTCAAGAGGGATAAGTAGAGAAATGGTCTGTGGGCACTGTGGCTCTCCAGTGCACCTGTTGCCACTTTTTTTTATCATCACCATATGTGATGATAGCGCACAAGCGCCACATATTTAAATGTTTTCCAGAAAAAGACTCTAAACGAGGCACATTCACTGTGTCCGGTCTAATCATTTATCATCACGCTGCCACATTTAAGAAATTGTTTCCTGTTCTTCTGTTTAGTTTTAGCACAGGTTATCTACTGTAATAACATGTCTTTACCTGTTTATTCAAACGGATCATGTCTGTTCAAAACTTACAAACGTATTAAAGGTAACTGAAAACAAACCATCTTGCATCCATCATTGTAAATTCACATGAGCCTAGGCCTTGTAATGTTTCATACTTTTTATTTATTTCATGTAAAATTACGCTTTGTTTTTTTTTTTTCTTTGTTTTTCCCCCCCCTTTTTTTTAGACAGGTCAAATCTTAGTTTTACAGGTCCTTCTAAAATAATTAGCATATTGTGATCAAGTGCATTATTTTCTGTAATGTACTGATAAACATTAGACTTTCATATATTTTAGATTCATTACACACGATTGAAGTAGTTCAAGCCTTTTATTGTTTTAATATTGATGATTTTGGCATACAGCTCATGAAAACCCAAAATACCTATCTCAAAAAATGTGCATATTCCATCCGACCAATAAAAGAAAAGTGTTGTTAATACAAAAAAAAGTCAACCTTCAAATAATTATGTTCAGTTATGCACTCAATACTTGGTCGGGAATCCTTTTGCAGAAATGACTGTTTCAATGCGGCGTGGCATGGAGGCAATCAGCCTGTGGCACTGCTGAGGTGTTATGGAGGCCCAGGATGCTTCGATAGCGGCCTTAAGCTCATCCAGAGTGTTGGGTCTTGCTTCTCTCAACTTTCTGTTCACAATATCCCACAGATTCTCTATGGGGTTCAGGTCAGGAGAGTTGGCAGGCCAATTGAGCAGAGTAATACCATGGTCAGTAAACCATTACCAGTGGTTTTGGCACTGTGAGCAGGTGCCAGGTCGTGCTGAAAAATGAAATCTTCATCTCCATAAAGCTTTTCAGCAGATGGAAGCATGAAGTGCTCCAAAATCTCGTGATAGCTAGCTGCATTGACCCTGCCCTTGATAAAACGCAGTGGACCAACACCAGCAGCTGACATGGCACCCCAGACCATCACTGACTGTGGGTACTTGACACTGGACTTCAGGCATTTTGGCATTTCCCTCTCCCCAGTCTTCCTCCAGACTCTGGCACCTTGATTTCCGAATGACATGCAAAAGTTGCTTTCATCCGAAAAAAGTACTTTGGACCACTGAGCAACAGTCCAGTGCTGCTTCTCTGAAGCCCAGGTCAGGCGCTTCTGCCGCTGTTTCTGGTTCAAAAGTGGCTTGACCTGGGGAATGCGGCACCTGTAGCCCATTTCCTGCAGACGCCTGTACACGGTGGCTCTGGATGTTTCTACTCCAGACTCAGTCCACTGCTTCCGCAGGTCCCCCAAGGTCTGGAATCGGTCCTTCTCCACAATCTTCCTCAGGGTCCGGTCACCTCTTCTCGTTGTGCAGCGTTTTCTGCCGCACTTTTTCCTTCCCACAGACACTGAGGTGCCTTGATACAGCACTCTGGGAACAGCCTATTCGTTCAGAAATTTCTTTCTGTGTCTTACCCTCTTGCTTGAGGGTGTCAATGATGGCCTTCTGGACAGCAGTCAGGTCGGCAGTCTTACCCATGATTGCGGTTTTGAGTAATGAACCAGGCTGGGAGTTTTTAAAAGCCTCAGGAATCTTTTGCAGGTGTTTAGAGTTAATTCATTGATTCAGATGATTAGGTTAATAGCTCGTTTAGAGAACCTTTTCATGATATGCTAATTTTTTGAGATAGGAATTTTGGGTTTTCATGAGCTGTATGCCAAAATCATCAATATTAAAACAATAAAAGGCTTGAACTACTTCAGTTGTGTGTAATGAATCTAAAATATATGAAAGTCTAATGTTTATTAGTGCATTACAGGAAATAATGAACTTTATCACAATATGCTAATTTTTTGAGAAGGACCTGTATGTGTACAGCTGAACATTGACGAAAAATGTCTTATTTTAGTATAAGATGGGGAAAATCCCTAAATTTCACAATACTTAAAATAACAAAACTCTAAAAATTTAATTGACTATTATTTTTTATTTGTTTTATTTTCAATGTTCTTCAAAGTTTAAAAAAAAAAAAAAGTGAGGGAAGGAAATAAGGCAAGCTGACTGCAGATTAGTGAACTTCAGTTTGGAAGCCGTTCATGTGTGAACTTCATCATGGTCCTGCCTGCAGTGGAGTCACAGTGGTTACAATGGCCTAGATTAAAGACTCAAAAATAAAACTGTCATTTCCTCTATGTCTAAGCCATCATGATCTGAGGCTGCAGATTATGTGAGACCAATCAGTGAGGACCAGAATGAAGACGACACAGGAGAAATTGGTAAAAGAAAACAAGACGTTTATTTTGTATTTTGGCTGACACAAAAAACAAGACAAACCTAAATGCAACAGGGAACCTGAACTGGGAAAATACTTTATAGAAGTAAAGTTGATATTACAAAAAAAACCATCCCCCAAATAAATGAACTCAGAGACATTAAAAGAACTAAACGCAAGACTAAACCATACTGCAAAGGAAAGAATCAAGAATCTAAAAATAAACTCATTACAGTCAGAGCGTATTAAAAATGTGTATTAGAGGAATCATAATCAGAGATCCTATCTTCGAAGCACAAATGTAGAGGAAGCGCTTATGAAATCAGACTAGATGAGATGAGATGAGTTTGAGTTTCCTGTAGTGTGACTAGTTACAGTCACAAACTAGTCACGCCTCACTCACAAAGAAAAAGAACACAAAGAGGAACCTTTGCCGCTCGGCTTCAGTTCTTTAAAAAGGACATTCAGACATTTCTTTTCTCATCATGAACACATCAAACAGCACCACAGAAGAGGTTTATGCTGGGATCTTTGGCTGCATTATGGTGATAGGTCTGCCACTCAACGCAGTCTCACTGTGGATTCTTCTTCGCCGCCACAGCCTCAAATCACCCAACGCTGTCTTCATGGTGAATCTGGCACTCTCAGACCTGCTCGCCATCATCTCTTTGCCCATGAGGATCTACTATCATGCAACAGGCACCCCGCTGGGAATTATCACATGCCTCTTCAGCGTAATAATCTTTCGCAATAACCTCCGCTCCAGCGCCTCCTTCATCACCTTCATATGCGTGGACCGACTGCTGGCTGTGGTTTATCCTCTGAGGTCTCGCCATCTTCGGACCTCGTCCAATGCCTGGAAAGGAGCAGCGCTCGTCTGGGGGTTTTTGCTGGTGGTAAATATCCCAGAGGCCAAAGGATTTTTAGAACACTTACAGAACCACACAGAACACATTTGTTTTGAACTTCATGAATATAGAAGTGTAACACGATCAGCAATTATTTACCTTCAGATTGTGTTACTGGTCACAATGCTAGCAGTCAACATTGTGTGCACCGTTATGGTTTCCTGGGCTCTACACAAACATCTCAGTGACTCTGCAAAGGTCAGAAACAAGGTGAACGTAATGCTGATTTTTGCCATCAACTTGGTTATATTCTGCACATGTTTTCTGCCCATGCCACTACACATACTTACAAAAAGCAAAACCAGTATAACTCCACTGGCATGTCTGATTGTTTTGAGCTGCTGTCTGGATCCACTGATGTATTATTTTTCTTTTGACTCCTTCTGGAAGAAAAAAGAGGACGTGGGAAGAGAACTATAGATTAGTGACCTGCTAGAGTTGTTATCAGATGTCCCATGATACATGCCTGTTTTTTTGTGTGTGTGTGTGTGTGTGTGGTTTTTTTTACAAAGTAGCCCGTTTGTGCACAAGATTCTTAAGTAGTTCAACCACATGCACAGTTTTCAGCAGTTAACCAACAATACTCATTTCTTCAGTAATATTTGTGTCAAGCCCAGAAAGTGAAAGAGTGAAAGAGGCTTGGCTTAGTGGTTTCATGTTCTATTTTCACTGCAACATGAAAGCCTCAACCACAGATCGGTGGCTGACTTACTAGAAACTGTGAAAAAAGTCACGTGCAACACTTTTTTGTGTTTGCAAAACTGCATCCTTACTTATCTTCAGTTTACATTCAGTCAATATCCTGATCAGTATCATGTAATAAGTTTGTCAGATTTAACACTCTGACATGAGAAGATGTCCCCTCCCCCCAGAAAAAACAGAGTCTTCAGGAAGTCACCATGTGTGGAACTACATACTGTCAGGGACATGAAACAAACAACCTTTTCTCATACCATCGTTGTTTTGGCTGGGTGTGTGTATGCATGTAAAGTACCACATGAATGAATAATGTTGAGGATAGATTAAGAATAATTAAGCATTCAACAGAAAAGCTGGTTTAAAATTGACTAATCACAATATTTTGTAAATATTTTTTTTAATTTTTTTTAACATTACATACAGCACTGTTTAAGCCCATCTCTTCTGTATATTTTAAGTCCTTTCATAAGACTCAGGCCTTTGTTTTATTTGCGAGTGCCTCACTAGTGGAGCCAACGGCTCAAGGCCTAATTAAGTCCCACCAGATGGAAGGGTGTTGGTGTAAGCCTACAACAGACTGTAAGACGACTGATTATCTCATCTGCAGATTTAAAATTATCCAAAGGTTATCACTGAAAATGCTATTAGACACTGAAGATTGGTTAAATTTCCCAGACTGGCCATCACATTTTACTGTTGTTAATGTTCACTATGTTCACTATTGTACAAGTTGATTGTGTCAAATTCAATATAGTCATCATTTGCCAAGACCTAGTGATCATAATTGACTACAACTGGTAGTTTCTACTTGCCAGGATATAAGGACCAAGTTATCTGGATGTGTCACCACTTTGCCAAGTCTTGGAAGAAGGCCCAAACCGTTACATGCTGCTGAGATGAAATTGGTTTCGATGTTGAGGAACAACCCAGAAACCACAAAAGTTCAACTGTGGCATGAACAGGAAAGTGCTGTAATACTAGGGCCGATGTCCAGTGAGTTTTACTTCATGGTGAACTGAGAAGGTTTCAGAAAAAAGCCCCTGCTACAAAATCAACACTTTCAAGCTGAAATTTACACCTGTCCACACAAACAGGACAAATGACTTCTGGAGTTTTACCATCCAAAGAAAAAATGATTGAGCTATTTGGCCACAATGGCAAGAGTTATGCTTGTTTAGGTATGTTTAAACCTGAGGCTTTCAAACCTAAGAAAACTGTATCAGACATCAAGCATGGTGGTGGGAGCAGTTTTGTTGTGCATGGAGTAATGAAGGACAAATACCAATAGTGTCATTGTCCTGTGTCTTTGACCCAGTTTGTGAGTTTATGATGGTTTTGTGAATCTTTCTTTTGGATTTAACAGACTTTTTCATCTTCTTGTCCTGTATTAGTTAGTCTGTAGTTTTGTATTTCCTAGTGCATCTGTGTTTAATATTTCTATTTTTTATTTTTTTGTTTTTGCCTGCTCTCATGTCTGTTCTGTCTTCAGCATCTCCTGCTGCTGTCTGTTCTGTGTTTTGTCTCTCCAGTCTGTCGTGTGTTTCCATGTTTATCCCCGTCCTAATGTCAAGCTTTTGTGTCCTTGTCTCAGTATCTCGTCTCTTGTTTTTTGTTGTGTGTTTTCAAGTCTGCCGGTTCTGAGTTTCCAAGTTTAGCTTTTTACCTGATTTCTTGTATTTTTTTATACCATTTTTGAAACTTTTAAGTCACAGCATTAAAGTTGCTTTTTTTTTCATATCCTCGACTCAGAGTCCTGCATGTGGGTCCTAGTCTGCCTGCCACACAGCCGTGAATGACATTCAAATTCTTCAGCTTCACCTCAAATCAACACCTAGCTGTTTGAAACTTGGACACAGTTGGGTGTTCCAGTTGGACAATGATCTCAAAGACACATTAAAACTGGTTAATCGATAAAGCAGTCTATCATTAAGGTTCTGGAATTACCAGCACTATAGAACATTTGTGGACTATGCTTAAAATGAACTCTATCAATCTGCTAGAATTACAATAGAAGCTTTTTCATGGCTACCAAAAGCATCTTGCCAAAGCGCAAGATGCTTGCTAAGGACATTAATAGAGCCTGTATGAGCGTTTACGTATAGCTTTGACCCTGTGTGGATTGGAGAAATTCCCCCCAAAAAGTCAAATGTCTGCAGTCAGTTCTTGAGGCTTTTTTAAAGTCATTAAAGACAGAATTCATTAAAGGTTATCTGATGACATGATGGCATCAGATAACAATGTACAAGCTCTACTTCCAATATAAACAGAAAAGAGAATCCTGAGACCAAAAGCAGTGGTTGAATCACAGTGGCTATATCCATGTTTTATCCCGTCTGTGTAATACAGTCATCATTTCTTCTAATATTACCCTACATTAAGTTCAAATCACTGACAAAGACTGGAAGATGTAAAAAGCAACTATAAGGCGCATATGTCAAATACAAATAGCAGTTAAGTGCGATTTCATTATGCAAAACAAATATCCAACACATCAAAGTCACCTCTTCTACTTTAAGAGATTTCTTTAAAAAAAAAAAAAAAAAAAAAAAAAAAATCTAGGGAGATTTTATGTTTTTGATTAATGGTGACTGGAAATGTAGTTGCTGGCAGAGCTGCAGGTTCACACGAGGATTTTACTATGGAAATGTTTAAATCGGTACAGAATACAAAATAGAAACCGTAAAATGAAAAATACTGGCAGCAGCCAGCGTCAACCCTCAGCCTCCTACTGGATGCTCCCATTGTATCGAATTCAAAATCCTTTGTCAGCTGTTTCTCCAGTTATTGCATTCACAGAATTTTCAAAAAACTTGATCTCTGACTTCCAACTTCGAAGTCTAGGTCACTGAGATTAAAACTTGTCGAAGATACACCTATGCTGAAACTCCTGCATCGCTTCTTTCTTGAGTCATCGTATTCACAAATTTGGGGGTCCACATTGCTTGCCCACCCACCCGTATGGTGACAACAAAACCCCATTAGCCTTTTTACATTGATAAGATACTGACTGAAGCCTAGTAACGTTTGAAATAAAGTAACATATGCCTCAACTCAGTCATTTTTTACTACTTTATTCACAGACAGATTTCATTGGCAGACAAAATATACAGATCACAGTTGGTTTTGTTCATCTAACATATAATACGCTCCCTTTCACTTGTTTTGACTTTAGTCCAGTCTCTGACTCTGGACTAAGGCTTTAAATGTGGTTTTACAAAACATTCTAAGAGTGCTGTTTCTCTTATACATAAACACATGCAAGGGAAAACAAAGGTTAGTCTAAAACGATTCAGAAAAGTAGTGGGGACGAGGGGAAAAAAAAAAAAAAGAAGAAGAAGAAAAGGTGTGACAAATTAGAGGTCAAAAAGAAATATGGGTCCATGTGTTTCAGGGGCGGAATATTATTCCCAAAGAAGAAAAATAGTACGTGTAATGCCCGATGCAGCTTGGTCTAAAGTCTACTGTGTGATAGTGCTTTTTAACAGGATGAAGGCAGAAGCGAGGAAGCAACAGGCTAGCAAAAGGCTAAAGATGCAAGCAAGCTACTAGTCATCAACAGTTACATTACACTGAACATGAGAAAATATAAATAAATGAATCCATGTTTGCTCAGGAAGGCAATACCTCATGCTTTGTGTAGATAACTAAGGAAAACAACGTAACCTCAAGGGGAGCACAACAAAACAACATGGGGAGAAAGTTGTCTCCTCCGGCAACGGTAACCATCATACAAATCCCCAAAGAGGAAGAGGAGATGTCTTGAAATCATTATTATTGGCTTAAGGCCTTTGCTACATGGAAAATCCTGTGACATAACCAGCAGCTTAGTATTGCATCACACTTTAGGGTAAATATTACCTAATTTGAAACAGAATAAAAAGGGGAGGTACTGAAATAAAATTAAAAACAAAACAAAAACAAGTAAAGTGCAACTCAGACATGATCAGATCCACAGGAGGGTGCTACAGTGGCTGGAGACATGACTGGTGATGTGCCTTTGTGTGGGCGGGAATCTCACAGACGACAGTCACGTTTACGCTTCATCGCAGATAACCGTCTCCACCACAAATGTATTCTCAAAGTGGCGGATGTGGTGGCAGTCCTTCGTGTCACGCTTGTTGATGCCTATGAGGGAAAATGGGGCGAGACACAGAGAGGCGATCAGCCGAGTCGCTGAACTTCAGATACCATCACAGCTTAAACAATAAACCTCTTAATCCCCCAAAAGAAAACAAAAACACAGGCATGTATCAGCTCTTTTTAACGGCCCCATTAACCCCAACGTACGCCTGCGGGTGACGCGGCGGTTCAGGCGGTACGTGTCCTTCCCGTTGCACAGGCGATAGATGAAAGGTCCCAGCTGACGCATGTTGTGCACTTTGCCGGTCACTACCATCTCTTCATGGATGATGTAGGTCTGAGGCAAGTATGTACCCTTCTGCAAGAGACACAGTAACAAGCTCGGTGGGAACACAAAGGGGCTGATGATGCTGCAATACTAATTCTTGAGGGGACTGACATCTGTGGAAATTTTCCAGAGTGACTTTTAATGCTGGCAAATTGTAGCAGAGGAATATTTCCAGTTGAACAACACCAAACTGGTGCTAATACACCAAAATGGTGTATTAACTCAAATTAATTTTAACTTTGCCAAAAGTATCAATTCCTTCAAACAGCAAAGTAGGTTAAAAAAAAAATTGTTTAAATTAAAAAGCTTGGGAAGCTGTGACAGACTTACTAAGCCATGCTAGTTGTTAGTGTGTCCACATAAGCAGTGTATCAATACATCACAGAGTACATCAACAATATTACAAATAAAGGAAGAAAAAAAGTGGGGTGGTTTTCTTCTTATTAATTTCTTACACTGCTAAATATGTTAGCTTCCAGCATTTGGTAACAGCCGGAGATGTCGCCCAAGATTGCGGCTGTGTTACCTTGACATTGATAAGCAGCTCCCAGAGGTTGCGCGGAGGCATCACAATGGTGGTGTTGAGCTCGATAACGTAGCACTTGTCCAGAGCAATGTCATGGTATGCAGTCAGTCCCTGGAAACAACAACAAAGCAATCTAATTATGGCCAGTTCTCCATTACTGTAGAGTCTTTACCGTACAATGTAAAGCACCTTTAGCCGACTAGAATTTCATTTGGTGCTTTACAAATAAAATTAAACTCTCATTCTCATTTAAAAACAAAAGCAGGTCAGTATTTCACTGACTGAACTTTGATATTTAAAGTAAGTCAGTAATGTTAGCTTTGTGTATTTTGCAACTTTTGTGGTTGAAAGATAAAGCCAACGTGGAATCGGTGATGACCGCAGTTCCTCAAATGGCCACTTGTTTACAAAACACAGTTTTGTAATTCGCCTGTTAAAAATTGTAAAAAGCCTTAAATATGAATGATTATCAGGCTCACTGTATAAGTGCATGGGGCTGAAATTCCAGCATTTATTTACTTATTTTCTCAGCACCAAGTAGCAGGTGTCTGTGTCTGCAGTGCAATAAGCCCATGTAGTCTATGGATGCACTTTGCTAACAAAGCTAGTTAGCATTAGACGACAGCTTTGCACTTTTTTGCCAAATGAGCAATGAGTATACAGTATAGTTAGAGTCCACTTTCTGCTAGCTGTATGCTTCTTTCCTATGCTCTGCACTCACTCCTGTGATGCAGCCGAATGAGCAATGAAATCTGCCTCATGTTCATATTTTTCCATTCTTGTCACCTGACAAAGACAACGAATATGAAGTCTTGTTTTTAAAGCAGCCTATGAGCTGTGTGGAAAAACTCTAGCTGTTCTATACTCCTGGACTGCAGATTTTCATGAACTCAGACAAACTCCATGTTCACATTTACTAGAAGAAAAAAAAAAAAGATGTTATCATACTGAAAAAAATGTTACAACCCACATTTCGGCTCAGATCTGCATCTATATGTGTTGTATTTGAGACTGAAACTTGAAATACACATTCTGGAGACATGTGAGTGTGGCGTTAATGTGTCTTTAAGGGGTAGAATATCAGAACTATATGTAACATGTGTATATTTGTCCTCACTCTGTGGAAATCATGGATTATATCAGCAGGGTCACTTCCTCCAAAGTGAGGCACGGGCACAGTGATCTTCTCGTAGTTGTCGGCCAGGTAGATGCCGACATTCTCCTCCAACTCCTGACGGCCACGCAGCGGAGCGTACACAGAGTCTTCATACAGCACCCTGCAGTGGAACAAGTTCTCCTCTGGGATCTACACACATGCACACAGATCAGCTTTTAATGCAACACAGCAGCCAAGAAACACGACTGCAGCAACATTATCCGTCTCAGATGGCAGTGATTACAATTATTTATTGTTTTTAAAAAGAAGGACATTATCCCCCCCATTTTTTTTAGTGTAGTGTTTCATTGCAAGGCCAACAAGGGCACACATATGGCACACTGTAGAGCATAATCGGGTCTTACATGAGGTATGAAGTAGTAGCGGTAGACAAAGATGGAGGCTAAAACCAGACCAGCCATGAAGACCACCAGACCAAACGTCAGGCAGCACAGGCCATTGAGAGGAGACTTCTTGGGCCGGAGGGGTAGGACCAGCTCCTCCTCATCCTGGAGGACACCACAAATGCACACATTAAAACTTCGAGAAGTGCACAGAGCAGCATTTCTAGCCGATTCATTCAATCGTGTGACGGGTGGCTGAAAAGAAATCTGAATTTAACTAACTGCAGGAATTAGCAGCACGAAGCTCGGCCAGGAGGAAAGGCTGACAGAGACGGCGGGTAATGAAAACTTGACTTAGATAGTGAGTAATCTTCCCAGACGCCTCCAGTCTCGCAGCCCATCTGCTGATGCCACGCGCCCAGCCAGTGTTTGGAGGGTGGCACTACACACTGTTAGTCATTATTGTTGTAAAAGGAAGCGCACACACACAGCGAGCGGCTACTATCTGAGAACTGGCTCAGCGAATTACTGTAGATGTGCTGCAGAGTAACTACAGCAGGAGAAATTATCTTGTGAAAAGCAGACTGTAAGGAAACAAAGGGCTGCTATTCTTAGCTGGAGCTATGAAGGGGAAAAAATAACAACTGTGTGCATGTGAAAAAAGACTCTTTGAGGATACCTCAAAGAAAAATGATGGCAACTGTGTTTGCGTGTGTTTCTATTATTATTATTTTTTAAAAGGGAGATGACTTCAAAATGCTTGAAAGCTTTCACCAACCACCCCCCTCACCCCAACAACATTGCGTGGTATGGCCCGAGTGCCTAATTTCAGGACACTGCTTTTGCTATTTGAGCTGAATTTGATTCTTCAAGCCTTTGTTCTTTGGAGGGAGCATTTGGAGGGTTCACGAGGACAAGGAGACAGCAGTGTATGTGTGAAGGCAGACTTTTGCAAGTTCTTTGTGTTCCTCCGTCCCACTGAGATGGGATCGTGGCAGCAGCTGAGTGCGTGTCACACCATGAGGCCTTGTCTGTCTGTCTGTCTCCTGTTCAGTACATTTGCAGGAGCGCAAGTCACTCAGGGGCCGCAGCTCTGCACTCCTGCGATATTCACTTCCTATGCAATGCCAGACGCCTCCTCTGTATTCTGTCGGTGTTTGTCGTCTCTGCTGCTCAGCCATGTATTTTTTAATAAGAGCGATGCAGGGGGATTCCGCAGCACAGCAAACTTCAGGACTCTGCAGCTCTGCCTCCCTTTAGAGCTGTGACAAATAATCCTGCATGCGCTGCAAGCCTCGGCAACCCATCTGCCATTTTGTCATCCCAAAGCTCTGCATTTCTTGCATTCAACCCCCCCCCCCCTTTTTTTTTTTTTTTACCCCCCCTACCCTTTTTTGAAAGCATGGGGGTTTTGTTTTCGTTGAATACATCAGCACTGCAGGGGAAATCGACAGATAAACCAAGTACAAAGCCTTTAAATTGGTACATTGTGGCTTTTTTGGGGGGGGGGGGGGTAATCCCCCCGAAGCAGCCCTGATTAAAGAGCAAGCATTTTTGCACATTGGAATAACTTGCATCAAACGTGCACAAAGCGCGCTGGCGCACAGGAAAGCATCACAGCAATGACATGCTTTTGTTCCCAACCAAATGTCGATAGATGCTGTCAAAAAAAGGGAAAAATAATCCCCCTGCTGCTGCTCATGACCGAGCAGGTGCAGGCTGCCCTGCGGACCAAGCAGGCAGGTGAGCCTGCTAGACACACAGCAGGCATCGCGTTACATAAAGACCATCTCCACACAAGAGTCGATATCATGCTCGATTATAATGGGTTAAATGTGAACAGGCGACTCTTTTGCTCACCATCGGATGAGGAATGAGGATCTCGGTCTTGTCGCCATCGCTCTCTTTTTCCACTTTCTGTCCCGAGACAGCCTGGAAACTGATCTTCACCATGGCTCCGGGGTAGTGGGGCGGTCACTGCTCGCCTGTCTATCCGCTGCAGGTGACTTCACTCTCGGGCTGTGTTGACGATAGCTGGCCACCTTTCTCAGACAGATCCCTTACTCTCGCTAACGGGCCGCCCTCTTCTCTGCTGTCACCACCGGGGTGCCTCTCTGTTTTTGTCTCTACCCACCGGAAGTGTGCTTTTTTTAATCGCCCTTTAAAGGACCAATCTGTCGCTTTACTGAGGAACAGCTTTATTAACGACACAAAACAGTTTCCACATAAAACTAAGGCTGTAGCTATAATGATATTTTATAATAATATATGCTGATATATTCAAACTTACCTACCCCTCAGCTTAAATGGTGCTCAATGTAAATTTCTGCTTAAAATTATTAAAATCTTTTAAAATTAACTAAACCTATCAACAGAATACGAAGAAACGGCTAAAGTCTGTGTGCAAAATATCCATCTATCCATAATTAATCTAACCCCACATGTCTTTAGACTGCGGGAGCAAGCCAGAGTACCCAGCGATAACCCACGCAGACACGGGGAGAACATGCAAACTCCACATAGAAAGGCCAGATGGTGGATTCAAAACCACGACCTTCTTTCTGTGAGGCAGAGTGGTAACCGTGCTACGTGTAAAATGTCTATGTATGCACTTTAAAGAAGTATGGAGTGGCCGCTGTACTACCACTTTGTACCACAAGATGATGTAGTGAGTAATTATTAGCCTTTTCTCACACTTCTGACCCTGATCTGGTTGTCTTCATCAGTGACTGTATGAAACGGTCATCGGTCTGCATTCACTCACAGCTTAATGTGTTCATTTCTCAGCGTCTCAAACTTTTTCTCAGACTGGCTCTGATTTCATGCACATACAAGATCTTGAAGAGCACTTTATGGTTTGACACTTAACTTTTGATACTTAAGTAGTGATAGGTCAGTTTTCCAACAACAGCATTTCTGCACTGGAATATTGCTACATGGTGTGGTATAGGTCCTGCCTTAATATAGCGAGAAACTAGGGTTCTGTTTCTTCAGGAATAGTTCTCCAGGCTCCTTGAAGGACATTCAAAGCGCTTCTTTGCATGTTTCGGCCTTTTGGTCTGTTCTCTGTTAAGATGACCCCACACTGCTTTCGTAATGTTGAGGTCCGGGTTCTAGGGACACCAATCCATGACTTGTAGAAAAACACACAGTGGAACACTATCTAGATATGGGTTTTCTGCACTGAGATGCTTTCTAGATGATCTTTCACAGTGGATCAAAATCTGACAGTTGTGTGTTCGTAATTCCATCAATTTTGGTAAAATCACAAACCATGACAGACCCTCCACTGTGTTTTACAGACGACACTACATTCACTGTTCTACCTCTCGCATGAAGTCCTCCATAAACATGGATTCAGACACCGTTTATCTGTTGTAGCGTTAAGGCCTGAAACTTCTTTCATCCTCCACTTTTCTAGCTTCCTTATTTAAGGACACCCTTCACACCATGCTGGGATATTATACGTTTTGAGCTAACAGCTCCTTAGGAATCACCTTGGCGTTTCAGAAATACTATTTTGTGTCCGTCACCATTTTATCTTTGGCAGTTTCCATAGGTTCAACTAAAGAATGGTAACAAAGTTCCTAAAGATTCAATTACAAATTTTGCTTTTTGTAAGTTGTCTGTTCTGCGTAGACTGAGCGATTCCCTTCTTTACGTTAGAATGATTCATCGGTCAGTGTTAATGGTCAGGTACAAGGACTGGACTGAAAATGAGTGGAAAAATTAGAAAAGGCTATTTACAAAAGCTATGTTTTTAAAATGACATGTCAAGACACTTGACTTTGTAATGCTTTAACCAAGTACCCACATGAACCTTAGAATCACACAGTACACATACAATCAACAGCCGAGACTTTGGTAGTCAGAAGAAAAGCAACAACAGGCTTTGTTTTATTCCAAATATTTTTTTTGTTTTGTTTTTATTCCTTTATTTCGATTGTAGGGCCCAAGCCTTTGACACTTCTGAAAGCACCCACACGCTCGTTGCTGAAACTGGAGTCAAAGCCAGCGTACAGCCATGTAGCCAAGAGTTCAACTGGACATTTCAATGTTGTTAAATAGCTGGAAAAACCAATTCCAGTACAACATCTTTAGTACAGCATCATGCACAGCCAGTGGAGCAACATGCTTGTTCAATGCTCATGGAGGAACTATGGGCTTCTGGTTTCTGTCTAAATTGCCTGAATGTGTTTACCATAACACGTTGCCCGAGTTCAGTGTAAATGCAGAAAAATCTGTGGTTTCATCAGTTTTGCTCAGCACCATGAGGACAATCCAAGATGCCCAAAGTACTCTGCTACCCACAATGCTTTACGCTCACAATTGTACTGGAATTATATCAACCCTTTGAAGAGACAGGCTCAAACACAAGGAAAAAAAAGGGTGTAGGGGGTGGGGTAAGAATGTGGAAAGATGTGCTGAGTTTCCAGAGTCCTAATGAGGTCACCCCAGAAGTACACTCACTGTGGGGCTGCACAGCACTCCGGGGCCTCATGCCAAACAGTGAGAAAGGGGTTGAATGAGAAAGAAAAAAAAAAAAACAAGTTAATGAAGAAACTGGGGAAATCTTCATCACCCTAACTCCAGTTAAGTGATGCTGATCATCCAGTACTTCACAAAGTGCACAAACACACAGGCTTTAATGTTTCAGTAAATGCTCTGCGCCTACATCACCTCCCCCAATACATATTCAGCAGTCTCAGTCTGAAATACTCAAAAATGTAGATGGAGAATAAAAAGAAGATTAAGAGATCCAGAGCTAATACAATGACATTCCTCTGCTGGACAAATTGTTAATATCCTATAAGGTTAGCTAAATGTGAGCTGGCCCTTCAAAGTATGTACAAAGAAACCCACCAGCAATCAGCAGTAAAATGAAATGCAAAAACAATGTCACTTAACTTGTGTTGTTTTTTATGGTTTAGAAAGCAATTTGATTACAATTAACCGAAAACATTGTTTAAGGTAATATATATAATATATATTCATATGTCAAGGTTAAACAAAAATCTACAAAGCAAAAGAAAAGAAACAAAAAGGCATATGTACATGTTCATCCTGTCCCAGAAAACAATAAAAATGCCCATGTCTTGGGCTTCACCAGAATTATACCTTTCCTCCCTCCCTGCTTTGTGCCTGTGCTTCGTGTGCCCTGTGGTGACGAAGCACACGGGAGGTAAACGGTGTGATGGCGTCTGAGAGTTTGCCCCTGTAAAACGAGCCGCTGTTGCTTTGTTGGATGAAGGCATACATGTTGCTGTGATGCGCACAAATTTCAGTTTGTGGCACTGAACGTGGGTGCCGGGCTCGGCAGGCCATCACAGAGCCGACGCCGGGCACAGCAATGGATCTGTCACATTTCGAGGCATGCAACGACCACACACACACACACACACCAATGTTCAACTCGCTCGTACCGTTTCCAAGATGTTAGGTGACATTCTTGCAGCATGTGTGTATGCATGTTTTTTTTTTTAAAATACGCATGTTTGTGTAAACGGGTCCATTTTTGTTGCAGGAAGTCTGCCTTACTTTAAATGCACGGATATTTTCTGCCGCTATGTTTGATGGGTTGTGTCAATATAATATACCGTAAATGTCTCGATGTGCAAGAAAGCAGCAGCAACTATTATTTTCTCTTTTGAAGGAAAAAGACTGAAAGGAACAAAAAGAAAAAAAGTTCTGGGGTGCAGAGGAGCTGGCAACTTCCTGACGAGTTGATACGAGTAGATTTGTTCTTCTTCTTCTTTTCTTTTTTTTAAATTTGTTTCTTAAATTTTGTTCAGAAACCAGAACAGCAGCTGCAGATGGGGTCCATTAAGCAAATGTCGCCTGGTTGCTGTCCAGACATGGTCCTGGTGGCTCCCCCCCTAAACTTCTGCACGCTCTTTGCCTCAGGCCTCCTGGGGTGCAGGCCTCTTAAGATCCCTGATCTGTTTGACCAGGTAAGTCTTTTCATCGTTGAACTGTTCGTCTTCTGTTCTGTCGTTTTGGAACTTGCTCAGAAACTCGATGAGTTTGGTCTGGTTCTTCAGCAGGATGTCGAGGATGGGCTGTGTCTTGTTCGGGTTGGCCACAAACACCTGTGGAGAGAGACAGAAAGAGGGAATTTTTCATGATTTTGTTTTCTACAGAATCTGTATCTGTGGTGCTCGCAGGACCACATGTGCTCACAAGAGGCTCACCAACACCACCAAATAACTCACTAAATAGTAACAATATATATTGCACTATTGATTATATTAGTAACCAAGTACTCTATCAGTTATTCCATCGATTAATGAAAAATCTGATAAGAAATACTTTTGTCTTATTAATGAGCAATAATAAATATTTCAAAGAGAAAAGAAGATCTTTCAGAATAAAAAGGTCAGATTTGCCAAAAAACAAACAAACAAAAACAACAACTAATCCCTTTGACTGTATGTAGAGGTCATATTAAAAATTTATTCTTTAAAGAAAACATTTTTTTAAATGCAAAAACATAAATATCTCAAGTAGAGTCATATGTCAAAGTTGAATAAAATTAGATACATATACAACGAGGTAGAACAGGTGTGTGTTCATGTTCATGTGTTTTCATTGTAAGCCTTTAACCTCCTAAGACCCGAACTCTTCCACGGCATGCATTTTTAATTTCCCTTTGATATCTGGGCATATTGGGACCTGATGAATGTAAAAACAAAGAATTACCAGATTTTTTTTTTTTTAACTGATTTTTGTTTCTAAGACAAAAACAGAGCCACATATGAGGATATTCGTTTAAAATTTCGATAGAACAGTAGCAGTACAATGTCCTCGTAAGTGGATATCAGGCCATTGTTGAGCAAAATTTATTATTTTGGTCTAAATAACCCAAAATGTGATGTCCACATATGTGGACGGCAGGTCCTAGGAGGTTAAAGGAGAATGTGGTGGCTGCAAGAAACGCGAGCATGCCAGCATTTTGAAGTTTGCTCTGTGCTTTGATGCCAAATTTTTGTACTGCTGCTATGAAAACATTAATGATAATAATAACATTAATATCAACAACCCTATCCTGGACAGGGTGAACTAAGTAAAGTAAGTAAAATTTATTTATATAACGCTTTTCACAGATAAAAATCACAAAGTGCTTTACAACACAGGAAATGGAAATATAAAAACAACATAACAGTAAATAACACAGCAAATAAAACTATGTAAAACAATAAAACTATAAAAACAGCATAAGAAGAAGCCAGCCACCCGGGAGGGGCTTAGAGTAGAGCCACTGCTCCTTCACATCGAAAGGAGCCTTTTGAGGTGGTTTGGGCATCTGTGCAAGGTTTTCCGGGCATGTCCCACCGGGAGGAGGCCCCGGGACAGACCCAGGACAAACTGTAGAGATCATATCTCTAGCCTGGCCTGGGAATGCCTTGGTGTTCCAACGGACAAGCTGGAGGAGGTGGCTGGGGAGAGGGAGGTCAGGGCTTTTCTGCTTGGGCTGCTGCCCCACAATCGATGTATGTATGGATGATAATAATACCAATGTGTCCAACCTAACAACCCTCAGGTCAGTGGCTCAGAGTTTTACTGGCCCATATACATTTTTATTTATTGTTTTCTTTTTTCCAAACCCCACTGTCTTGAACTGCAGGCAGTGACAGTAGTCTGTGCTCTGCATTGCAGGCTCAGTGAATTCAGCGTATTTGCACATGAATCAGTTCTCTACCTGCTGCTTCTTCCACTAAGCAAAAGAAAGCAGAACAGAACTAGAAATGATCCACATGAAAAGTAGAAGAAATTAGAAGAAAGTCTGCCTGATGTCTTGAAAAATTTACACAACACTATTAAATCAGGAAGTGCATTAAGCACCTTAATATTTTCTTTACCACCCCCCCCCCCCCAAGCCTTGCCTCTTCTGTAGAAAGGACTAACATACAGTGCTTTGATTCTACCTTAAAAACGTGGAAAGCCTCGAACTGGATGTTGCGGCTCTTGTCCCGTAGCAGGTTCATCATGAGTTTGAGATTCTCTGGCTTGCTGATGTATTTTGTCATAATGGTGAAGTTGTGCCGGTCGAGGAGCAACTCCCCCAACAACTAGAGTGAGAAAAGAAATAAAAATGTATTCCATCAGTGTATTTCGTCTACTATATTTAAATAAGTAGTCATGCTTTACTCATTTGTATATAATCATTAGTGATCATTAATAAGGCAATAAAAATGTGTTTGAGAATCACCAGTGGTCAAACATCTGGATTACAGATTTAGTCATCAAGTGCTCAGTCTTCAGACTGAAATCAAATTAAACACTCCAAACATGAGGCCAGTGAAGGAGCCATTAAAGCTCTTTAAATAACCACGTAAGTTTGTGGTCTAACCACTAGATGGCAGTCATGTTAAGAGTGATTCAGAGAAACCCAACACTAGAAACCATTTTTAAATAGCTCTCTGAATAGAGTTGCACCACTATTTGAAACCTCTTTACTGGCACAATCCTGGGCTCTTACCTTGAGGGACTGCCTTTTAGTCACGTAGTTTTCTGAGTGGAGCAGCTTCTCATATTCACTAAAGAACTAGAGCAGCAGAGAAAGAGGCAGTGAGGCAGACAAAATACAAGTGGTCAGCGAGAGAGGCAGTCATCTAAATGCTTCAAGCGGTGTTTTCACAATTACATCTGTATCTTGTATCAAAACACTGTGACAGGAAAATGAGAGCTTTTCCTCTCACGGACTGACAGCTATGTTGTGCTCCCAGCCTGCAAATTATCTCCCAAATGGCTGGTTTGATGTCGTTAGAAAAAGAGATTGCCAGCATCTTAAACCGCCTGACTGACAGAGACAGACCTAATTCACACGTAACTGGTCAAAAGAAACTGTTTTTGTTTTTTAATCTAAAGCTTATAGTTGTCTCAAACACTATCCTTGAGGCTATATGGTTTATTTAAGAGTAAATTTTTTACACATTTTCCAATCTAATTTAGATATTTTTAGTTAAATGTGAACTTACTCTGTCATAATGTTGTTCCAGAAACTCTGCGCTGAGTAGCTTGTGTCTTGTAAGGAGGTCCTGGAAACAGACAAAGCCAACTATCAGCGACACATTCAGACCTGACAGCTATGACTAGGTCCCATCTGTCTCCTATTTGTACAGCACAGATACAAACCACAACCCAAAGAAATCCATTCACGTTTTGTCACTAAATGAACCACTCTGAAGCTAAAAATTAGCGAGAAAAGACAGGTCAGCTCACTGAAACTGTTCCAAGACAGCAGACAAATGCTTTATTACAATGGTTTATCAAAGTTATCTCTTACTGGATGGAATGAACACGTTTACTGTCAAGACTAACATGCCAGTACCTGTATTCAATAAGTATAAGTGTGAAAGTCTTTTTGAATAGCACAAGATTTAAAATGGTCAAAGAACTCCACAGTAACTACACAGCTTGTTTGGTTTCTATCAAAGCTAACAAAGGGCCGTGCACTTAAAACACTTGACTACTTGGATTTATCAGAGGTTTTTTTTTCCTTTTCATTTTTTAGATGTGTCTAGAAGAAAACCCCTCTCACTCACAGAAGTAATCATCCCGCTTCAGTTCACATCGCTGTCTTGTACTTAGTGACTTTGTTGCCCAATTGAGCCATTTTCGGATACCCTTTAGTGGAGAATCCCCCCCCCAAAAAAATAAAAATAAAATAAAATAAATAAATCTCTCAGCATGACAGAACAGCTGTGTGTCATGCCAGGGGAATAAAGTAATAAACTTTCTGTTGCTTCTTACACTCTCTTTGAGTGATTATTTTACATGTACTACAACTTGGCCCTCGATTTCCATGCTCAAAGCTGGCACTGGCCTGTCGTCCCCATCCTGAAAAAATACCATCTTAAACATGAGCTGCTCCAATGGGACACTGAAGTAGCAAACTACAAGTAAGGGCTTACATAATAATATAAACAGCTATTTAAACTGTCATAAAAGCATGACCAGGTTTTCCCTTTTGGATCTAAGAGGCAGATCATGAGAGCTGAAGTGTTGAGATCTGGTTTTTAATTCAAGGCATTGCTTTCATCATTTCTGTTAAAACAGCAGCAGCCGACGCACGTTTGGTGACTGTGCTTTGTCAAGTCTGTTTTCTTTAAGCTGTGTAGCCAGTTACAGCTATGAGGAACCACAGATGTTTTAGAGCATTACTTCAATAGATTAACAACTTTGCTGACTTACTTTGAAAGTGGCAAATGCGTCTGAGGCGATGTCGAATGTGGACATCTCCACGTATCTGAAGAAGTCGTAGAATTGTTCTGACCACAGTGTGATTTTGGCCAGTGGCTCATGTCTGATGCACTCCCTCAGCATGATACCGCAGTTCAGTGCAATCTCTGGAGACTCATACCTGCATATAACATCAACATATGGAAAATTATTTCTCATTTTATATTTCACATGCACGCAAACGCAAGCGGCAGAAGGATGGATGGTTTCCTGAAAAACTGAAAACAAGAACACAGTGAGCTGCAAAATGTTTGGCATAATAATGGTGTACAGAACTAGAGCAGGGCGATAGGACTACAAATATTTATCATGATATGCATTGAAAATTTGCGATAACGATAGAACTAACGATATAATTGACACTAGACAAAATACTTTACAACTCCACAACTTTATTAGTGCAAAAAAAAACAAACAAACATCAATGTATTTTCACTTAAACAAGCAGCTGTTTTTTATGTGCATTAAAGTTATATAAAAAGTTAACAGTGTAAATGCAAATTCCTTGCTGACAGTTTAACCAAAAGGCATTTCCAGTGGAAATTGGCCGACATATCCTCAGCATAACCATGTATAATATCCACAAAACTTAAAAAGAGGTTATACACACAATATGGTAATATTATGTTGAAGCACAGTACGTATCACTCCGCGAGGCTCCTGCCTACGATAGCCGAAATGCTCCGACAATCCATCAAGCGGTGCGGGTTCGTAGCTTAGCAAAGTCGTACTAAATCATTTGACAGATTTTCGAGCGCCGTGTACCACGTAAAATCGTTTCGAGGTCAGTAAACACAACCAGAATTCATACATAAGGCACACGAGATTATAAGGGGCCCTGTCGACTTTCAGAAAAATCAAAGGATTGATTTTAAGTGTACCATATTTTCCAAAAAAACGGTAATAACAACGGCCCGCTAGCATGCTCTACCAAAAATAGTGCTTTGTTGTGTATCTGACGGACGAAAGCTAAACCAGTTCCACACCACTGAAGTTGCAGCATTTTTACAAATCAATTCGGGTTCATCCGTTTCATTCAAAAATCCGCTTTCGCCCTTCTCATTCTCCGTCGCCGCCATGATTTTTCCGCCATGTTCATATGAAAACAAAGGCACTGCGCATGCGCGTTTTACCCATATTCTATGGCGATATTTCATTTTCTTATCGTTGCCCAACATTATACCGGTATTACCGTGAATGGTATGATATGGCCCAGCCCTATACAGTACTACAAAGTACATATTATTAAGTAATTAATAAAGGTAATAATTATTTAGTAAATATGGCATTTCTGCAAAAATGTTCCTGCACACCGGGTGCACAGCTTTTTTGATGTTTCAATTCTATTTTATGGCACTTAAAACAACCATTTTATATCAACAAACATGGGGGTAACGTCATCTAAAGATGTGCAATTGCTTTATTTAAATGAAACCATCTTATATTCATGTCAGCAATTTCACATAAAACAGACTTCCAGTGTTTAAACTGAGTGTAATCTGTAGCAGCTAGCCAAAGATCCTTCAGTTTTCAGGAAAGACAAAGCAGGGATAGTGACTGAGCCGGGTGAAAGCTTATGATGTTTACACTACTGATAATGAGGATCAATTCCACTGTGCGACACACAACAAGGGAAATCCTCATTAGTCCTATCACAATGGGAGTATGCGCACAAGATGTATGTTCTTTCAGAGCACCACTTTACTGCAGACATTTAAATAGTTTCCCTTGGGATTAACTGAACAAACAAAGAACAGAAAGCTT
The DNA here is from genome assembly GCF_056152115.1 of Neolamprologus brichardi. Lineage (NCBI taxonomy): Eukaryota > Metazoa > Chordata > Actinopteri > Cichliformes > Cichlidae > Neolamprologus > Neolamprologus brichardi. Next base: position 9,755,269 of record NC_142117.1, on the reverse strand, counting down.
CAGTCAAGTCAAGCTGTGCAGTACAGTAGTGCATCTATTCACCGTGCCCCTGACACAAAACGACTGATCCTCGTGTCGTGTGCTTGGTTTTCACAAAACAGGTTTAAGAAGAGATTTTTAAATCCTTTGGAGTCACTAGGATTTCTGCACAGGTGACTCCAAATATTCTCATATCTTCATCCAAGTCAGAAAGACAGAAACAATCTGACTAAACTGACAACACAAAACCAGTTGTGCTTCTCATGTGTTGTATAACCTCTCCACTTACCTTTTCAAACCTTCACTGAACTATTGAATCTGAGAAGCGCAGACTTCCAATTCTATCTAACGGAAACACCTGACATTATGAGCACAGTGATTCACAAACTTATTCCAGCCTGGACTTGCATGTAGCTTGTTGTACTCTAAAAAACAAGAAAAGTGTAACTGTTTATGTTACTAGTAGCTGCTCCATTACTGCAAAATTAGACAAGGTGAAGGGCAGACCAGGGGATATCTGTAAGCGTGGATGAGGTGCACAGAAACGAGCCACCTTCCATAAGGTGTAGCACTCTAGGATGCCTTATACTGGTGTTTTTATAATCTGTAGTGAACTGGACTGCTTGTTCTATTTTTACTTTTCTCATTTCCCTTTATGCTAGGAAGAAGTTACTTGGTTCCTTGGTCTTTTCAATACCAAGTACTGTTAACAACAACAATTATAATGAAATAATCATTGGGGGGGGGGGGCAGTATGACTCCGTGTATATGCTCTTACCCTTTAAGCAGCATGAAGAGAATATTCTGCTGGGTGCAAAGATACTCCACCGTGGGTGTCCGAGTACCAATCTGACGCCTCAGGATGTTGTTGAAAATCTGAGCCACATCTTTTTTACCCTGACGGTGACAGAAAAATACCACATGAAGGCTTAGACAGAACAGAAATGCACACAATAGAGAATTTATACATGAAGTCATTTTACAGCAAGCTGTCTGGGTGGAAAGCCAAGAGGCGGTTGTAAATGTAAGGTGTGGTGCTTTATTACATAACAGCTAATGAACGGCTAGGAATCTGCTGCATTTTTAATTTTCTGCAGTGTGGCAATAAAACCTTGATGAAAGATCCGTTCTCTTGAGGTTTAAACATATTGACAGGAAACAGCACTAAACAGAGAAGCCAAAAAGAGAGACACTGTCGTATACTGGCAAAACTGAACATATAATAAAAGTGTGTAAAGTTATCAGAAATATCAAATTACTGTCACACTTTGATATTGGACTCTTGTGCTTTGCAACTGTTCACCAGGCTTTTCTTTTGAGCAAGGAGGCAGTATGAGCGAGGGTAAAAGAGGAAGAAGGATCACACAGCACAGTGAGTCACACTGCGATGGGGTGAGTCAGGGAAGCCTGCAGCAGTTACCACACGCACCATGACATATTGCAGCGAGACATGAGTTTGCTCACATATCAAAACAGGCAGGTTTGTCATTAATAGCAAGCTGTCAATCCACGTGCACTTTTTCGAAACATCCTGCTTTTTCCTTCTCATACATAGTTCAGTTCCTGCACCATTGTTTTAAAAACAAAATGCTTTTAAAAACCTTTAAAGACAAAACAACAGTACTACAGTACGTTTTAAAAAAAACACAGTCAAAAGTGAGTACATTTCTGCAGATTTTGCACTGCTGGTCAAACAGAACAAGAGCTTTAAAAACATCACTTTGAAATGTGGTTTGAACCATTTAATGGTGCAGGGCCCTACCAGTCTGTTCCATATCCAGGAATTTTATATTTTTAGCTTTTATTTTTAAGCAATCAATTAGATATTTACAAGATGCATACTTAAATAATTTTTTTACCCAAGTTCAGGAACCTAATTTAATTTGCAGACCCGAATATTGCTATTAAGTCATTTTATCCATGCATCCAAATTTTATATTTAGTTATATCATTTGCTATATTGCATTTGCTACTGTGAATTACTGGGGGAAAAACAAAAACAAATCATCAGTGAGCGTAAAGTTACTGCAGGTCCACTGCCAACACACAATGATGACCAACAGAACACTGACATGTTAAACATCATTTATGATCTTGCACATGTGTCTGTCTGCGTACACTTTTGTGTTTGGATGGGAGGGGAGGGGTTTTCACCCATGGCAGATGCACTCCTGTGCAGTCCTCCTAAATCCTGACTGCGTGTTGCTGGAAGCAGATGACACATGCTTCTGCCAAATGCCAATTGGTTGACAAGTAGACTGGAATAGGCAAGGGAGCAAAAGCGGAGTTAACCGGGAACTGCAGAACCGCAAAAAGAAATTCAAAGATAAAAAAAAAAAAAGGAATAGCATGAAAAGCACAGACAGTGCTGAAGTGACACTTTTCATAGTTCTTAACACTCTGTTTCACTTCAGCTCTTTGTTTATTGGAACTTCACTCTTCTCCACAGCTGGCAGACGGACAAAAGCATAAGCAAGAGTGGTCCACACAACGACTGTACAACAGAGCTCTCTGCAGGCAGATTGGACATCCTCAGAGTGCAAGCAGACCACAAACGCAAGAATAATTTTTTATTTTCATTTACTGTTTCCGTTTTGTGAATCAAAGTAAGGCACATATGACGACATAAAGTGATTCTACAGCTAATATTAATGTGAAGTGATTTTAAACAAATTAAAAACAACACCTGAAACAATTAGTGGATCAACAAAGTTCCTAAAATAAATAGCAAGAATGGGACAAACATTATGACTTAACCCTGTTTTGCTTTCAGATCATCAATATCCATCCCCTTATACTGACTAATTAATGTAGGCTTAATTCCTTGCTGTTAGTGAACAGGGTAAACGTTAGTGCTCTCTAGTTGGTTTTATTGTGCGTTCCCTTTATGTTTGCAGTGAGAAATAAAATGTATCCACACCTTTTCAAACTTTCTCACCACAATCTGAATTCTCTACATCATGTGTTCTAAGTGCTAGACCTTACATATCACTGTAAAGCTGCTAATGGCTTCTAACTGCAGATATTTTATTAGGTTAGTGCCCCTGTAAGACGCATTCTTCCAATGCTTGCATACCTTGGATAAATTGAGACCACTGTTCAATATCTACCACTACTTCCTGTTCTTTCAACTTCACATCAAAAGTCTCACCTCAAAGTCGATGAGCTGCAGGTCTGCTATCAGGGTGCTGAGCAATCCACTGTTGTAGAGTTCCTGGGCGAGCTGGGCCACTGCTTCTGTCTGGGGCTCTTTTTCATTAGTCCCATACAAGATCTCCTTCATGGCCACAAGACTCTTTGACACCTCCTCTGTAGCCTGAATACACAAATTAATCCAGGGCACAACATCAACATATCCGATTATTTCAAAGTTCAAACAAATTCCTTCAAACTCGTGTCACTAAGTACAGTGAAATCTCTTAGGTGACGGACATTGCACCTGACAGATGAAGAGATTCACCCTACCTTCTCTGCCTTTTTGTCCGAGATGTCGTGCTTCTCGAGCACCGTCATGCTGTCCTTAAGATTCTTGACGATGTCCGCCGGCGACTTGTGGGACTTGCCAAAGGGGAAAGGCATGGCGGAGAGTTACCACGAGTGACCAGGCAGCCGACTGTCCACCTGAGGAAAGAAATGTAAAACAAATCCACCTTTCAGATAAGATCAAGTACAATCACAGAAATGGTATAACGAGCAGACACAAAACCCTGAACAGGAGAAGTTTGAAAGGTTAAATACCGCAGAAACAGGAAATGTATTGACTGCTGCTGCACTTACAGGTGTGCATGGTAGCAGTAAATGTATCCCTCTACTTGTTACTGTATTCAAGACAAGAAGAGATTTTTTTCTTCATCTTATGAATTAGCGTTTTTGGCAAATGTTCATTGGATAATTCATTGGTTCATTGGAAATGCTGCTCATGTCATCACTCTGGATTGAGCCTTTGATGAAGTTGTATTGTATGCAACTTTGAGCTGAGAAGTAGAAGTCGGGTGGGGGCAGGGAAGTGGTGCACTCCATATATCCTGTAACAAACACTAATCTACGTCGTAAGTCCCAAAGAAGCTCTCAATATTAATAAAAGTCAAGCTCATGTTAGTTATAGAAATAAATTTTTGGAAATATTATGTTTTTTTAATGATTTACACATATCTAGATCTGACCTTTAAAGCTTCATTTAGTAGCTGTAAAAGCTTGTGAAGTTTTTTGGTCATTATTAGTAAATGATTAACTGTGAAATGAGCTTACTATGACACAGGCCCACATAAATGAAGACACCACCTCAGACCTTTGTATGCCCGACTCCTTCACTTCAATAGCATACCTAAACAGACGACACATTGCCAAATATACTTTATCAGTTCAAATTTAGGTTTGTAAACACACCCTTTGAGTCACAAATCTATAAAACTAAATCCTCAAACGATACCAAAAAAACAAACACTAAAGACCCTAGCAAGGCCACGGGTGATGCAATCGACTGATGTCACCATCTCATATCTCACTGCTGCTCCTGTTTAACTGTGTGACTTAACAAGGACCCCTTTCTAAGAAATTCTCCGACCCACCCAACAACTCTAAGTTCACAGGGCAGGGCAAAAGTCAAAGTTTCATGAACAGTCACGAAGAGGCAACACCAGGCCAGTAAACTGTAATCCCATTCTCATGATCAGGTTAGCTGGAGGAAAAATAGAAAGCGTGCTGCCCTTTTAGGACATATTTCCACTTGATGTTTGGTGAATTTAGTGACCTAAAGGTACAAATCTGGCACTGCCACCAACCTGTTTTCCAGCCAGGATCCTCTAAACTGTGCACACAAACCCTGGAGCTGTCACACACTTCCTCTTATATCTTGGCAGGGAGTCCACATTTAGAAAGCAATGCTGGAGCCAGGAATATAAAACCGAGCAGCAACCAAAGTGGGCTGCTCATGCTGCTGCTGTCGCCCACCATTCATATATGATGTGTCATGTGTGACAGAGCTGAAACAGGAGAGCCTTATGTTCCCAAGCGGATGGTTTTTGCTTGCTCACAGCTTCGTTAACGTACACAGGCTTCAGCTTCGCCAGGTGGCCACATGCGTCTTTCGCGCAGGCTAATGCTCGTTAATGTAGGCAGCAGAAGCGCCTCTCTGCTCCTGACCTGATACAGTACCAGTGACGCAAATAGGAGGGAAATACATATGGTGCGTTCAAAATCGGTAGATCACATCCAACCTACAATAACTCCGGTACTAATCAGGAGTCCAAGTAAAATTGTGCCAACCCGACGTCTGTACAACCTGTCCTAACACAGACAAAAAAAGAGAGAAAGAAAGAAAATCCAAACCCGCTCGACCTCTCTTTGGGTAAATTAGCCTAGAAATACTTGTCGTGGCAAGTGACAGTGAATCCTATCCTATAAGTACCTACCAGAACTCAAACAATACGGTGCCATAGAACAGCTCAACGTTAACCTCACCATCTCTCTCAGTCCAGACAGCAGCGGGTGCCCTGCTACCATCTGAAGGTAAGCTAGCAACCGCTACTCGCTGCTAGCGAGTGCTAGTCCCCTGATTTATTTACACATTTTCCAAGCGATATATTAAAAAATATATTATACACACCAACACATCTATTTAATGAAAGTACTACCACTCGTACAACTTAAAAGCTAATTGCAAACCTACGGCCCAATAAGCTGTGCAACATAAACCTGACAGTGAGCACCGCCCATCTCTGTTATCCATGCCTGGTTTGTGATGGTGTGAAGTCTGCCAACTTTGCGGAATGTTAACAAAATGGATACTGAATAACATGGAGTCTAGCAAACAAAAGAGCGTTTACCGCAAAGCTGGAACAATATGCCACTTAGGTTTCTTTCTTTTCTGCAGGACAGCGAACTTTATTTGTTTGCAAGGTAGCGTGGCCTATAGTTTTTCAATCACAGTCCACCAAACAACCGTGCTACTGTTGGCTGGCTTGTGGAAGTGTGTATATGACTGTGTGTGTGCTGTCGACACACGGGAGGCCTCGGCAGGCCCACTGCTTACAAGCATTTTCCAGCTGCTAAACCTTCATTTAAAGCTGCTAGGAGTTGTGGCAATATATTACCAACTCACCAGCTATCATAAGGCAAAAGTGGCTACGTTAATTAGCTAACTCGGCCTAACGTTAGCCAGGCCTGACTGAGGCTGCTCGCGTTAGTGCTTTGAAAACCATGCCTGGCTTTAGCAACTATCAGCAGCAGGCTAGGTTCAGCTAAACCGTTTCCACTTGCTCAGAAAGCTATGCCTGCAAACCACATAGGATAATATTCACAACACAATACCTTGCAAACGGCGTTTTCACTCGTTTCTCCCGGTTTGTCAAGACAGTAAAAGGCAATCCAGGTGCTCCTCCGAACAAAAACCGCTTTGTTTTCCTTGCTCGTGTCGCCTCCCCTTGTTTGTACTGTTGTTAATTGTGCAGCCCCTGTTTCCTCCTAGTGCTTTCTCTGAGCCCGACTGGTAACGTTAGCAGAGAGCGGCTGTCACTGCAGTGTCGTCTAGCGCCTCCGGTGGTCGCCTCGTGCAACAACAGTGGGGGTTACACTGCAGGGACATGCGAGATCACCGCATGAGGGCGCGCTTACTCCATAGACAGATCATGGGACCTATAAAATGAATTAGGTAGAACCCCAAGCGACAATCTGCTGCAAATAAATGTACGTATGAGGTGTCTTAAAAGCTTAAAAGCACTTCCTTTAGCAACAACAACATTTCACTTGCACTGAACCATATGATCCCACTTCTACAGTTTCCCTGCAACGGTCCAGGATGCAATATGAATACGAACATAGGTCACAATCTGTACATGCACTAAACTTCAATAGAAATATGTCTTCTTGCCTATAAATATCTTCATGTCCTCTGATCGGTAATAAAACGTTCAAGATATTTTACTTTATTACAAACTTTAGGATTATTGACTTAAAATCAAGAAATTTGAAATATTTGTCTTCCTTTTTTAACTATTTCAGTGTACAGAGAGCATATGTGGAACGAAACCTTAGCACCCCATTTAAGGTTAGAAACCAAGGCATTTTAGGATGCAGTTAGCCTAAATCTGGAGTACACTGTATCAAATGTCACCTGAAGGAAATATTGTACTTACAGGTTATGATTTGAACTCAAAGCATTATTATTTCATCCAGTTTTGACAAATGAAATGATCTACATTAACACATTTGAAATAAGTCTACATTTTGAAATAAAACTGAACTTTGTTTGAAATGGGCTTTTTTAAAGTTGTGTGGTATGCTCTCTCGATTAGCACAAACTCTTCCTTAACTCTAAACAAAACAAATATTGGATGCATTGCATCCTTCCAAATTTCTAAATTATTTAGTTGTACTTTAAGTTGTTTTCTAAGTGATGATGCATAGTATTGCCAACAGCCAGAGTATTTTAAGGCCTCTTGTATAGGAAAAATGTTTTGTTAATGTACAATACACAAAACCATTAATTCCTTAGATACTAAGTTAAGAATGTGCAGGCAGTGGCTTGAGAAACAGACAGCTGTGATTCACTTTAATAACCAAAGCCTCAGGTGAGAGCTAACAGAAGCAGGAAGAGGCTTTAATTTTACAGCTGTCTGTTTAGCTGCATGAAGTGGGGTTTAGCAGCTGTTAGCTCCAATCTCTGTTTTTCATCTAAAGGTGTAGTAAGGGTTCACCTAGAGCTGAAAGTTACATGTTGGGGGCTGAGACCGAAGGAGAAGGCTGGTTTCTAAACAAGAGAAGCCTCAGGTGGAGGATATTGGTGGAATATGGCTGACTATCAAAAAGTAATTGCAGCAAATATCGCCCCCTCATAAAGCATCATCTGCTTTTGCTGGCAAACTTCTAACGAAAAATGAAAGCTTGTTTCATTATTTCATCAAATGTTCATCATCATCAGATTTGATCTTAACCCGTAAACAGTTAACTGAGTAAAGTCAATTGCAACTACATCACCCAGATGTTTTGAGATACCCACTCACCAAAGCGAACACTGATGGGATCGGCAGTCCTGCATGTCAAGCCCTTGCATACAGGTAACATACCTGGTGTATTTGTGCAGTCTGTTATACTGTAACAATTCAGATCCTCTGTGTTATTGATTCCATTAGAATTCAGAATTCAGTAGTACTGACATTACACTTGCTGACCATGCTGGTGCAGGGTCAGACTTCAGAACTGCTTTAAATCTGCAGAGTTTCCAATCCACCACAACCCAGAGCTGCACTAGTGGATTGAGATCTCAGAGATTCAGAGATTCACTTTCACATATTTTTTTAAACAACTGGTTATTGGAATTATTGTTGCCTCGGTACTACTCAAAGCTATCTGGCCATTTTCCTCTGACCTCTGGCACCAAAAAAGAATTTTCGCTGAAGAGAGAACTGCAACTCACTGAAAGTTTTCTTTTTTCAGAAAACTGTTTTCCTTTTTTCTCTGCAAACCGTAGAGATGGATGTACGAGAAAATCCCAGTAGATCAGCAGTTTCTAAGATACTCTGACTTGTCTTTCTCGGTAGCTCATGAGCTGTTTCGGGGCTTATTTTGCCTTTGTTTTTGCCACTGTCTGCCACTGAACACTGGAAAAAGATGGATCAGTAAAATCAAAACTCTATTACAAACACTTTTGTTATAGTAGTGCGACAACAGCCCCACAGTGGCTTCACAAAACTCACTCCCTTTAAAAAATACAGACGCCTACTTAACGCTTCTCTGAGGTTATGATGTATTTGGATTGGTTGCCATGTGTTACACCTGGCCCCGTCACCGGCTATCTACTGGTCACTTGCCAAAGGCCGAGCCTCCTCCTCGTCCTCCTCTGGTCGAGCCCTGTGTGAAGGTTATTACTCACTTCATGCTGATTAAGTTTGGGTGAATAGCGCTCTTTGTCCGACCTCGATTCCCACGACCCGGCATTCGCCTGGCAGTCGCGTGGCTCTGAAACAAGGGCTCCCACTTTAGGGGACCCAAAAGGTAGGAGGACGGGGAGGGAGCGAGAGAGGGTTGAAGGGGGAGGGGGTATCTGGTCAATCTGACATCTGCTCGTAAACAGTTAACAGCAGATGTCTCACATTTAAAAAACACCGAATGTGATAAAAGCAGGCTAAATACACAGCGTGTCCCCCCCCCCCCCCCACCCACCCACCCACCCTCCTCTTCTGCGCTTCCACAAAGGTACAGCCTCTCCCAGTGCAACCAGCTTCTGTTAAAGTAATTCAGACGTTTTAAAGGATATGATTATGAACTATAACAGGTGACAGAAATATATTCTCAGGTGATTTGTCAGCCTTTTTGTTTCGTCCCGTGAGCTCTGAGGAAATAGGTTTGGTCTTTTTTTTGCAGGTGTAATGTTGCCTTTGAATAGAATAGACGTGGGGGTCCCGGGAGTAAAGCACGGTAATTGCACACTCTTGTTCATGCCTGGGAGAAGAGGAAACTGCAGTTTTTTGGTGTTGTTGTCGGGTGAAGAGGGGGGGGGAAGGGGGGTGTAGCGCAATGGTTTCAGGCTGGACATCTGTCGCTTGTGAGCTTTTTTTTTTTTTTCTAGGCCGGGTCTCTCAGTTATTCAATGGAGCCAGTGACCTGTCAGTCTTGACTGATGGGACCCCGTGTGTGGGAAAATCCCGCAGCCAAAGAGTTGGCGCATTCACATGCTAATTGCGCCCTATAAATAAGAGGGTCGCGCCGCGCCGAGGACCCTAGAGACGAACTGAGATTCAGAGGAGAAGGGACAAAAAAGCGCGCACACAAACACACACATATACACATACACACACCATCACACACCACAGGTTAAAACATGACTGCTTCATCCATGGCGCACAACCTGGGGAAACATCCTAGCGCAAAGGAGGAAAGAAAGGTACTGGACATACTGAAGACGGGTTTCTTTTTGACCAGTTTTTTAAACGAATCCAGCATGGTGCCTCTCCATCTTGTTTTTGTTGCTCTTACCTGATTTGGTTACTTTTTTACAGCTCAGAAAGCCGCTCATTGAGAGAAAGCGGCGGGAGAGGATAAACAACTGTTTGGATCAGCTCAAAGAAACTGTGATCGGAGCGTTCAGGCTGGACGTGAGTATTGTCCTCACGTGTCTCCTCTGAGCAAACAGCGAGGGCTCAATAATAACTGAGGTTTCTCCTCTCTCGACAGCAATCCAAACTAGAGAAAGCGGATATTTTGGAGATGACGGTGAAACATCTGCAGAACATCCAGAACAACAAAGTTAACGGTAAGGAGCCGGGCACTTGATTGATTACGATATTACGAGCTTTGTTACTGCTGTTATTCATCGTAATAAAATATTTTTATATCTCCGTTTTTTTTTTAATTTGGTTAGGCGTAATAAACCGATAACGCGTGAGAATGAAAATCCACTGACCTATTTGGCATTAGGCAGCAGGGGGCAGCATCAGCACATATCATGGCATATGTTGGAGGTCTGACAACGTTTTCACTGGGTGGTGGTTAGAGCAGTGTGGTATGTGGAGCTGCTGGATGGGCGAACGTGGAAAAATTAGAAAATGATGGTTGTCTGAGGTGCTGAGCCATGGATGGAAATGTCATTGTAGCCAACGGGTTATGCTGGTTGTGCTGTTTCCTGTTACCACCAGGGTTCGCTGTGACACATGTATCTTTTTCTCTCTTCATTCAGACCCCACGTTAGGCCTCGAGGCCCAGCAGAGATACAGCACGGGCTACATCCAGTGCATGCACGAGGTTCACAACATGCTCCTGACCTGTGATTGGATGGACAAAACTCTGGGCTCCCGTCTGCTCAACCACCTCCTCAAGTCTCTGCCTAGGTCCACCGATGAGCGCCCCCTCACCCTGCCCACACCCAGACTCGATGCTGCTCTTCCAGCCACCCAAGCCGTCCCAGGGTCCCCCCTCAGAGTAGAGCAGTTCCAGAGAGAGGCTGGACCTCAGGAAAGGCCAGCACTCCACAGTTCCCACCTGGGGACGCTTGAGATGTGGAGGCCCTGGTGAACTGCTGGATTGATGATCTTGGTTGTCCATTCCGTTAGACCATCCTCTGTTATGTATCTTATAGATATGCTGCTCAGAAGACAAACATGTGGGGCGGTTTTTGTTCCAGTGATTATTATTGTAGGTGTGCTATAATGATTCTATACAGACCTTTTCTCAGTACTTCCCTTCAGAAGTTGACCTCTTGTAGCCTGCATTATAGAAGGCTCTTATTAATCTTTCGTCTATTTATTGTATTAACAGCTTTATTTATTGTTATTATAAGGCATGACTTTGCTTCTTAGACCACCTGCTTGGCCTTTGCATAGATTCCTCCTTTGCTGTACTATTAACCTAAACATTATTAATAATAAAACTTATTTTGCACTCACTCAGATTGTATGATCTTTGTGAACAGCCATGTTTGTATGCAGGTGCTCTTTTCTGTTGGATCTTGACAGGAGTACTTTAAGGTCTAAGAGGCCTACAAGTGTTTATTGTAATATGATGTTACAGTAATATGGATTAAGATTTTTAGGGATTATACAGCATTTGACTGTGACAGGTTCCAGCCCTGTTGTGGCCCTGGATGCGATAAACTAGGAAAATGGATTCATGGATGGACTATTGTCATGTAATGGACACGAAACAAGTCAAATAAGTGCTAAACTCAACTGCCTAATGGAAACGTGTCAAAGTAAGAAAGAAAACACTTAAGTACTACATAGACTCATATCCTTATGCTCAGTTGTAGTTTAGCTGATTAAGCAGAAGAGAGAAGCAGCTAATATTTGGACTTTTCATAAAGGGGTGAGAACAGATGTCAAAAATAACATAGAAGATGAGTCTGGACTTTCATCTCCACTGTCCCAGTAAGCTAATATGTCTAACATGAACACCCTGGGACCAACAAATCTACAAACCGGATATCATAAAATCTGGCATGCTGCATAAAATGTAAATAAAAATAGAATGCAGTGATCTGCCCCCTAATCTTATTCACAATAGAGCTTAGAAAATATATCAAATGCTTAAACAGAGACATTTTATCGACAAATATTAACTTGTTTTGAACTTTATGACAGTCATACATCTTAAAAAAAAGGGTAAAGTAAAAAAGAAAAGTAAATGGCACTAACACTAAAGAGCTGGAAAAACATGTGAAATCATTAGGTTAGCGGGTCAGTAACATGACTGGGTAGAAAATTAGCATCTTTGAGAGGCAGAGTTTCACCAATCTGTAAAAACTGCCTCTGCATATCGGGGGGAAATTTCAGAGTTCTTAATATAAAATTGCAAACATTTCAAATATGTAATGATCTACATGTACATCATGTCATGAAGAGAATGTGTAGAAATGTGCGCGTTAGACAAGGCCCAAAATCAATACTGGATCTTCAGGCCCTCATAAAGCATAGCATTAAATCACGGAAACAAGTGCAAGGGCCTAAGAAAACTTCCAGGAATTACTGTCTATGAGTACAATTCACAGTGCCATCCACAAATTCAGGTTAAAGCTCTATGGTGCAAAAGAGAAGCCATTCCTGATCATGATCAGAAAACTCTGCCATCTTCTCTAAGCCGAGGTTTATCTAAAATCCATCGAGGTAAAGTAGAAAACTGTTCTGTGATCAAACAAATAAAAATCTCAAATTCTTGTGTCATCTGGACTAAAGAGGAGACGGACCATCCAGCTTGTTATCAGTTTTCAATTCAAAATCTCTGATGGTATGGAAGTGCATTAGGGGGATGACAAACTTGCACATCTCAAAAGGCACCATCAATGCTAAATGTTATAAACAGATTTTAGAGCAACACATGGTCTCATCCAAATACCCTCTTTTTCCTGGTAGGCGTTTTCATTTTTCAGCAAGAGAACGCTTAACCGCAACTGCACTTATTACAACAGCAAGTCCAGGTGATGAGCAGACATTTGAAGCATGATAAAAGGGAAAAAATGATGACAAATAAGACCCTGGACTGCAGTTAGAATCTTCTATCAGACAAGAATGAGATATTCATCTCCCAAAAGCCCCACAGCTGCCTTTCCTCAGTTCCCAGATGCTTACAGACTGTTTTTTAAAAGAAGAGGGATGCTACACAGTAGTAAACATGATTCCGTCCCAACATTTCTACATAATGTTGCATCAATTTTTTTTTCTCTTAAAATTGTACATTTTCTCAGTTTAAATATTGGATATGATTTTTAGATTCTTTTGTGAATCAAATGTGAGTTTATGAGATTCGCAAATCATTGCATGCTGTTTTTATTTACATTTTACACAGCATGCCAATAGACAACATGAGCTAACATGAGCTAAAACAACTTTGTGAGTAATATATATTAGAGTTGAGCTTCTTTTGCTCAACCCTAATATATATATTTGCACTGACTATAACTACAGTCAGTGCACCCAAATCATAACACAACCGTTTCCTGTCTCACCTCTAATTGTGCAAAGCAGATTCCAGTATGCAACTCAAATTCTGCTGAGGTATCCCCCCCACCCCCTCATATAAGACATTTCTAATAGGTCATGGCAATAAAAGAAGTGTGAAAAGAGTCATTTTTAATGTTTCTCTATTAGAACTGCTTCCAATGAAACCTCTTTGCAGAAGGTCTGTGGATTATTCTGAGATAGAGGAAGCTGCTCGACATATTTGTTCCATTTGACTTTATCCAGATACACCTGAACTCTGTATGTTTGTGGAAAACAACTCAGTCATAACGATTGTTTCTTTAGGATTTGATGATTTGGGAGGATATGACATATAGATAAGTACCCACCAACACTTATCACTTATGTGCAGGTTTGCCTGGCTAGCACGATTTGTAATTATGAATGATGCCAGCATTGTATAGTGTGTACGTGAGATGAGAGGACAAGCTTATTTATGCTTCACGCTATGTCGCCAAGCTTGATTAGCTTCGTTCCGAGTTCGTTACATTACAATAAGAGAAGCAGATAAATCCAGTGAGGATCTAAACGAGTTGTGTGTGTATGTGTGTGTGTGTGTGTGTGGGGGGGGGGGGGGGGGGGGGCGTACATAGCCATCTGGAAGCAAAACAAACGTGTCAGAAATGGCTCATACATTCACGTTTTAATAAAGATGCAATTCATTATAAGCTTCTGAGAAGTGCAAACGTGCGAGTGTCCCATTCCCCAGCTATTATAGTCCCTGTGATTGGCCGCCACATGGAGCCAGGCGGCTGGTCTGAAGAGAGAGGGAGAGAGGGAGACAGAAAGGGGGACGCCTGGTCCCTCGGCGAGGCTCGCCAACAAAAGCGAGCCGAGACAGCTGCTCTCTCCACAGTCCACACCATTAAAGCTCTCTGGAACAAGAGATCTGGGGGTGGCGAGGTGCCAAAAAAAAAAAAAAAACCTTCACTTCAAAGGTCTGAAGGGCTTCATTCATTCGGGGCACGGGGCTTCAGTGGCGCGTCTTAGCGGAAATGCTGATGCGCAATTATGGAAACAGCGCGTAAAACACGAACTTAACACGCAGCCCTGCATTTACCTGGAAGCTTTCACAGATGCACGCTGACCCAGCCACTCTGCTCTGCTGTGAGGGTGATCTGAATAAAAATGACGTAAACAAAACATGTAATAACCAGGCCAGAGGGTTCTCTCAATGCGCCATATGCACGCTCACCAGCATAGCACCCCAACGAATTCCAGGCGAATTAAATCATCAAAATTGGTATTATGAGAACAGCTTTTGACTCATTCACAGTTGTGCAAATGTGTATATTGCAGTGTGTTTGAACACACATAAAAAAGATTTAAAAAAAAAAGTCGTCCACGTTGCACAGCAGCCAATGTGAGAATGCAGTTGCGCACAAATCAGAAGTCACAACAACAACGGGGAGAACAAACGAGGCGCAGGCCAACACCTGTCGCTTTCTTTGGAGAAGGACCCTTAATTCCCCGAACTGATTTAGTTTTGGCCGAGGGGCCGCCAGCAGCAGCAGCTGCCAACTGAAGGCATCGCGTTACATCCGCCAAACAGACGGGTAAATCTGCTGAGGCTCGGACACAAAAGCCAGCATAGAGGAAAAGAGGTCGGGCAAAAAAGAGACGGGGGCAGGGTTTAAATGCCTCGATGTGGTGTAGAATAGCGTCGTGCTCCAGTCATTTTGGTTGGGCTGGTTTGAATAAGTAACTGACTGGTTTATATTTGATAGCCTGAAGAATTTCATTTTTGTCTTGAGTTAAACGTATATTTGAGGCTTCTTCTAACATATGAACAGTCAAACAAAAACGAAAATAAAAACAAACAGCACTATTCTAACACTGTACTCTGTGTCTCTGTGCTGATTCGTTTTGTGCAGATGAATTATAAGTGCGAGCAGTTCACTGAAACTAACTGAAAGGGGGACAAAAAACGAGCGTTCGCTCCCCTAACCCAACAAATTGTCTGATTAAAGCCAGTCCAGCTCCTCTGGGCGCAGACCTGGGCTGACCGCAGACAAAGGGGAAAGCGCTCATTGGCTCCGACCGTGTGCGCTCTGTTGTTCCCCAGCGAGAGCAGCACAGCCCCTATTCACATGTTAATAAGCCCCTATAAATACTAACAACAGCCACTCAGCGCCAGCAGCACGTCTGACTAGGATTACACAATAAACAGAGGGCGCCTCGCCTCGCCTACGAGTTTGTCGATTTTTTTTCTGCCTCTAACCGGTTCCGTTTGCCAGCTGCCCCTCGAGGACCACTCAGGAGGTACGAGCAGCGGTGGGAGAAGCCACAGTAACGGCGATCCAACCAACATGTCCCCCTCGGCTCGGCCAAACGGCCTCGGACTTGATGTGAAAGATGAAGATGAGTCCTACTGCGGGATACAGAAAGCGGATAGAAAGGTGGGGGACCGGTGGAGGCACTGTCCGGAGACACTTGGCAGTGACGCACTTGTCACGCCGCTTTAATGCTGCGTGTGCACAGTTATGAGACAGGGATGGTTAGTTTGAGAGGAAACCCTCAATGATTCAAAGTTAGTTACATGCTTTAGTGAGAGAAGAATGACGCTGGGTTGCCTTTGCGCACTAACCGCGGACAGGTGGACGCTTATGACTTTGAATGGTGCTTCTTTCCTCATGTCACTGAAGTGTTTTCTTTCTGTGCTCCCGCAGACGAGGAAACCTCTGGTGGAGAAGAAGAGGCGAGCTCGCATCAACGAGAGTTTGCAGGAGCTGCGGACTTTGCTGGCAGACACAGACGTGAGTACGGAGCGCACACAGCTCCTGCACTGGAGTTTCACTTTTGCTCTGCGCCACAATGAAGATGTAAACTGTGGTCTTGGTGGTGCTCATCTGGTTTCTTTCCTCAGTTTCATTCCAAGATGGAGAACGCAGAGGTGCTGGAGCTGACCGTGAAAAAGGTGGAGGACATACTGAAGAACCGGAAACAAGGTGTGCCCAAATTTATCCAGCCCGTGTAACTATAAAAGAGTAAAGATCTGTTTTGTGGAGCGCTCAGAGTGCCAAATAATAAAACGCTTGAGTATTGCATTATTGATAGAATTACTCTCATTATTATGACAAGACAGGCGTACATCTTAACCCTGCTCTAATAAAAGAGCATGTGAAGAGTCAGGAAATGCTTGATTTAAAAATATAGACCGTGATGAGCAAACAAGAGCTCAGTGGGGTCTTTTAAATCAAAATTTCCGTGTGTTTTATACCATTAACTCTCATCTAAATATCTTATACAGTATTTTACAAGAAAAAGCACTTTTTCCACAGAATGGTCACCATCGGAGGTTTGTATCAACATGCTTATATGTAGAGCTAGAGCAATTTGCAATTATCTTATAAGAGGAAGTGATATTTTATCACATAAAAGGCTGGAAAGTAACATTTTTAGCTGTTAAGTAATTGTAGTGTAGTGAAGGAGAAACATTTAGCTGTCACGTGTCTGCAGTCAATAACGTAGGAGTTCTTCAGTCTTGTATTATCAATGCTTTGGATGCTGAGCAGTCGTGTCTCTCCTCTCACAGAGGCAGAGACACTAAACCGAGAAGCCAACGAGCGGTTTGCAGCTGGTTACATCCAGTGCATGCACGAGGTCCACATGTTTGTGTCCAGCTGTCCTGGGATAGATGCGACGGTGGCGGCTGAGCTCCTCAACCATCTCCTGGAGTGCATGCCCCTGAATGAGGACCATCTCCAGGACATGCTGACGGATCTAATCACGGACACTTCTGAGGGCAACAGCAGAGGCAGCGAGGCGCTCTGCGCTTCTCTCGCTTCTCCTGGTGAACGGAGTTTCTCCTGCGGGTCATCTTCTGCCCTCTCCCCAGCCCCTTCCTCCATGTCCAGTGAAGACTTGTGCTCTGACCTGGATGAGACTGACAGTGATCACAACCAGAGCTCTACAGAGGGCATGGAGAACAGGGAGCCTCCCAGTATGCCCACCATGACCTACCCCTGGTCTATGTGGAGACCTTGGTAGAGTAGTGGTGGGAGTTTGGATGGAATACAGTTGGGATGTGTTGAAAAGGGGATTATGGGCTTTCATTTTTATGGTGTGACACAGCGCGTCCCACTGAAAGAGAAAATTCCACCCTACAATACAAGAGGATTTTGTGGCTGTACCAGTTTTGGCCTCCCGTAAGACCGGTTAAGAAGGCTGACTACATGCATGGATTCTTTTCTTAGGCCTCCTGAACTCATGGCACTGATGTCCAATAATTAAAGTCTGTTCTATAAGAGACCAATTTAGGCACCAACAAAAGCCTCAGCTGATCACTCTGCAGTGATTCTGAATACCGGCGTGCAGATGGATTTTCTTCACAGTCACTACTGAATACAAGTTTACAGAGATTTCCCCCAATTCTGGGAAATGTTTAAAATCAGAAAATGTAAGAGAACATTTCATCAGAAGTCATTCCTGGAGTACTTTGGACATTTATATATATATAAAATTAAAATTGGATTCTCCTTTATGCCATCAGAGGGATCTACTACACTCTGCTACCCTTTCAGCTGGAGGCTCAGAAAAATAGATCTCCTGTTCTTTTCAGTAGTAACACCCTGGCTTTGAGTCCTCTTGTGACTTATCTTTACACCTGGAGAAACAAAAAGCAATCCCTCTCAACACCCAACAAAGCACAGAAAAGGCAACAGTGCAGGACTCTCCCTCTTGTTTGGTCTATACTTCAGTGTAAATAGGATTTGTACAAGGAGAAAAGCTCTTTCTAGAAACTGAGAAGTCGGGCGATGCCCCAATTAATATAAATATTTCTATTGCATTTCAGAGGTTCCTTTAGTTTATCGGACCAGTAGTTCCTTTAAGGATGACCATTTTATGTTGTAAAGGTGTTTAGAAATGTCTTGCGAATAAAATGTCTGAATTTTTCTAAATAAAATAACGTAACTGAAAACTTCTTTGTCTGACATGACTCCAGCTTTGGAATAGAAACTGGGTCAACGTGTTTGTGTCTGAAAATACTGATAAAGCAAACCGTTTCTGAAAGCAACAGCAACCCAAACACTTGAATAAGTAGCCCAGTGCATTCAAAAGGAAAAGTATGTCCTCCACTTAAACTTTCGTTGATTCATACAGTGCGTGCATGCGCGCGCGCGTAAAGCAGTCGCACCTCTCCGAAAGTGTCTTCGCTCTCACCTCTGTCACAATGACCGCGTTAACAAATGCGTGTTAGATCCTGTCTGGACCAGTCACCCAGACGCACCGTTGGAGGTCCTCACAAAGGGGCAACTCCCCTCATCCCTCCTATAATCGCAGTAAGAGCCGGGTGTTGTGCCAGATAGTGATTTCCGGTATTTGCCCCCCCCAAAAAAAAGATTTCCCCAATTTAAACAGCTATAAATGACTTACTGGTGCATAATCTGTCAAACATATCTGTCATCACACCAACAACAAGTCATTCTGAGCCACAATCAGCTGAAATCCATTTTTGGCAAAGTGATGTTTATATATCCTTTATTTATGCTGCTAAAAAGTCTCGTTGACATTAAAACGCCTTTTTTTTAAACGAGTGATCTGGCCAAAAGGGCAGCAGAAATTGCAACAAATATAACACAAGACTTCTATAAAGATATTTTCGACTGGAATGATTATAGTATAGGTATACTTACGCAGAGCCATAAAGATACTTGCACCTGTTTCTACTCGTAAAAGTAAATAACATGTCATATTTCACAACCATTAGGTTACAGCTAATAACCTTGGTGGGGGAAGCGCACGTTGAGCACGTTGTTCACTGTCTGATGATCCTGGATTACTGGAGGAGGAGGCAGACTAATTATCAACCCCCGGTGGAGTAGGTGGAGGGGGCTTGGAGGCTCTGGGTGTGAGCGTCGGAGGAAACATATGCGAAGAGGAGCTGATCAAAGCTTTGAGCCACTGTTTGACAGCGGAGCGTCAAAGTATGTGGAGGTTTGGGGGGGGGGTACTAAAATGGTCCAAGTGCATGCTCAGATTCTTCACCAGGGCTCAGTCAGCACACACACACACACACACACACACACACACACACACACACACACACACACGCACACACACGCACACGCACACAAATCTGTGTGAGGACATCTTTTGACATAGTGCACTCCTTTCCCCAGTCGTTGCAAATGCCATATTCTAACCCTAAAACCTCCTAACTCTGAAAGAGGAGGTGTGGAACAGGAAAATGATCTAACAATGTTATGATCTAAAGGTTATAGAGTGAAATGAAACAAATGAATCCCACTAGAATCAAACTCAGACAACTGCACTTGTGCTAGTTTCACTCCCCTTTGTCTGGTATTTCTGTTCCTCTCAGTATTATTTTGTATGAACTAACAGATTCAACGAAAACATGATGAGGGAGGTCAAATTATTTTTAAAATAAGGAAAATGTGGAGCAGGTTGTTTCATCAGCTAGCTAGCACAAAAATGGCTTTAAGATAGTCAATATACAGAAAATGTTTCTGTGCTTGTGACTTATGTTTAATAGCTCAAAGCCTGGGATGTTATGATAAATCCAGTGCCTGTCTAATGTAGGACTGTTAGCCAGTCATATCTGGTTTCAGACAGTTAAGTCCATAAATGTATGCTTCTTACCCAAACACACCTTTAAGATGTTATCAAAGGTACTTAGACACATTCAATTACACCCACACACCCATTCTGTCTACCACAAGACTCCACAGAAATCCCCGAAGCTTTCATTTAACCAAAACGTACCTGATGCAAACTCACAGCATCATAGGAAATGTACATTTTTAGTCAGATATTTCCAGTAATGAGACTTTGTCCTTGGGCAAGATACTAACAACATGTTTCTCTCCAATGCATCCATCAGAGTATGAATGTGTGTGAATATTGGAAGCACTTGTACAGGAAAAAAAAAGAAAGAAAAAGTGCTTGCATGAACAGGTGTGAGTGGGTGTAAGAGGAAAGTTGCATAAAGCACTTTTGAGTGCTGAATTACAGTAGGGAAAAAAAGAACCAGTCCATGTACCATTCAGATATTACACATTGTGAATGTGTGGTCGGATTTTATGCTGACAGAGTTAACCCCTGCACACTGCCTCAATCTGCTAACGGAAAATGACAGCTGACAGGCCGACCAAATACATCAGATGTGGGTTTGCAACTACGCTTATGAATTCTGAGGTTAAAGGTCAGTGCAGTGCAACAGTTGGTGTGAGAGAGGTTCAACAGCAGAAGAGAGCATATGGTGCTGAAACAGATCCCCAGGGGACCCTGAAAAACACCCTCAGGACTCTCAACTGTTTTTGACTGTTTGAGAGAACAATCGCCTCTTATGAGCCGGCCGGGGGGGGGGGGGGGGGGATGCCTCTGTGTCCCATGTAAGACACAAATTTATCACATTAAGTATTTGCTTTTTAAAATAAATGTCAAAATGTACTTGGAGCCCTTATGCTGCTACGATCAAACCTAATTATTCAGATTTCCAGCTCCAATAGAGGATTGTTACAGACCCCCCTCCCTTCCCCCCCAAATTCACCTGCTTGTCTGAAATGATGCATTTCAGCTTCTCTCCATTTAAGCCAGTTTCCTTGGCTGCCCTTTGCAAGTTAAAGGTTTGAACAGCAAGTGGTTGGAGCTCTGAAGCTGAGATGAACGTATTAGGGTATCCACTCTCCCTGACATCATACAGAACCAGGAGAAAAAAACCCCTTTGTGTTAAGAGCAGTCTAAACTCTTAAGTCTGCGCTTTTGATTTACAGGTGTTACACTGACCTCATTACTGAACATTTTGGACATGCCTAATATGAGCATCCACCACCGTAACAGCATGTTTATGACAGGAAATGAGGAAACACATAGGTCCCCTTCAAATTAATGACCTTTTACAGGCTCAAGATATTTTTGAATAATCGTAGTGTGTCATGATGAAAACAGTGCACATATATATTTATCCATTTATCCTGTTTCAGCTGTCAGCGTGGCAACACAATGCAAAGAAAAAAGTTTTAACTTCCCTCTACTCAAAAAAAAAAACCAAAAAAAAATTTTGCACTGTTGAATAATTGAATTTGATGCACGTTTGTTTCAAGTGTTTGTGGAAACATTAAAAAGGAGTCAAGCAATATTTTTTTCTAGAATTTAAATGTGATTTGTGTGAATGCCAAACACAAAAAGCCATTTAGCTGGACTCCATATGCCCTCTTTAGTGTTTAGCTTCATGTATAATAAAAGAAGACAGAAATCAGAGTGGTTCTATTTTTGCAGCTTTATTAGACAATCCCACTTTCCAAAAATGTTCGAACACTGCATAAAACAAAATAAAAACAAAAGCTACACATTTAAACTCTCTCTCTAGATATATAGATATATATATAAGAGTACAAAGACAACATATTTAATGTTAAAACGGACAGATTTCATAGTTCAGAAAAGAAAATGCAGCATTTTGAATTTGTCTCTAGGATTTGCAGGTCCATGCTTTAAGTTTTCATTTTAAAAGTTATGCCACATCCCAACGTTTTTGGAAATGGGGATGTTCAACATTGTCAAACGAGACATCTCACCTCAAAATTTAAAAAAAAAAAAAAAAGCACAGAAATGTGCCAGATTCTTATACCACAGACTCACAGTGGTAATGAGATAGGTTTATATAACCATACACAACATCACGTGCCGATACTGTGTGTACGCATTTACAGGTCAAGGAACGTCCAACCGATCACCAGTGTTTAAAATCCGTCTCTCTCTTTATGGAGACTTATGAAACAAAGTCAGTTTTAAACATGACTTGAGACATATCCGGTCTTTTATACACAGGTGAGCGTTGCAGGCTCCTTGGAGATATTTTGCACAGAAAAAGAAATTAATGACAGAAAAAGTTGCAGTTACTAAAGGTGGTGAGAGGCGCCGGTACTCTCCTCAGGAGGAGTCCATAAACCTTTGCCAGTCCGAGGCAAAGAGTCTCCGTACGAGCCCTCAGTCACTGGAATCACTCAAAGTATCTCATCACTCTGTCCATTGCTCTTTGCCCACAGGTGCACACATTCCACATACGTTCTGCTTACAGTAACATGAACCTGGGATTTATAAGAGGTAGGGTTCGTCCCCAATGACACTCAAAAAAAAGCTATTCCCCAAAGTCTAACAAACAAAATAAAGACACAAATAAGAGAAATAGAAAAACAGAATATTTAAAAAAAAAAAAAAAAAAGGACTGCCAAGTTAACCAAAAACCATGAAAAAAAAACTAAGTTGGTGAGATGCTCTTGGTCCAGGTACACTTGCAAGCCCTGCCCAACAGTTTCTCTGCCTTAGCACCAGAGTGGTCTCTACTTCTTGTACGGTTTGTGTCAATTAAGCAGAGGCAGGGTGGACCCGTTTACTTAATACTTCAGGAGCTGATGTTTCTCGGGCCAAAGTGTAAAAAACCCCACTTTCACCCCCCAAAAAAAGAGGAAAAAAATAGCAGGGAAATATCATCCCTCGTATTTGCTACACATGTAATACTGCTTTCCCACCTTCATGCAGACGTCAGTGCCGATGCTGAGCAATGACGTCAGCGTCGCGCATCTGCTCTGGCCAATAGGCTTCACAGTACTCCAGGATCTGTATTGCTGCACTTGCAGAGACTCATGATTTAGTCCTTTCAACATGCATGACAAGCATTTTTTTTTTTTTTTTTAAAAAGTAGGCATTGGGTTCTAATTTTTGATGCAAAAATAGATCCAGAAAAGAAGGAAAAAGGACTGCATTAAAAACAAAAATCCCTAAAAATGTAGTTATTTGTTCTAAAAGAGAAATTATGTAGTGGAGCTGCACCACACTGACAGAAAAGATATTACTCATCTTTCTAGCAAATGTATGGCTGCAAGTTTCTCTTTAAAAAGAAACAAAAAAATGAAGAAACTGAGCTTGATTTGGAGTTTGATGTTTCTACAAGTCCTCGCTCTTAGTGCATCGCTCCTCTGTAATTTTCTTCGTTTTACAAAAATATTTTGGCAGCTTCTTGATCTTTGATGATGCCTACTTTTTGTCATAGCACCTGAGCTGCTCTGTAAGGTCTGCAGAGGCCTGCGACACTTACAGACTGTGCTGTGAAAAAAGGAGAGGCTAGCTCTGCTGCTTAAGCGACTTTAAAATTCCTGTAGCGTTTCCAAGCTTTTAGAAATGCAGTACATTACTATTTCAGATGAACAGATTTGGCTTAAAAATATTCTGGGCAGATCGTTTGCTAGATAATAAATAACACCCATAAACGGATAGCTTTTATCATTAGGTATAAGATTGTCAGAGTTGAGGAAAGTTCCGGCCAGCCTCCGCATGTCGCTCTGCTGGCTGATGTCTGGTGCTAACACTGCTGCGTACTCAGGTCCAGGACGAGCAGTGACATAAAAACTCATTCAAAATACAAAAAGTGCCAATCTCCA
The DNA here is from genome assembly GCF_056152115.1 of Neolamprologus brichardi. Taxonomy (NCBI): domain Eukaryota; kingdom Metazoa; phylum Chordata; class Actinopteri; order Cichliformes; family Cichlidae; genus Neolamprologus; species Neolamprologus brichardi. Next base: position 9,731,442 of record NC_142117.1, on the reverse strand, counting down.
CCCACTGACCTTCATCATCCAATGAGAATCCCCACTATTCTACTATTCCTAACAAGAAAATGACGTGGATCCTGGGCTGTGAAGTTTTTTGGGGTTTTTTGTCGTTTTTCCGTTTTTGTTTATTTTTGTTATTAAATGGGATCATGTGGTGAGTCAGGAATAAACAAACAAAATAGGGCAGGAGAAACTTCTAACAGCAAAGCCTGGCTGCTTCTGACAGCTTGACACTTAGAATAATAAAAAAAACATTTCATAATCTTACATATTTAGAAGTAGTATCTCTCAGTCTACTTTAGATTTATAATGTGCTCTGCCTTTAAAAGAGAAATAAATAAAAAAATAGAGACAGGCCTTTTCAAAGAATGTGTGTGTTAGAGATGGAAAAAGTGACTTGCTGCACAGCACTACTGCCCCCTGTTGGGGTGCATTAGGAACTGCACCACAGTAGCAGTCCTACACCCACACACACAAGCAGTGTACACCCTCCTAACCATCACACTCACAACACAGAGTTCTGCTTGTAGTGTGCATGTATGTGTTCTTCAGGATGGTCAGGCACACAGCTGTTTGTCACATCCATAGTGTCTATTTATGCACATGCCCTCTGCTGGCTGTTTAGGAGCCTGATTCCATTTGAGGCTGAGGCTCCGCGGACTGGCTCTGGGTGTTCTGACTGTCTCTGCTCAGCTCCTCGCCCAGCTCGCTCATGTCTACGTCAGGCAGATCCTCCTCGATGGGTGCCGCTGCCACATCCTCGCAGTACACGCACTCCTGAACACAAACACATGCCATCGTTACCTTACAACATTTATAGATATACATTTAGCTCATTTGAATCCATTTTACGGTTATATTTTTAATTGTTTTGCTTCATTACATTTGTTTTGTCTCATTATTGGCTTGTCAGTTATCTGTGATGACTTTGAGCAGCACTAACCTGCATGAAAACTGCCATCTTCCCTATAAAGTTCATTTGCAGATGTAGTGTACAACTATTGTGTTTTTTGCAGAACACAAGTCACGTTATGTGTCAGGTATACTTTTTCAAATTATTTGCAATGGGAGTGCTGTGTTTTTTAAACTATGCTAAAAGCATGTTGACAAACTGTGTCTGCCCCCCACCTTAACGTTGATGGCAGCAGGCAGGCCTCCCCTCCTCATCCAGGGGTGTTCCTCCACTAGCTCTCGTCGCTGGTCTGATGTGAAGTGAGGCTGGCTCTTCTGCATCTGCCTCAGCCTCTCCTTGTCTTCCCTCAAAACCCTCTGAATATCTCTGATGGTCAGAAAACAAATACATTTGTGTAAACGATATTTAATGGAGTTAAAAGGTTAATACTTCATACAAGTGGTGAAGCTTATAATATTTAATTCCACTTAGTGACTCACCTGGATGGCATTTGATATGTCATCATGACCTTGTCGTCAACGTTGGCCATCAGCAGCCAGAGGGGCTCCTGTAGGACATACTTGATGAAATGCTCTCCCTCCCCTCGAGATGAGACTTTGTCCTGCGGCTTGCCGCCTTCAGACCCGCCCTCTCCCCTCATCTTGTTTTTAGACTTGGGGTCGTGCTCAATAGAGTCGACACTGCCAAAGTATTTGCTGGTGTTGCTGCTCCCTGTGGGGGAGACAAAGACAGAGTCACAAAAAACCCCCCAAAAAACTTCAATTTTGTGGAAACTCTTGTCAGACCTCAACTACTGACCTGTTCTGCTGCCAGAACCGCCGCTAGCTGAGGTACCACAGCCAATGCAGCCTGAGCCTAATCCCGAGCCCAGTCCAGAGCCTGACCCTGAGCCCATGGATCCAGACGTGGCTGATCCGGTACCAGAGTGAGAGTCTTCCTGCTCCTGCAGCAAGATGTCCAGCAGGTCGCAGGATGATGAGTTCCCGTCACTGTGAGCCCCGTCTCCTGGAGACTCCACCTAAGACACAAGGTGGTGCACACATCAGAGATAATTCCACACTCACTCTGCACCGGCACGCTGTGACACAGTTTGTGTTTAAGTGCTGGCACCTGTACAAGTTGGTAACTTTGTTTCGATTCACTGTGTTAGTATTTGTAAATGTCCTGTGGCTCCTACCTGCTGTTGGCTATCAGGCTTGGAGGCACCTCCGTTCTTATCCCCTGTTGTTCCCACTCCTACAGACGCTGTTGCCGCACTGCCGCCCTGTCCTCCAGCAGAGGCTACTGTAGTGTCCTGACGCTCCACCGAGCGCTGCCCCTCCTCCATGCTCAGCAGATTGAGCTGCAGGGGCGAGCTGCAGCGGGACTCAAACAGCGGTGGTGATGTGGTGGGCTCTCTCGCCCCAGAAGCAGGGGTGGAAGATCGTGACGCCGCACCCTCTCGAGGCTCCGCTGCAGGGGTTTTGGGAGGCTCGCTGGAGAGACTGTAGGGGAAAGGTTGAGGTGGAAAGGGGGCTTGAGCCACAAACTGGGCCTGCATTGGGAAAGACGGCTGGGCGGTGAACGGCTGCTGAGTAGCAAATGCGGACTGAGCAGCCTGGAAAGGCTGCTGGGTAGTATAAGGGGTCTGGGCAGCTTGGAATGGCTGCTGTGGGGTAAAGGCAGTCTGCACAGGAAATGGCTGTTGGCTGGTGAAGGGGGGTTGCGTCTGTATGGCGTAGGCTGGCTGAGGGGGCTGAAAGGGCTGCTGGGTAGCGAATGCAGGCTGCGGCTGGGCCTGCTCAGGGAAAAATGGTGGTCTCGGAGCAGCTCCTATTTGTCCTATTTGGGGGAAGATGTAATTGGGTAGCACCAGAGCTACCACAGGTGTAACAATGGGTGCAGGAAACGGAGTGGCAGTAGGCGGGGCTTGGGTGCTCTGCCCTTCTCCAAATCCTGTAGAGAGAGAGGGGTCCGGTCGGGGAGCCTGAGCTGGAGCAGCAGGTGTTGGTGGGTAGAGCGGATATGCAGGGACCATGGTGGGGTAGGACACATTAAAAGCTGACTGCGATGCTTCTGATGGGGACCAAGAGGTCTGGTTGAGGCCCTGGAGAGGGGGGCGTGGTTTACGGTTTGACACAGCGCTGTCTGATGAATCGGGATGCTTCATCCGTGGCTTCTTGGACTTCCTGTTGCGGTTACCCTTCTTGGCAGTAGTTTCTGGCCTAACAGTGCCTTGTTTAGCAGTGCCTCGTGGTCCAGGTGATTCTGAAATGAGGATATAGACGCAGAGGTCAGAATGTCATTTTTGTTGAGTTGGAGAATAAAAAAAAATGCATGTAGATGTGCACTAACTGGAGACCAGGAATATACTCCCCACATGAACTGGGAATTTGGTAAAATCATAAGATTAAAAAACATAAGATTAAAAAAAAGATAAAGTCAATCTAAAAGTGAGCCTTATTTCCTCTTTGTAGGACTTTTATTGTGTTTGGTAGCCTCAGTTGTTAAGCTTCTAGCTAAACTATATCTTCTCCCAACAAAGCAGAAAAGCTAAATTTGAAGCTTACAATACCTTCAACATTGGGTGGACCACTGTGCTTGTACAGGTATGTGGAACAGTCCCTCTGGAAGCTCCTGGAATTACGGAGCTCTCTGCATCGGTTGAGGAAGGCCTGCTCCTCTTTCTGGGTATGTGCTGCCAGCACCTGCTTGGTCAGGCCCAGCCTCTTGTAGGCCTCCTTTCCTTGGCTGGGTGGAGATACCATACTGACAGGCAGCGCAGGGGGTGCTGGGCTCTCTGCAACATCCTCGATTATCTCTGCACAAAGCAGTGCCATAAACATCAGTCAAATAAACTCATTAAAACACGGCTAATGACAATCCTTCTATGTTTCTGCGGACACAGAAACTCACCAGACTCTGGCTGAGGCTTCTTGTCCCCCACATGTACGATGGTGCTGCTATAGCTGCACTGAGAAGTGATGGACACCACACTCTCCGCCTTACTGGGCAGAGTGAGGGGTGCCAGGGGGCCTCCCACCACAGCAGCTGCCCCAGATGGAGGCTTCTTTAGTGCTTTCATGTTTGACAGGCCTGACTGAGAATCCAACATCAAGGGATCTAAATGAGAAAGATTCTGTTAGTGCTGAGCCAGTACCTTAGACTGAGTTTGTGTGCACAGATGCATGATTACTACATACCTGCATTTGTATCCTGAGGCACTTGCATGCCATCCTCTGAGCCCTTCTTGTCATCATCTGAGTTGGAGGAGGTGGTGTTTGAGGAGAACTGGTATTTTCTTTTCACTGTGATGGGTATATTACAACTCTCCAGATACCTAAGAAACAAGAAGGAGTTTTAAATGAGAGAGCTTTGATATTGTGCAAACAGAGCATGATCTCTCTGCCTTTGCACAGGGATTATTGTGCAAATGACTTCATCCACCAAATCTATGCCTGACCTGATGACACTATCCAGGCAGCTAATCTGCTGGTAGGAGCACACAGTCTGGTCTTTGTAGGTGAAGTCATCTGCAGTACTGTTTCTGGCCTGCAGAGGGGGCGCTGAGTCTTTTGGACGCACAGTTGAATATCTTTGAGCTGCCAATGCAAAGAGAAGAGGAGATAATATGAGAAACACACACGAGGAGACAGGCAGGAGAACCAAAAGACACTCTGCATGTGTTTCTGATTTACTTAAATTAATAATCACTTTGTTTATTTTGAACTTAATAGTTGCCAACTGGACTCACTCTCATGGGTCTTCTTCTGCTCATGTTTGGGGAGAGAAGGTGACGGCGTGGGAGATGGGGAATGCAGACCGATCTGAGGGTCCTGATTCCTGAGCATGTGGACACCTTTACAGACCTCCTGGAAAGTCCTGGTGGGCTTGGTCTTGCTTGTGTCCTCTGCTGTGTTCCCTGCTGTATTGTTCCCATTGCTTTCACTGGATGAGCTGATGCTCACCACCTGCTCATGGGATCCATTGCTGCCATGGCTACCATAACCACTGGAGCCCATGTTGTGGACCGGCTGCAGAGAGAGTGGCTGTTAGAGGAGCTGTCAAATGCCTCTTGTGTGTGTGCAAAAGTGAACCGTGTGTGTGCATACTTGAAGCAGCAGCCGGTGAATCTGTTCACTGATTTCCTGGATGTCTGAATCTATGATCTTCCCTCCATGGAAAGCCGGTGGTGCGAAAACATCTTCGTTCACAGGACCCCTGAAACATGCAGGCATAGAGCTGTCACCTAATGTCCTCATAAATACAGATGTCCAAAAAACAACAAAAAAACCACCACAGTGGGAATACTTACATGCGCACTTTGTGCCTGCCAATGACGAAGGAGACCTTGCGGCTCCAGGGATTGACAAAGCTGGACCAGCTGGTGTCGATTGTGATGTACTCTCCGTTTCTTGCACAGAAACGTATTGAAGAATGATCGAACGGCTGACCAGCGTACTGCAGAACTGTTGGTAACAGTAAAGGTAAAGTGTGAGCGGAAGAGCTCAGAGTATAAGAACGCAGTGAGACAGTCCAGGTATGCATGCAAATGTTCATACTTTTGCGATGTATAGCCAGCATCAAGGGTCGGTCGCTCGGGTGTAGGTTGAGCAGCACGGGGGTCCCTATCAGGTCCTGAGGGAGGTACCCCAATAAAGGCACAGCCCTATGGGGAAAACAGTAATTACTTTAGTAGAAAACAGGCCAGCAGGATGACTTCACACAAGGCACCACTGTAAGGATTATACAAGGATTCAGTCCACTCACCTCTCATCCACATCCTGGAACACACAGTTAGGGGTGTGTGTTGTGGTGAAGATACGCTTGTCAGGAGGTATTCTGGGAGCTAGGTGTGAGAAGGGAAGGGAAAAAAATGTCAGTAAACAAAATGATTGTACAGTAATCCCCTGAAACATAAAAAGGATGATAGCATCTCTTGGTTCACATTAAAAGGATTAAACTCACACGAGCTGGTTTTGAACTTTCAAAACACGAGCAAGGGGATTGATCGGAAATAAACTGATCAATTGGATACAAAAAAACAAAAAACAAAACTATGAAACAATGAATCTAATATTGAATTGTAAGCACTTTCTGAAGGCTGCTTTTGTTATTAAAGGAGACCTGGACCCTTGTCCAACTAATTAGTTTAATTAAAACCTCATTTAAAAATGTGACACATAAAAAAAAAGTTAATCAGATTAAAATGGCCTTGCAGAAACAAACTAACGCTATTTCCTTGTTTTCCAGGTGATCAGTTTTTATAGTGGCAACAGTATTGGATGGATGATAACTTGTTTATAGAGATTATCATAAGGCTCACCATCTGTTCAAGTACACACATGGATAAAAACAATAACTAATAAAAAATCCCATAAGCATCTTTCTCTGGTACATTTCATCTCTGATTAACTGCACCTTAGTTATACATTTTGCTGCATAGTCTAACTAGTATAAGTATAACTAGTATAACTAGTATAGCAGTTTTAGACACTATGGTGTCTAAAACTGTTCCATCTATGGTTCAACTTCTGAACGTGTGAAACAAATGACTTTATTTTCCATCTGATACATGTCAGAAGTAACTGGTAAACAAGATAAAACTGCATTCATTATTGGGTGATATGCTTGAGTGCTTTATTAAAACAGTGCACAGTTCTCACCTTCATATCCAGAGTGCACCCTCTCAGCCAGCAGGAGGCAGCAGAACTGCTCCTCAGCCAGCTCAGCGTCCTGGACCTTCATCAGGTACGGAGTCATCCGGAAAGGATAGTATTGGAGGTCTCCTTTGCGGTCCTTGCCACCACTAGAATGCAAACACGCAATGTCAAGACCCTTTCATAATAATGAATGATGATTTTATTTTGGCTTTCAAAATAAATTTTTTTAAAAAAAGATAGAAAAACGAGCTAAAAGCATTAAGAGATCCTTTTACCAGTTTATCTACTGATCATGTAGTGAAATTACTGTAATTATTTAGCTACTGTGGTTTTAGTCCTAAGCTCATTTCTTTCATAAAAACATTTGTGTTAGGAAATGTTAGAAAAATTAACTCAAACTTACAATGCTCAACCCAACCCTCTTCTGTCACACCAACAATCCTCTTTCTACATCCATGAACCTTTCTTTTGATCCTCCTGTTATCCATGTTCAGGCATATTCCTCCTCTATACCTGTCCAAACCAGCTCAACCTATATTATATAAATATACAACTTTAAAGTTTAAATGAGCAATAGCAGGTACCCCATCTGACCACTAGATGGAGATGAAGTTCAAAAGCTCAAAGCTGCCGACTTCCTCCCTCCTCTCACTTTTCCCCTCTCCTACCCACCATCCCGCCTCTGACTCAGAGCTTGCTTGGACAGGAAACTGGATCAAATCAGCTGCCGACTGCTGCCACTCACCTGATGCGGCAAAAGAAGGATTTCTCCTGCATGCACTCCGTGGGAGATGACTCTGAATAAAAAGAAGAGGGGAAAAAGGTGGGATGAATAATTGAATTAGCATGAGTACTTCCCACTCAGCCATCTGTCAGTCATTAATATTCAAAATACTCTTCAGCAGACCTGAGAAGTTTGCCTCTCATGTATCAGAGATACGAATGCAAGAGATGCAATTATACCATAAAAGTTTATTTTTAAAAAAGTCATTTTTGAGACAATTTACAAAAAAATTATAGACGCTTATGAGTGGAAATGCTGGAATTCACTGGACTGATACCAGCTTCCAGTTGTTAAAGTGGGAGTGCAATCAACTATAGAACATAAGTACCTTTGGAGAAAATGTTTGAAAGATAATGCACAAATTTTTAATCTGTGAAATGAGCTTTTAGTGGAATTTGTATGACCACTGGACTGAAAATTAACATTACAGCCCAATAATTCACCAATTCTGTGATAAGAAGAATCTAAATGCAATACAACCTGAAGGTGTACACATCATCAGTTAGCACAGACCTGACTGCCAAACATGCCACATTTGTTAGTGTCATACATTTATTAATGTGTGATAGAGAATGCTAATGAAATATGTGCTATGCATGTATGAACATGAGTATGTGGAGGAAATACGTCCATGTGCAGGTGGTGCATGTGCTTCATGTGGGTTTACCGCGTCACCCTATTTTGGAAATTTTACCATCCGTGTCTACAGTGCCCCTTACCATACTGTACGACCAATTATGTCAAGGAGACAAAAATTGATCTCATTTATATATTCGTCATCCTTACCTGCTCCTGTGCACATGCTCCATGAGGGCAGGCGGTATGGTGTGGTGAAGCTGTAGAACACGCTGACATCCTGAGGAGTCAAGAACTCCACAAACTTGGCGTTGTCAAACACTTCCCGCTTGCAATTCAAGATGGATGCTGCCTGGTCAGAGATGTAAACAATCTTCCCCGTGATGAGAGACACTGCTACAGCAAATATATCCTAAAGGCAAAAACAAAAAGATATTAATCATTTAGGATTACCAAATTAGGTACTTGTAGCCCTCTCTGAAGATTTAAAAAGTTACTTCACCAGCTAATATGACTCATGATACAAACTTCTGAATAATGTTGAAAAACACTGACGATACTCAACAGTAAATCATAAAATGTCTCAAAGAAAGAAAATAACTAACAGTTGTTTTCTATAGTAACAGCTAATAGCTAGCCAACTTAGCTATACAGCATGTATCTGATATTGGTAGTTTGCTCGTCTCCATAACTTTGTTATCATTAATAACGTTGGTTTTCACCATTCAGGCATAAGACTGGTTTAGCTGTTTATCCTTTAAGATGAGGTAAAGAGCGGTGGTACTTACGGTGTTTTTAAGGGTGTATTCTGAGGTGATGCTGTTGATTTCCTCAATGGTGTAAGATGTTACATCAAACCCTGGTGGCTGACTGTCGTTAATCATCAGCATCTGGTAGTACTCCTCATTGGCTGTAACCAAGACAATATGGATAAGTGAACACATGAGATAAAAGTTTATTTTCAGTATGTAAGTAAGTAAAACATCAGTCATACAACATGAACACACAGATGAAAACAATGCACACAAGGCAAGTCTTACCTTTCACCTGTTTGATACAGCGCAGTGCATACTTCAGAGTGTTGACAGTGCTCGACTTGCCCTTGCTCCTTTTTTCTGACGGCAAGTGCATCTTCAGCTCCTTGAGCGTCTTGAAGAGCTCCTTCTGTGTCTTAGCTTTGGCTGACTGTTCGCTGCTGCAGGACCCAAATGAGACAGAGACACGTGTGTCAAAATGACAGGATCTCACCATTGATGTCACACTCGGCTTTCCAGCAAAGGAAGCAGAACAGGAGGGGAACGTACTGACAAGGGGTTCTAGACCTTTCTGTTCTCATTTCCAATTGTTGTTGCATTAAATACCAGTAGATCTGGGCTGGGCTTTTTTTCAGAAGTGTACTAACCTGCAGCCACTGGTTGATGGGTTGTCCTGCTCGGAGCTCACCAGACTGAAAGCATTGGAGCTGCTTGGCGGGGAGGGGCTATGAGAGTTTGAGCTGTAATCACAAGGACAATATCATGTTATGAACAAAGGTGTGCAGGAAAACCAGAAAATGCATAATAAAAATGGAGAGCAAACATTTTAAATGATTCAGGAATTTGATGCTATAGGCTGTTCTTAGAATTGCACCGTCATATGAGCTGCTCTTTTTTTTTTAAATATTGGAAGGACAAATAAAGAAAGTGAACAAGTGTTAAGTGTAATTAACCAATTATATCCATGTGTGCTTTTCAAGTCACATGAAAATTTATATTTAAAAAGAAAATTTCAAGTTCTTAATTCATTTAGTTACCTCAGAGCCAAATCCTAAACCTTGAAAAGAAGACTACTATGATAATGTATAGTGGAAAAAAAGAAAGAAAAGAAAAAGGAGCATTCAAGAAACGCACAGTGCAATGGAAAATTCTGTGGGCAGTTAAACAACCAGGTCAAGCCACCCACAAAAAGCTTTTTTTGAACAAGTTATAAACTGACTTTTGACATAGACTTTTTACAAACATGCATTGTGGTCACTTTTATTTCTCTTGGATGTTTGCCTCAAATTTAAATCGTGACACAAAGGTTCACAAAGTTTGTTCTTAAACGTGATAAAGTCCTAACTGATGCGGTTCTGTGGACACTGTACAGTCGATGCACAGACAGTATAAGAGATGGATGCAGCTACTGTGATGTCATCCACTGGTTTCTGATGTACCATTTAGTCTCTTAAGTCTCGAGATTAGCACTTTCACCTTTGCAATCTTATTTTCCCTTTTTAAATTTTAGATGACATGAAATTAGTCACTAAAGCAATAAACTTATTAAGAAGGACATTAAGTTAGAAAGACATTTTCTCATATACTTCTAGGGAATAGGGCTTTTAAGCCAAGTGTGCCATTTTCTTCAAACAAGATTATTAAACAAGGATTACATCTCAGAATCCCATATGGTTAATCAAAAAAAAGATGAGGCCACCAGAAAACTATAAGTGGCAACCGAATTGAAATCAAATTTAATGACATGTAATTATCAGGTCCAATAATATGAGTGTGAGCTGAGTATTTCACACACTAATGAGTATGGGAAATAGTGAAATGTCAATAAACTAGAAAGAGTCTCAATAATATTCACTTTTCCTTCAGTTTCTCTTCTAAAAAAAACCAAAAAAACCCAAAACAAAACATTTTGATATGAACCTATACCGACACTTATTGTCATTTTTGATTAGTCATAATTAGAAATAAACACCAATTCCCAACTTGCTTTCCTCCAGCTTAAGCAGTCTACTGGACTATAGCAATGACTCAGCCCAGCAAAACTCAAACAGCCCTTCAATGACTTTAATGAACCTTACTTCCGTGACCTAGTTGGTCCGCTCCCCCACCGTGGTGGGAAAAAGAAAAAGAAAACAAAAAAAACTTCATTTACCACGATTCAGTGGTTTCAATGAGTTCTCACCTCTTGTTGCTCCCCGAGGACTCCATGAGAGCGGAATCCTTGCCATTGCCGTTTGAGCTGCCCACCGACTCGTTGCCGTGGGACTCATTGCCATGTGACTCGTTGCCATGGGATTCTGTCCCGCTCCCGCTCGAGCCACTGCCACCCATCTCCACATCCTCGTGCAAAGGTGGGCGCGGTCTCTTCCTGTCATCATGGGGGGACCCCGGGTGCTCATGGCTGCTGTCGCTCCCCTCAGAGGCCAATCCTAACTCTGGTTCGAGTTCGACCCCATCTTGCCCGCCACAACCCTCACTGTAGCTGGCCATGTGGTGAAGCTGGCTAATGGAGCTGCAGGGAGTGCCCTGCGCTTCCTCCACGTGCAAGCCTGCCCTTTCCCGGTTCCGTTCACGCCCGTCCAGGGTTGAGTACAGGTAGTGCTTTGGATCGCTATCCTCAGACATGGGACAGGTTAGTGATGGAGGATTAAGTTACCTTCCACATGGCAATGCCACAAAGTTGATGGCACTGTAGCATAAATGGGGTTGTTGTCTCAGGAGTGGAAATGCAGTCTGAAATAAACAAACAAGACAAAAAACAAAACAAAAACAGGTGAAATTACTCATACCAACACTTTACAGCACAGTACACTTCTAATGATAGAAGATCAATAGCAGAAGGAACACAACTCTAATATTAGAAGCAATCAATGTGGCTTAAATCAACCCATCTATCAAAGTACAGTAGCCATGATCAGATCTTTGATCTGATCAACCTGTGTGGCCTCACATCTCCACATTTTCAAAAGTCAACCATAAATAAAAAGGGCACCGCAGCACAGATAAAATGATCTTGCTGTTACACAAACACTAACACACAGTCACACCAAAGGAGCTGCCATACATCTTTCAAAAGGTTTGCACAGTAAATAGGCCAGTCGTTTGCCCTTTCTAGGTAGACATCAGTCCCAGACCAGCTTAATCTGGTTCAGTTTTTCAAATAAAAAGTGAGTCTCCAGAGATGAAACACAGGTCTGCTGACACAGTACAAACAAAAACCTCCACCGCCTGCACATAATCAGGACCAACTTGGATGTGAGAAGCAAAAACAAAACAAAAGCATGAAAATTGGGTTTTATTGTTTAAGTAGTTTCCTGTATTGATGGCTGCATCACAAATTACACGATGAAGCGGTAGGAGGAAAACCTGACAAGCAGTCTTTAAGAGAAACAGTCGTATCATTAATGTTACAGATACAGCTCCCACACATACACATTAACTGTCCATATTAAAAAATCAAAGATAGCCTTATGTAACACAGTACAGATGCAGTCCTTTTAGCAATTACCTTTAAAAAAAAAAAACCAACACATTATATTTCGTAATTATTTAAGTGAATATATATGGCCTGTGTTCTCATTCAAGTCAGTGTTAGAACTGACCTGGTCATTGTGTGGCCCCTAGACCACATTAGGCCCTTTAATTGTCCCTAAGTAGCCCTCATGAGTTTAATGGGAAATTAGGACTTCCCAATGCTTCCCATTTTAGCCACCAATAGCACTTTATACTATATAATATTGAACAGAACTAAGTTCAGCTTATTGGTGTGACCCTCCAAAACAGTGGCCCCTTGAGAAAACTAATTCTCCACTTCTGTGTTAGAAGTTCAGCCAGGCTGTAAATAGAGACCTTTTTTCACTTGCTTCTGGAAAGCCGCAATTAAATAAGAGCCTTTAGAAGATCTTGGGGAGTAAAAGCTGGTCTCCAAAAGACAAATACAAGATACAGTTTTATCAGTTTTTATCCTCCTACAATTACCTCAGCAGTAGTTGGAGCTATTCGTGTCTTTCAAAGCTGAACAGGAAATACCGGCAACAGGTTCTGAGGCCAAATCCAAACTATTTTACTGTTTTGCTGCTCTCCAGTGTCAGGTTGCAGCTATTTATGTAAGCGCGCACATTCAGCAGCCTGTCTATTCTTCTCTCTTTACATAAGCACTTTTACATAACTTCTCAAAGTTTTAAGAGTAGGCTCTCCATATTTTTTTAAAACTAGAATATATATATATAAAAACACAACCCAGCAGACTTTCCAAACCACCCACTCCACTTAGAAAATGACCCACTCTTGTTTAAAAGGAAGCAGCAGCCAGGCGCTGTGAAGAGATGTTTTATTGGCTGCTGGAAACAACCAATCGGCAGAGAGCAAGGAGTTACAACTGGTTAGAATAATGTCACCCAAACAAAAGAGAGACCACAGCTTGTAATCATTGCAACAAAGTATTTATTCCTATTATTATTATTTACATTCTCTTTAAGGAAATAAGACCAGCATTTCCTAGAATTGTGTGCTCTAGTTACTTTCTATACATGTCAGCACATATCTCATAAAATCACACGGGTAAATTTTGTTTACAGTATATGAGCTAAAGTTAGTTTTATTGCTTAGATTATTTCATATAGGGAGCCTGAAGAGCTAATAATAAATGCACAAAAAGAGAAAAAACATTAGGTTAACAGACAAAAAACTTTAAGTAGTTGAAGTATGTTTATGTAAATCATTCCCCACATGTGCTTATGTGGGAGCGGTCCACTATGGATAAACTGAAGCTTTACTAAACTGTAAATCACACACAAACACGACCATATGTTAAGCACTGATCCCTGAAACTCGTGCAAACTGTCATAACACCGGCTTGCCTGTGGACATAACACAGAACAAACGATACATGAAACTGCTGAAAAAAATCTGACTACTAACTATCCTGTACTTTAACGTGTACTTCAATGAAAGACCATGCAGTGCAGACGGTGGCTTACCAGTGACCCCCCTTCCTCCATCAACATAACAAGAAACACCAGCATCCAACAACATCCAAGCGCAAAATTACAACTCCAACCACCAGAGAGTCTTCCCAAACTCTCTGCAACACTGCCGAACACGTCACTGAGCAGAATAATGACATAATGAAACTGAACTCCCTCTGCTTCCAGCTCAGCCCTCAACTAGAGGGCTTATACAGCCAGCACACTAGCACAGATCTCAGGCATTATACAACCCTGCTCCAGTCACATGGATTTGGCCATAGCGCAGCACAAAGCTATGGTAGCCTTGTTTCATAAAACCACATGGTTTGTCTTGTAAGCAGCTCTTCCTGAAGTGCACTTTTAACTGACATGCCAAAATGAAATCACATGAAGACCAATAAAGGCATACTGTTACATTTTTGAGAAAAATAAAGTCATCTGACAATCCACACAAAGTTAAAACATGGCTTAACAAATATTAGTGGAAGACAACATCAATATAGATGTAGAAAGATGCTGCACATACGGTGGCAAAACCTATATTTTTTACTTAACCCCCTCCTGTTATGGCCCATCTCAATATGCAATAGAAATAGCATCAGACGGAGTGAGTTACATCACAGTGTATGCCACCAACTTAAGATGTTACTTATTAATGATGACTGCTGACTTTATCGATGACATACAAGTTGTAAAAATTGTTAAAAGAAGACACGGATCTTCTTTTAACAGTAGCTGCATGTTGCCATGGTATAATCACTGTTTTGGCCTTGTGGGAAACTGCTTTGTAATATGAAAGCCACACGTTTGGGGTGAAAAATAAAAGACAGCTCAAGTGCCATTTTTAGGCTTCAAATAAATGCTTTTGAATAACATGCGCGGTATCTACTTTTTTTTTTTTTAATCTGGCAAAAGTAGTAGTTTTAGGTAGAAATCATCTTAACCTGATTATTCTTCTTCACCAGGTTTGTCAATCCAAACGTTTAACAAACACTTTTGAAAATCTTATATAAAGAAATTAAACCACTTCCTCATAATTGTGCCAACAATTCAAAGCCATTTTGTAAAAGTGTTTCGAGTGCGAGCAGCTAAAAAGTTAAACCTGACGAAGAGCCTTTTTATACGTATAATATTACACTTCCGTGCATATGAAATTCCTCATATAGATACTCTCGTATTAGATAACGTTTATATTAAAGGAAAAAGCTTTAAAAATGACCCCCCTTCCCCCATCTAACTCCCATTGACCTGCTATTCAAAATCCACACACACGTTGACCTGCAATCCAGTGCACGGTACACTGACACAGTTATGTAAAAGTAACCGAATCGTTAAAAAGCAGCCACAAATCCACGGCGAAATACCCGCAGAGGACATATTTCATAAAAGCTAACATTTATCTAGCTGTCTGACTGAACAGAAAAAATATAACCGGCATTTTTTGGTTTTAAAAGTACAATAAGTAGAGCAACTCGGGGTTCACGCATGCGCAGACTGCATTTTTGTTATGCAACTTATTTTTTCGCTCGTCAATCTTTTTTGCTAAAACGAAAGGGCGCAAATGAAAGCTGACCAACCTGTGCAGTAGTTGGAAAAATCCTCTCTCCGGTGGTCTCCAGCGAGATGTAAAATCAAAAGCGACACGTAAAAACTATCCAGTTATACCGTTCAGTATTCCTCAATGGGAGCAGAGCGTCAGACGGCTTGACACAGTAGTGAATGGATCCTCCCCGGTTCTCTCCAGCACAGGCCTATCAGCGAATCGCCGAGCCCGGCTCGCGACCTCAATTTAGACTCCTCCCTGTGCTTTTTCCGATTGGCTGGAAGCAAGGGGTTTCCATGGAGAACGTGACGGAAATGCGATATCGGCAGCTCATTGGCCTAAAGCGCTGTCCGTCGTTTTATATAAACAAGGGTTTGACTGCACGTGGAATCTCATGTTGTGTGAGAGTGGGGCAGTTACGAGTGCGTGAGTAGCAGAATCCACAACAACCTATCAAATGTTAAAATTACATAAATGAAAAAAATGCAAGGAGGAAACGAACAGAAACTGATGATGACAGAGAGAAAAAAGTGTCACAGAAAATGACAGTCAGTCTAAAAGTTAGAAACTCATTTCGGGAAGGCAAGTGCGAGTTATTGCGTGATTGCTGTTGGAAGGCTTGAAATGTTTCATCTGTGTGACCTTTTCAACAGAAGCGCAAGCATCGATAATGCAGTGAAAGTGTTTATCGAAGCAAAGTGACAGGTCTGTGGAGGGGCAGCTTGACACATTTTTACTTGCGTCACATCTATTTCTACCCTTCAGTTGTGGCGAGTTTTTTATTTTCATTCAGAGACCACAGATAAACCATGCCCACATACATTTGTTAGTTAACGTACAGATGTGTATCATATGCCATGCAAACAAACCAAACCAAACTACATTTTAAAAACAGCCTTTACGTCTTGATTGCGTCATTATGCTTTGAAATAAAAGGTTTGCAGTCGTTTATTACTCCTAACATTTTTTTTAATGGGCTGCTATGTGCCAAGCTTATTCATCACTGTTTTTCTGGGACTGGACAGCACCTGCTGGATATTTTTTCCCACAAGCTGGCGTGATAGCCACAACACAATATTTTCTCTTTTCTAGCCAAGATCCTCCACAGAGCAGTTTAACTGCGTAAGCAGGACTCTAAGCTTTGTAACTGCTTGTCAAGTGGCAGCCACCCACCCTGGCTCAGGTAGCAACACAGCATCCAAAAGCCTGCACTCCTTAAAACATGTGAGAACGAACACCCTCCTTCTCAGTCTACACTTTGTAAAGCCACTTTTATGATATCACCCAGAGCCCAGCAACAGGCTCTCCTGCTGGCATGTTTGCTTTGTGTTTTTCTCAGGACATCTTTGGTTATAAGTGTAGGTGGATCTGACTCTCTGTATAATTAGACTGATTTATGAATCACCCCTCCTTTAACTCCTTCCTAAACTACGCGCATTTGCTGGCAGTGGGAGCAGGCTTGGAGATCCTGGAGGTGGGTGGAAGTCCATAAACAAGAGTGAATCATGCTGTGTATAGCTTCATCTGCTTTGACTGTTGTTCATGATTATCTAACCAGAAATCCTCTTCATTAATTGCCCCACATGTGAAACTACACAGTTCATATTAGCCATTTGTCTGCTTTAAATTTTTTTAAGATGTATATATTTGGATTCTTAAAGATATGGCTAATGAATAAGAAAATGAAGTGAGGCGTAAAAAGTGTAGAACGTAACTGTTTTGCCCTGGAATATCTGTTTGGATGCAAACATAATTTGTATACAGTGTTATCAGGGTGTAAAGGATGACACAGCAACCTCTGGATGCTGGAAAATGAAACCACGGAAAAATTTCTAAAAACTGCAGTACCCCTAACCGCCACATGGGCTGGCTCCAAAAGCAAATCACTAGTCATATAATTTCACGTGAAAATGTCCAGTTTTACAGAATTTAAAAGCATTCAGCATTAGTTTACAGCTAGGCCATTGTACCTGACACAAGCTATGAAGTCACAGAGGTCTGAATTTTGGACCCTTTTCGAAACAAGACAGGAAAGGCAGGAAAAAAAATGGCATAAATCAGTGGGTGACACTTTCTATGGCTTTTACTTTACTTAAAGTTTATGGTATTCCTACAAAATAATGGCTTGGACTAGAGTCACTCTTACTGGGTTTAGGGGGCTAAGCTGATGCATACATCATAAGCAATTGTTTTGGAAGGTGTGACTCAAAGGCACAGTGGGGTCAGAACCAGTAACTTTTCCCCCTTGTGCTATTTTAATGCCAAATGAAGGAATAATTCTGTATATCTTTATATGTACAGTTACTTTTAAAAACTAGGGAGGATGAAGTCCTTTCAAAATTTCTAGTTCTTATTGTATTGCGACTCTAGCCCATAAGTCTCTTCAGAAGTGTTGCCATTTGTACTGATAGGTGCTACATCTGTTCAGTTCTGGACTTAAGTAGTTCAGTGTCCTGAACATGACCTCTTCACTGTGTCTGTGTACTTTTTGGAGCATTTCTAATGGAAGTATATGATAAACTGTGTGGTGCAACCTGTCTAAAAGGTTTGTGCTTTAAATTCCAGTAAGAAAATCTACTGTTTTATTAGTCTGATACTTGGCACCAATTAGTCTGTGTATTGAACTTATATAGTTTATTAATGCAGCTTGCTAACATGGCTAGCCAGCCTTAGCTGATAACATAGCAAGCCAGCATCCCATATAAATAGGGTCACATTTGTCTCCAAAAAAACCTACCATGGTGGCAGGACAAAATGCTAATGTTGAGCCTTCTAAATGCCCACAAACAGTCACATCGAAGTAGCTACATCTATCTGTAATATACAGTCTGTGGTTTAGTGTGAAGTCATCAGTGATGTAATACTAATTATATTAATATGCAGCTGCTATTACAGATTTGTTCCTAACTTTTTCACATTTTAATAGTTGAAATTTTGAGCTTCATTTTATTTGCATTATATATAAAAACACCCAGCACGCCCCTGCGGGCGGGTTTATCCTTCAAGCTCGGGTCCTCTACCAGAGGCCTGGGAGCTTGAGGGTCCTGCGCAGTATTCTAGCTGTTCCCAGGACTGCGCTCTTCTGGACCGAGATCTCCGATGTTATTCCCAGGATCTGCTAGAGCCACTCGCCTAGCTCGGGAGTCACTGCACCTAGTGCTCCGATTACCACGGGGACCACCGTTACCTTCACCCTCCACATCTTCTCGAGCTCTTCTCTGAGCCCTTGGTATTTCTCCAGCTTCTCGTGTTCCTTCTTCCTGATATTGCTGTCATTGGGAACCGCTACATCGATCACTACGGCTGTCTTCTTCTGTTTGTCTACCACCACTATGTCCGGTTGGTTAGCCACCACCATTTGGTCCGTCTGTATCTGAAAGTCCCACAGGATCTTAGCTCGGTCATTCTCCACCACCCTTGGGGGCATCTCTCATTTTGACCTCGGGACTTCCAGGTTATACTCGGCACAGATGTTCCTGTACACTATGTCAGCCACTTGGTTATGGCGTTCCATGTATGCCCTGCCTGCTAGCATCTTGCACCCTGCTGTTATGTGCTGGATTGTCTCTGGGGCATCTTTACACAGCCTGCACCTGGGGTCTTGCCTGGTGTGATAGACCCCAGCCTCTATGGATCTTGTGCTCAGCGCTTGTTCTTGTGCTGCCATGATTAGTGCCTCTGTGCTGTCTTTCAGTTCAGCTTTGTCCAGCCACTGGTAGGATTTCTGGATATCAGCCACCTCCTCTATCTGCCGGTGGTACATACCGTTCAGGGGCCTGTCCTTCCATGATGGTTCCTCGTCTCCCTCCTCTTTCTTGGGTTTCTGCTGCCTGAGGTATTCATTGAGCACTCGGTCAGTTGGGGCCATCTTCCCAATGTGTTCTTGGATGTTCGTTGTCTCATCCTGGACTGTGGTGCTGACACTCACCAGTCCCCGGCCCCCTTCCTTCCGCTTAGCATACAGCCTCAGGGTGCTGGACTTGGGGTGAAACCCTCCATGCATGGTAAGGAGCTTTCTTGTCTTTATGTCAGTGGCTTCTATCTCCTCCTTTGGCCAGCCTATTACCCCTGCTGGGTACCTGATCACAGGCAGGGCGTAGGTGTTGATGGCCCGGATCTTGTTCTCCTCCAAGACTCCTCAGGACTTGCCTGACCCTCTGCAGGTACTTGGTGGTTGCAGCTTTTCTAGCGGCCTCTTCATGGTTCCCATTCGCCTGCGGGATCCCCAGGTACTTGTAACTGTCCTCTATGTCTGCAATGTTGCCTTCTGGTAGTTCAATCCCCTCAGTTCTGACTACCTTCCCTCTCTTTGTTACCATCCGACTACACTTCTCCAGTCCGAACGACATTCCAATGTCATTGCTGTATAGCCTGGTAGTGTGGATCAGTGAATCGATGTCTCGTTCACTCTTGGCATACAGCTTGATGTCATCCATGTACAGGAGGTGGCTGACAATTGCTCCGTTCCGTAGTCGGTATCCGTAGCCAGTCTTGTTAATGATCTCACTGAGGGGGTTTATGCCTATGCAGAACAGCAGTGGGGACAGAGCATCTCCTTGGTAGATCCCGCACTTGATGGTGACTTGTGCTATATGCTTGGAGTTGGCCTCTAGTGTTGTACACCACATCCCCATTGAGTTCCTGATGAAGGCTCTTAGGGTCCCGTTGATCTTGTACAATTCTAGGCATTCCAGTATCCAGCTGTGGGGCATTGAGTCATAGGCCTTCTTGTAATCAATCCAGGCAGTGCACAGGTGTAATATATATGTATATATATATGTATATATATATATACAGTGGGGCAAAAAAGTATTTAGTCAGCCACCGATTGTGCAAGTTCCCCCACTTAAAATGATGACAGAGGTCAGTAATTTGCACCAGAGGTACACTTCAACTGTGAGAGACAGAATGTGAAAAAAAAATCCATGAATTCACATGGTAGGATTTGTAAAGAATTTATTCGTAAATCAGGGTGGAAAATAAGTATTTGGTCACCTCAAACAAGGAAAATCCCTGGCTCTCACAGACCTGTAACGTCTTCTGTAAGAAGCTTTTCTGTCCCCCACTCGTTACCTGTATGAATGGCACCTGTTTGACCTCATCATCTGTATAAAAGACACCTGCCCCAGCCTCAACCAGTCAGACTCCAAACTCCGCCATGGCCAAGACCAAAGAGCTTTCGAAGGACACCAGGAAAAGAATTGTAGACCTGCACCAGACTGGGAAGAGTGAATCTACAATAGGCAAGCAGCTTGGTGTGAAAAAATCAACTGTGGGAGCAATCATCAGAAAATGGAAGACATACAAGACCACTGATAATCTCCCTCGATCTGGGGCTCCACGCAAGATCTCATCCCGTGGGGTCAAAATGATAATGAGAACGGTGAGCAAAGATCCCAGAACCACACGGGGGGTCCTGGTGAATGACCTGCAGAGAGCTGGGACCAAAGTAACAAAGGTCACCATCAGTAACACACTACAACGGCAGGGAATCAAATCCCGCAGTGCCAGACGTGTTCCGCTGCTGAAGCCAGTGCATGTCCAGGCCCGTCTGAAGTTTGCCAGAGAGCACATGGATGATACAGCAGAGGATTGGGAGAATGTCATGTGGTCAGATGAAACCAAAGTAGAACTTTTTGGTATAAACTCAACTCGTCGTGTTTGGAGGAAGAAGAATACTGAGTTGCATCCCAAGAACACCATACCTACTGTGAAGCATGGGGGTGGAAACATCATGCTATGGGGCTGTTTTTCTGCCAAGGGGACAGGACGACTGATCCGTGTTAAGGACAGAATGAATGGGGCCAAGTATCGTGAGATTTTGAGCCAAAACCTCCTTCCATCAGTGAGAACTTTGAAGATGAAATGAGGCTGGGTCTTCCAACATGACAATGATCCAAAACACACCGCCCGGGCAACAAAGGAGTGGCTCCGTAAGAAGCATTTGAAAGTCCTGGAGTGGCCTAGCCAGTCTCCAGACCTCAACCCCATAGAAAATCTGTGGCGGGAGTTGAAAGTCCGTGTTGCTTGGCGACAGCCCCAAAACATCACTGCTCTTGAGAAGATCTGCATGGAGGAATGGGCCAAAATACCAGCTACTGTGTGTGCAAACCTGGTAAAGACCTATAGTAAACGTTTGACCTCTGTTATTGCCAACAAAGGTTATGTTACAAAGTATTGAGTTGTATTTTTGTTATTGACCAAATACTTATTTTCCACCCTGATTTACAAATAAATTCTTTACAAATCCTACCATGTGAATTCATGGATTTTTTTTTCACATTCTGTCTCTCACAGTTGAAGTGTACCTCTGGTGCAAATTACTGACCTCTGTCATCATTTTAAGTGGGGGAACTTGCACAATCGGTGGCTGACTAAATACTTTTTTGCCCCACTGTACATACATACATACATACATACATATACACATATATACACACACACACAACCAGTCAAAAGTTTGGACACACCTTCTTTATTTTCATGACTGTTTGCACACTCCTTGCATTGGATGAGCTTCATTATGTAGTCACCTGAAGTTGTTTTCCAACTATTTTGAATAAATCCCCAGTGTCAAATTTGTTGGAAAAAAAAAAAAATTGTTTTCACCCAGTATACACAATATCTGACACTGTGCCTACACTCCCTACGACCAAAGCTTCTACAGGTTACTGTATTATGTAACTGCACTGAAGAACAACACACGTACAGCAGATGAGTCACACAGAGCACTGATTGTAGCCCGAGTGAAAGCGAATCAATAATTGATGATCTCTGGAGGTAGTGACTTTGTTAGCATTGTCCACAGAGAAAAATAAAAATCAGTCCCTGAGTCATCCAAACAGCAATAAAGGGCATTTTTGTACCGCTCAGACACAAAAGGAGCTTCATGATGAGCAGGGTGGCATTTATAAAAATCCCCTATGGTCCTCTAACTGTAGAGATAGGAGGTGAAAAACAGCGCTACTGACATGTGCAAGTTTGATGACTGAATTTTATTTAGCTGCTTTTGTTTTTCAACTCTACACTTACCAGCTAATTTCACTGGTGGAAATATTATTTTTTTAACTACGTGCAAATTTATGCATGCAGCCAGATTATTAAAGCCACCTATACCTAAATTCAGCTCGCTCCCACCCTGCCAGAAAAGCTCTGACTTTTCAAGGTATGTGCTAAAGACCTCTGAGTTCATCTGTTGGGTGAGTCACCAAGAAGTTAATGGCATATAAGTTGAAAGGTGCAGTGAGACGGTTCTGCAGATTAGCAGTTCAATCTAATTGAGAACTGGGGAATTTGGAAACTAAAGCAGCATTAACAGTCATGTTCCTATAGCCGTTTTTGAACGTTTTATTCAGTGCAGTAAGGGCCATTTTCCTACTAAAACATGTTTCTGCAGTGGACACGTACCAGCATGGGAACATGGGATTATTTATAATACACAAACTGGTCTTTAAAAAAAAAAAAGTTGCCTGCAGTTTTTGCTAGAGGCCATCACATTTTTGTAAAATTTCAGAGGGTTTGAAACCTTCTGCCCTTTTGATATTTTTCATTTAAATTAAAATAGAGGAGAATATTAAATAGTAAGGGGGCTTACCATTTATGTACATACAACTCTCAGAAATGAGGGAAACTTCTCTTATAACTAGACTCGCTCATTTCTGGATGTATACAAACTGGTTTGACTTTCATATTTTTTAGCAAAAATAGCTGTCGAAAATAGGCCTGTGTATATTTCTGGTCTAGAATCAAAAAGTTCTCTTGCCTCTTAGAAGAGGGAAAAAAAAAATATCCATAGACCTATGTAGGCGCAGAAGTCACTCAGCCCACATCAAGCAGCAGAATAGAAAAAGACCACAGACAGAAATGCAGCACAGTGGAAAATAAATTTAATAAAACTCCTATGAAAACAGAAACCAGCAAAACATTAAAAGCCTGTACATTTGACAATATCCAGTGTCTGAGACTTCTGAAGGCAGGTAGTGCAAAATGCAGCTGCATCACACATAAACCAGCAGGCAAAACCATTACAGGCTTGGGCCCGGGACCAATGTTTCATATGATTAGATATGGTTCATATACTGGGATATTGCACCAAAAAAAAAAAAAAAAAAAAAAGAAAAAAGAAAAATTCCAAACAGACGCAGATGCTGGTAGAGCACCATATGTTGAAACAAGTAAATAGCTTTACATTGCAGTGTAATGTCCCTACTGATAAATCCCACCCACACAGGTCCAGACTTCAGACTCCGCCCACATCTGCTTGTATGAGGACAAAAAGCCCTTTCAGCACTCCTTCCAATTAACCTGTGGGCACCTGAACAGGCCACCGTCATGTCTGCTCACTTTAATGGAAAAGTTGAGCTATCAGTCTCACCAGAAGCATTTTTGTATCATTTTTAACACTTCAGGTCACATGACATGACTGGGCCCGTCTTTTAAGCATCCTTGTGAGTTGCTCCGTCAGTAGAGAATGCCCTTAAATGATGATTTTCATCTTTGCCGGTCCAGAAGACACATCTTCCTCACTGGAGCCTGTGTGGGAGGGGTGGGGGCAGCTCACTCAGCAGTACCATGCAGCTTGTCTCACTGACAAGGAAGTCAGTAATGTTACTCATCCCATGTCTGAAAGGGGCTAAATACACTTAAATAGAGCGGCACATATCTGCACATTCGATGGAAACAGACCGTTAAAAATACAGTAGAAAAAAGAAAAAAGAAAAGAAACTGCTAAACATTTTTTCTGTTTTGGTCCTACCATGTTAAAAGCATCAGTTATTTCTCAGTGTACTTGGTGGCTGTAATGCGTTGAATTCTTTAAAAAGGAGGACAGTCTGGGGTAGTGGTAACTGGCAGGCAATAACACTTTGGCCAACAATGCTTTTGATTTGACAAAGAGACGACGCACATTGTCAATTCAGAATAAAATAAACTAGAATGAACTGTTTAGTTTATTAAAAGACTATTTAAAATTTCTTATATATGCCTCTCTATAAACATTCCAGTGTTCAACGGTCCAAGTGAAGTGAGATTCAGACAGTGGACCAGTAGGCTCAGAGCATCTCTCGCATCAGTCCTTCTCTTTCATCATTTCCCTCACAAGTTGACTTTGTGGACTTGTACTCTTGCACATCCACATCCTGGGATACATTCTTAAATGGCAGAGGAAAAAGAAATGTCCGAAACGATACAATCTTCCTGAATGTTCTTTTAGGCACACTGAGACGGGAAGCGAGTGTTAAGATGCACTTCCTGTGGCGCACACCGTTTTAAGACACAGAGTCAGATGTTTTTTTTTTTTTCTTGTCTATTTCATTCTGTCCTTTCTACACCCATCTCTTAGCTCTACTTAAACAAGTTCAGGGGTGTGGGCACAACATGCACTCCATCAGGGTCTGTTCAGGCAGAGTTTCAAGTCCATCTGACATAACTCAGCCACTCCTAAATTTTATCTTGTTAGCCAGTAGTTCAGCCTGTTCTGTGTGGAGTTTTGTCTGAGAAGGTTTAGCGTGAGCACAGTGGGTGCTTCAGTTCCCTTCCTTTGGCTGCGTGCTCCATGGGCTTTCGTGCCTGTGCAAAATCTGCAATGACATTACCCACCGTGATTCCACTGAAATGTCACTTGACCGTGAATGAAGATGGCTCACGGGGCACCGTGCCAGTGTGATGCAAGGTGAGGAGGGATACAGCAAGTAAGGATGCAGAGTAGCTTAACTGAAGAACGAGGGGGCAGATTTTATTCTGTATAGTACAGGAGGGGGGCGACTCTGCTCAAGTTTTGGATATTCTGCTAGATTCCCTTCTTTAAATTAGGGTCTCTGTCACCCTGTCTCCTTGGCACATCCTGCCCCTTCCCTCACACTCTCACGTTCCCTCACTGCGTCCTCTTGGCACCTCTCCCCTAGCCTTTGAAAGGTTACAGCTGCCCTAAGACCGGTTGTCTTTGGCCACATTGTGGGCCATCCAGTTCACTTTAGTTGTCCAGCTCTCTCTCAGGGCTTCATCAAACTTCTGGCGGAACTGCTTGAGGGCCTCCTCATCAGTTTTACCCAGAGCCAGGGAGTCCTGAAAAGGGAGCGGAAAGTAAGACAGGATAAGTCATGGGGGCAGGAGGATGAAGATGTAGTCTCCTTGCATACATGCGGACACTCAGTTATTTAAAATGTTATAGATACATGTATCTGTAGAGTACCAATTTGGAGAATATTAATATTTTTATAAAAAGATTCTACGCTGAAATCTGGAAGACAAATCACCCCCATATGAATTAACTTCATGAAGACATAATGGTCGAAAAATAGCAAGGTTTAGGAACAATGACTGAATTACTGACACTGAAGAAATATGTTAGTATCAAGATTCTTACGAAGGTCCTGAAGCTATAAGCAGCTCTTTTTTTAAGATGATTTATGGAAATTAAAATTAAAGGTAGGGGTCTAAAAAGAAAACGGGATGATATGGATGCAAAGCTAAGCCAAAATATTTGGTTAATCTTTATAAAATACTGTTATGTTTGTGCATTCCACCACTACAACACTATCTATACATGCACACTGTAACAGAACTACAGTTTTTGTGCTCTCCTTGCATCTCCACTTGTGACTGTCGTACCTTTAAGTACTGGATGTCTTTAACTGAAGTGAGCTCAGGTAGTCCAGCAGTCAGCATGAGGGCAAACAGTGTAATGAAGAGGTTGCCATTCTTCCTCAAGATTAGATAGGCCTCCTCACAGTACTGTCGGAAACTACCGGAGCACACAGAGACAAACACATGTTAGTCATTTTGGAACATGGTTTCAATTTTTTGCTTTCTAATGAAGTCTATTGTATTTTCTTAAAAACAAATAAAAAACAAAAACCATAAATCAGTCAGATTTTATCTGCACCAATGTGAAAGCAAAAGCTAAAAGAGAACATGCGAAAAGTACCATCCATTGAAACTCAATGGAGTTGTTAAGAGAGGTGGAAAAAGGCTTGAGAAAAACTTCTCTGCTGTGGCTCTAAATCGCTCCCTTTTAAAATTGTGAGATGGGGCTTTAGGGGATGATTCACTCGTCAATCAAACCCCATCTTTCTTGAACTTTATTATAAAGGTTTTTTTTCCCCCATTCCTAAAACCAATACAATGTTCTAAAATACATTTCAGTTTTCTAACAAAACCTTATGCACAGAATTTCTTAGTGCAGCACAGACTGCTGGCCACTGAACCCATTACAAAAATAACTGTTGTGCCCATTTGATTCAAGTTTTGTTTTTCCAGGAAACCGTAAATACAGACTATAACTGAGCAAAAAAACCCAAAACAAAAAGAACAAAAACTCAGTTTGTATGCATGTTTTTATTGCAGTTCACTTCATAACTGTATTTGAGTTATTTGATGTATAAAACAATGCTAAATTGACTTGTTTTTATACTGAGCTTTTCTACTCAACCTGAGCACTCAAAGTGCTTCACACAACTTGCCTCATTCACACCAGCACTTTTTTCTATGCTTTTTTCAATACAAGAGCTTTCTATCCAACATTCACATGCATTCATGCTCTACCTCCTGAGCTACAACCACCCATGCTAACAAAGTACACAAGTCAGTGATTGTGATTCAGGGTTTTTGTTTACACTGTTTGTTGCTAGCAACACAAATGTGTCTGAGTTAAAGGATGGACCAACACGCTCTTCGTAACGTGACACACTTCCTTTTCACCATGCAGTAACTCGCTGCACTCATGACTTTGTCTCTGCTTGTAAGAAGCATTTTGAATCCACCTTTTTCCTTGCGGACTTCTGAAGGACACAATCACAGTTGCTC
Source organism: Neolamprologus brichardi (assembly GCF_056152115.1). NCBI lineage: Eukaryota > Metazoa > Chordata > Actinopteri > Cichliformes > Cichlidae > Neolamprologus > Neolamprologus brichardi. The sequence continues at coordinate 9,704,466 of NC_142117.1, read as the reverse complement.
TTCTAGCTTTAGTAAGAGCTTGCTGCATATTTTTTTAAGCACGCAAAGACCACAAAAAGACACCTCTGATAAATACTTCTTGTGATCCAGAGGGAAATGATGATCTGCTTGCCAACTGTCACATTTTGTGCACAATGTGCCAGATATTAAACCACAACTGACGCAGCAATGCTCCGCTACTCCACTTTTCTTTTTACAGTATGCTTTGCTGAGTGATAAAGGTTATTTTCAAGCTCATGCTCATGTCATGCAGGATGTGCATCTCTGCGCTGCTCTTCACCAGCGCACTGCTGTGCAGATTAGTTGTTGGATAACTTCAAATGTCGCTTCAGCATACTGGGTCTTATGCATGCAGATATGTAGTAATTGTAATTAAACATTTAATGCCTTGGGCTGGTCTTTAAGTTCTTCAGTAGTAATGAAGACATCATTTATATGATTGGTTCATTTATTGCTCAATTATAGTAACTTCAGCTGCAGAAACATTTGATGTTTCACAGGACTTGCTTCTAGGAATCTACCTTCTTGTGAGACAGTTACAAATGCAGATATGCATATAGGCCACAATAACAGATTACTGTACCACACGGGTATTTCCACTTCACAAAATGAATCATCTACTTGTTCCACAACAGATCAGAACTTTGTAAACAACAGAGAGCAATTGCCTCGTAATGCCTTTGCACACCTCCGCCAACGTGCACCTCATTTTGCAAACACAATACATGCACCATTCCACGTGACCGACATGTCTGAGCTTAGGTATCATTATCGCTGAGCAATAACTTAATGTAGTATCAAACCCATATTTTTCTTGACTTGGCAGCAGCAGCTCTGCACAGGTTTTTCTTTTTTTAAACTTTTTTCTTTCCTTTAGCAAAAGAAAAAGAACCAGCAACAACCGTTACCAGAACAGCTTTTAGATTACTAGAGAACATAATGCCTTACATGGATGTTTTCTATTATATTTGGATTGTCCAAATTTCATATAAAGGAAGAATAAAAGTAGAAAGCTGTATCCTTCACTGAGCACATTTTTGCTCAGTGACACATGGTGGTCACCAAGTCTCTACTGCCAACTGCTGGAGGGAGAAGGTACTGCACTGACACTGCTGAAGAAGCTGTGATGTCATTCCTATGTGGCTGTAACCATTTTTTTTTTTTTTTTTTTTTTTAAGTTTGCAGAATATCACTTCAGAGTTACTTATTTAGAAATACAAATGGAAATTGAGCATTTTCTGTCATGAAATGTATGTAGCTTTTTCATAGCATGATGAAGTCAGTTGCAATTTTCAGGATGGTAAATCAAGAAGAAAAAAAAAAAAATCAACCAAGAAACAACAACTTAACATTTTAGTCTACTATCAACTTACCAATCATACACTGGTGAGTTGCTAAAACCTTTTACTCAGCTCCATTATAGTAAGGGCATGTTTCTAGGTCTCTCTAAAATGCTGACTCTTGAATCCTCACCAAGAACAGGAAAGCATATCAGATCACTCCGGTTCTCTGATCTCTACACAGACTTCTGTCAAAGAACTGATTTCAAAGCACTGAATAGCTTTGAGAGAAAATGCATTTCTGATCTGCTCGTATGAATAAAGTTTGTGTACGTCCCCAAAGTTAAAACAAAACTGGAGAACCAGTGTTCAGATACATGAAGTGTAAAAGCTGAACTCCTGTAGTTCTTTTGAAACTATGTTTTATCAAGTATTGAGCTATCTACTTCCACCCACTAGACGTCAATTTAGGAGGTTTCTGGGTATGAGTGGAAACTATGTTTCTGTAGAAAATTCTCAGTAATAGTTTAAGTTTGACCAGATTGTGTAGCCAGTCTGCGCCATTTAAATGAAATGAAGAATGCTGTCTTAAATGCATGCTGCCAAAGTCCTTCTGTTGCTGCACCCCCTGTTCTGGCTGCCCCCTGATGGTCCACACTATACTGCAACATTTACTCTCTTCAGTTGTAAAGCTTTTTATTTTTGTCTTGTATTAAAATAGTTACATTTTCCTGTATGAGTGCTAATAATAATAATAATAATAATACATTTCACCATGACGTAGTTTACAAAAGGCACTTCTGGTAGCCGTCTTGTTAAAGTGTGCCACACAAACTTAGCATCAGACAGGAAAACCAGAATTAGGGCTTTAAACTGTACTTGCTGGTTTATTATTAGTCCAAACAGAGTAAGCTATCAAATCTAAATGAATATCAAATTAATCTTAATGATACAAAAACTTGACTAAATTGCAATAAATGGTTGAAGTTACAGTTTGAATCACTTACAGTGGTTCGTGTGAACAGAGGTGCTGGGGCTGGAGGTAAACAGCAAAGTGAAACAAACCTGCCAAACTTTTCTGTGTTTCCAGTCTTGCCCTGTTGTATGACGTGGATGAAGTCGTGTGTGAGGATAAACGGAACACGCTCCCTTTTGATGCCAAACTTGGACTTGAAGTTGCCCAGGATGTGACCGAAGTCTATGTGAAAGAGCTAAAAAAAGAAAAAAAACAAAACAAAACAAAACAAAAAAAACCACAAGGCCAATCAGTGAAGCCTGTGGAATCAGGAAAAACCAGGTGGAGAATGGAAAAAGAAAACTCAGATTGTCTAACCTGTCCATTGCTGCGGACCATGATGTTGTCACTGTGCCGATCTCCAATACCCAGGACATAAGTGGCTACACAGTAGCCTGCACATGACAGAGTGAACTCCTCAATGGCCCGGTCAAGAGCATCACTGTAAATGCACAACCACAAACAACACTTTTAAGATCGTTTCTGAGGCTGCAGTCTTTTATCTGATCACCGGGCTCCAGCTTACCCAGAGTTCCTCTCTTTGAGCCAGTTAAGCAAAGCATCCTTGTTGAATGCCGCAGCTGCTGCTACATTGCTGCTGGTCAGCTGGATGTTGGCGATTGTTTCTGCAGATGAGACGACCTCAATCAGCCCGGTGCGGTCGCCTGTTGCCAAGCAACCATAGGGTACAATTCTGTATAGACGGAGGAGAGCGTAACAATATCAGAACATTTCTTCTTATTAATTTTGATTTATACATGGATAGACACTTAGACACTTGAAATATCTGATGTAGTGACTTTTGTCCTTTAACATACAAATGAAGTAATTCTCAGATCTTGCTCAGTAATACATGTGTGACAGGTTTCTGGGTAAGTAGATAAATGTAACCGTGAGGTTTTTTTTTCCCCCAACTCTCTTTTTGCACTCCCAGTGTGGAACAATACTTTGTTATGCGGTTGGTCATGTTATCACCAATGTTTTCACTTTAACTTCCTTCAGTTCCACAGCAGCAGGTCCTTGTTTTGTGACGTGGACCTCCTTACAATGACCTCTTCACTGTTCTATTAAACACAGCGCCCGCCTAGTCTTTTAAACCCAATACTCTACATTTAGAGTAGGCTTAGGTTAGAGATTTTATTAGCAGTTTGACAGACTTTAATGGAGACCAAATGCCTTAAATGCGTTTCTTTCTCAGTCTAACTCGTAAATTAAAAAGCAAAGTAAAATATACTAGAGACAACTGACAAGGAAGATTGCATGTGATAAAATATCTCAGTATTTTTATTATATCGTCCCTGTTTTTATTCCCAGTGTCCCACTGCTTTTGAACTGTGAACCCGTGTCCCTGTAATCTGAAGCACTGGCCACAGGCTCAACTGTCAAAACACCCCCTCCACTGTTTAGCTCCAGATGTGTAGGTCTATGTGTTCTGTCACCATGTAACCATGTTTTGTTTTAAATAGATTTTCCCTGAGAAAGTTACTCTTTAGTGCCCCCTTCTGGCATGACCTGGTGTAACATGCACAAATCTGTCTGTTCTATGATGTCATCAGAAAGTGCATGCTATTGTTTGGGGAAAGACTTCTCCTGTTCTCCTGTTCTCTGCTGTAGTGGCAATTGTCTCCCTTAAGATGGTCTTTAAGGGCATTGTCGGTATGTAATTCTGTTCCATCCTTACTAATGAACAAATCTACTTGTAGAAATGTGATTGCAGTGTTTACTTAATAGAAACGTTTGTAAAGAGAGGATTCGCTAACGCTTTTGGCTAGACAAGTCATTTGTACCGTTTTTGTGTATTTGTCCTCACCTATGATTTCTAAGAGCATTTTATGTTATTTCTCAGTTTTACCCTACTTCAACTGGCCTAAGTAAAGGGAGTGAAGTCAAACCCTCTTGTCATTTTGAAGAGGAGTTTAGTCTGAATGTCGACTCTAGCAAGGCGTTAGAGGCAGAGGACATTACACTATGTATAGAGAGGGTTTTTGCAAAGTGTGAAGTGTGGATTTGATTAAAAGGTTTTTGCCTTTCAGAATTGCACAGAAAATTGAATTTCTGGGGTTGATGCAGCTTTTAGAGAGCAACCCTGTGTAACATATGTACACAGCATGTTCAAGTAATCCTAAAGAAAAATGATGGGGTCATTTTTTAAATATTATTATCTATTAGCAATGGAATATATGGATCAGGGTGTAGTACATGCGTGCCTGTACACAACTCTGTATACATGTTTAGAAAATGAGGCCAGAGGTCTAACTAGCATGGGGAGATAACGCTCTTGAGAGATCCTCCCTCCCCACAGAGCACAGGAAGAAGAAAAACAATCTTGGCAAAAATCTGTCAGTCTAACACGCACACACACAAAAACTCACCTGAGGTCCAGATTTGCCTCCTTCCAGAGAAGGTCCATTAACCTCAAAATCTGGAGGGTCAACATGTCTTGTCTTAGGTCTAGGAGTAAAAGTCAAGATGAATACTGGGAAAGTGCCTCAGTTTGGGAAAAAAAAGGGCAATATTAAGCTAGAAGGACGACTTTTCTCCTTCCATTCCTTTGCCACTTCCTGCTTCTTTTAATCTCCACCTTTCCAAACCCCCCCTCCCCCCTTCTCTGATCCCTACCGTCTCCATTCTTAAAGATGATTCCCAGGGTGTCTCCACTCAGCAGCTTGTTGTTGTAAACAATCCAGAGGGGCTTCATCTTTGAGTCCATATACCGACACTTCTCCACACTGTAGAGAGAAAAAAGGCCCATCAGCTTCCTGTAAGAGCAAAGATTCTCACACTCCGGTATAAATACATAAAAACTTGTGTAATCTTACTTGATGTCAGACAGCAGGACACTGGGGTTTAGAGGGGAGTGAAGGTCTGAAAGAGTCTCCGAGTATCCACTCTGTCTTAAACATGTCATCATGGCCTCCTTGGTCAACATTGCTTCCTTGGTTTTACTACGAGTGTTCTTGATGGTCCCTAATTTAATCAGCTCATTGACTGACTTTAGCTTACTCAGGGCTTCCACCTGGAGTATCAAGAGAACAACAATGTAACAGAACCAAACATACAGGTTTGATTTAACCCAGTGAACAAAGTTCTCCTGTTACTAAGAACTGATATCATTCTCCTGAAATAGACAACGTCAGCATTGTGTCACCACTGTGTATATGCTACCAAACAGGAAATTTGGCCAGATAAATGATAAGGAAGTCACAGGATGATTTGAGAAGAGACTGTCAAAACCAACAGTGTAGGGGCCAAAGGTCAGCAGGCAGGATGGGTGACAATGCTGACACAGGAGAGGCTAAAAATACCATAGAGCTACCCCAGCTGAACTTAATAATAGATCAGCACTAATCTGTCAGGTGTGTGCAGATTTTTCAAAGTAAAATTGCAGTTTCTAGCAATAAAACATTTCAGCATATTTGAGGAACAGAAAAGTGTTGATGATTTATTAATTCATTAAATCTTAATAATGACATATGTACATCATGTCCTGACTGCCTGAAATAACAGTTGTAATACTTTTTAAGTTTTAAGATTTGCAAATGAAACGTGGGAGTCTAAAACAAAGCCGTCATCACTTTTACCATTTTTTTAATAGTGTGAGAGAACAGGTGTGTGGGTGCGTTCAGCTTGCCTGTTTCTTTAGAACCTCAATATGAGGGATGTTGCTTCTACAATAGGCTTCTAGGATTAGCGCAAACTGGACTGAAACAGCTGGCATGTGGATCTCTGACCTGTAGAGGGCAGCACAGAGGAGGAATGGACAAACGAGAAACATCTAGAGATTTCAAACATTCCCTCTTTCTCCCTTAATTTGAATATGTAACTGTTCAAAGCCTGCATGTTTATTTCCACAACACTCAATTGCCTCCACACACACACACACACGCGCGCACACACAACCACACCCACCGTAGATGCCAGAAGAGGAAGTGTCCAATCTGGCGGTTTCTTTGAGCACGCTCTAACAGGAAATGAGTGAGGGCGCAATCATAATAGGGCTCGTAACGCAACACCTGCACCAACTGTAGCAGGTACTGTGACAGTTCCTCATCACTGATGAGGGGAAAGAAGAAACAGGAAGACAGAAACTTAGAAAGACCATTATCTAAACAGTATTGTAATCCAGTGTATGATTAACAGCATTTAAAGCAGACCAAGTGTGTTTGTGGTCAGTTGATGTATATGAAACAAAGAAAAAAAAGCATACTCTATTGGAGCGTATAATAAATGTAATATATGACAGTGAAGTCTACTGCATTTCATAAAAGTGTACAAGGATTTACCTCATGTCCTTTAGACAGCACACAGCATACTCTCTGACATACTGGTCAGGATAGTTGAAGTCCAGCAGCTCCAGAGCATCTCTAGGACTCAGTTTGGGCCAAATCTGGAGCAGTGCCTGGAGCTGAGAGAGACAACCAACTTTAGAAACAGATATGCTGACATTTAATCAGTTAGATATGATGTGTGACCAAAAAGGACAACAGATCCTAAAGCATCAAAATCATTCTCCTGTTTAGAGCCATCTTCTCATGCACCTTCTCTTATCTTTAGATCACTCCTGTTATATACACTGTAGAACTTCTGAAGTGCAAAACTCGTTATCCATTTCAGGGAAGTTGACTAAGTTCGAGGAAGCCAAATCTGGCAAGTGGCCTAGGTGGTGAGCAAGACTGGCCAAAAAACTCCCATGTTTCCTTAGCACACACTACAGTTGTGATCATTTCGTCTGAATATTAGAGCCGACAGCCTCACCCCGGAGGACTAATTTACGCTACACATAGAGCCTGATACATTTTACATCAGGTAATGCTTTTAGTTTTTAAATGGACCTGTGAATCAAATGCTTATGAGTGACCCATGGGGTCACACATAATAAAGATGCTAATAAATTCTATAGTAACAACAGTTAGGACAGTTGCAACAGTTGCAATTTCTTTCCTGTAAATACGGTTGAGTGTGAGTGACTTTATTATGATGCAGTTAATCATTTCAACAGTGATGATCTCGCCCCCAAGTAGAGACTCTATCACAGGCTTTTTGCTTCATCTGTGCCGTGACAGACGGCTCTCTGCTTCTCACAACAGTGCTGGCAGCTGTGGGTTTATTATAAAGTGAGATTTTAGTTTCAAGGACAGTTTAAATTCAGTGCAACGTAGATGAAGGTGTGACCAAGTTTCATAGGACCCTCTTAACATTGCACATCATATCCGTGCTGTGCATTTTTGACACCAACCCATAACATTTGTAGAGCTCCAAGTACTATACATTGAGAGATACTATCACACATTTTATGTCAAAAGTAGTAAAAATATGAGACTGACATTTGTGTCATATTTCAATATATGAAATATGACCTTTTCTGAATTGTATGGGATTGCACTGAATCAAACAGTTTGCTTTTTAAAGAGTCAATTTTTTAAAACCTTGAAACAAGTGCTGACTTAATATCATTATATCCTCAGTAACACCCCATAACAATGGATATGCTTCCTAACCTGAGCCATGTCCTCATGTTTGCTCCACTTGACAGAGAGTAGCAGCTTGGGCAGCGACTGGGGGAAAGTCTCACGACAATCTTGTCGTAGTGTCCAGATCAGATCCTTTTCATTTTCACAGAGCTGAGAGACCGGGTCACGCTCCATGATCTCCTTCAGCTCCATGTAGAATTTCTTAACACCACGACCCTGAGAGCAAAACGGTTCAGAAAAGAGAGAAAAGGTCAGCTGGGTTTGGGATTTTGAGATACAAAAGGAGCAGAAAGGTGGACGTAAGGAACTCAGAGCGTGTAGATGAGCAACTGCATTTACTGTAAATAACCACATGAGGGCAGGAGAGCATTAAAGTAGTAACATTCTCACCATCTTTGCAATGTGCATGAGTGTGCCAAGAACTAGCATTCATTTGTTTGTTAAAAACTTGTAAAGTGTCTGATTCAACAAAGAGAGGCGGGATTTTAGTAGCTACAAAACGTAACCCGAGTCCTGACATTCACGTTCTTTACAGGTAAATAACAGCTGAGCTGTATAGCGCTTTATACTAATATGTAACATGACACGCTGTAACAATGAAATTAAAACTTTTAGTCAGCAATAATCTAGTTTCTCTCACGCACAGACTGCATATTTAAAAAAATAAAAAGGAAGAAAAAGCCCGTGTTCAGGCATGCCCTCTAAGTAACAGCGGATTACGTAACTGGCTGTAACACACCCATGAGTGGGTTTTCAGTTGAGGGGCGGTAAGAGGAAAACGTACATGTAATCTGATTAGCGTGTGTAGTTTTGTACTTTTGAAGAGGATTTGAATATTTTTGCAGCTACACCCTGCCAAAGTAATAACAATGGGTTTCCAAGGAAACTAGCAAACGGGTGCATGTTGAGGTTATATTTGTATTGTGTGACTCTAAGAGTGTGTGAGGAGAGAGATGGGCATGCTGCATCGTTTCTCACATTTCGTGTAAGCCATCATGTAGCAATCACTACTGTGCTTTCAGCTTCGCTGCACTTTTATGTATTCTGAATGAATTCAATCATCTAAACACATTCACACACAGTCAACTCCTTTTTTGTATATGAACTCACAATGGACACACAGTCAGCGCTGACCATCTCTGCAGCTTTTTCCAGTATCTGCAAAAAAATTCAAATGAAAAAAAAAAAAAATGCATGAGTGAACGCACACTGATGCATTAGAGTGCATTAAGCAGGCCGAGCACGTCCTGATCCTCTCATGCTAACAGCTACCACTTCATCATAATCACTAGGTACCATTCTGAAGAGCACTAAGCCACTCTGCTGACAATTTCAGCTGAACTCATGCTATCAAAAAAGCCCATACTCAGTTCCCATTCGCAGATGAATAGTGTTTATCCATACATCACAAATCTAAGCTAATTGGTATGTTTTAAAAGGGCAAATGGGTTTCATCTTATTAATTTGACTGAATATGACGATTGACTGCTGTGTGACCTTGTCAAAAGGAGGGAAGACGATGGGGTGTGAAGAGTACTCTGGGAAGTGGATGTGCAGTGCTGTAGCGTTCTCAGTGTATGGGTTGGTCTGAATGGTTCCTATGGGGTTCAGCATCTCTTCAAGTTCATCTGGGCAGGAGAGACACATGCATAGCTGATATGAATTTGCCCTTTATTAATTATTAAATTATACTGTGACTTTGTGTGTGTCTATACCAGGAAATGATGACCAGCAGTGCAGGATGATGTCTCCAGTCTTCAGCTGCCCTTTATAGTCAAACACCATGGTGTTGACCCAAGCTATGGGGTAGTGCTGGATCATACAATTAAATGCTAGTCAATATAAGATAGTTTGGAAAAAAGGCAGGTGTCTGATAAAGTGCGTCCCACTCACCACTTTCCCCGCCTTGCGGATGGTCTGATACTTGTTGATGTGTGGATTTTTGGTGGACTTTTGCTTCTTAACCTTGTCCATCACGGCATAGATAGCAAAACAAAGGCGGGTCATGCGGGGCAGGTCACAAACGGAGATTTCAAACTCCACTGTGTTGTCTTTCCACGTGTGCTCTGAGCGCCCGCTACTCTCGTTGCTAACTGCCGGCTTGCAGAGAAGCTCTGTACCGTGAAAGAGCCCCGCCCTAACCTGGACCTGTGTACGGCAGGAAGGGTTGAATTTTACAATTGCAAGCCAATCTGCCAATGGCCATAGATGCAAACTTAGACAAAATATCTTTGCTAGTTTGTATGAAACTGGAAAGACAGATGGCAGAGGTGTGTTGGCAGGGTTTGTGCAGTGACAAACTAATAGGTACACACATGACTTTTTAATAGATGCAAACAAGAGTTTACCTTGGCAGTTTCCTCTGCGTTCACCTTGCTGCCTTTCACAAGAACTATCCTAAAAGGCTTAGGCACGTCCCACACACACGTCTGTACTTGCTGCAGAGGAAGAGTGAGAGAGAGGAGGAAAAAAAAAACAAAAAAAAAAAAACTGAGGGACTGGCATAATGTACTGTGAAGATATACACACTCAAATGCTTAAAAACTAAATAAAAAACAAAACAAAAACAGCAACAGTTCCAGACACAGGCACAAACAACAGGAAAGGTCAGGCAGGTCAGTCTGATGTCAAGCCAAGTGGATTTGTGAGGGTCAGCAAGTCAGCAGAACAAACAGGGTCACATGACACCTACAAACTATGAACAACGCAGCACACTTCTTGCCCGTCTCTTTGCTCCTATGTGATTAGACTGATGTAATGTCAACGTGATCCCTTATCAGAAAAGATGGAAGTACGTTTGTTTGATTCTACTGTTGCAGGCAGAAACAGCTCCATGTCAAGTAAAGCATAATCATAAAAAAAAAAACCAAACAAACAAAAAACACTCCGTACTTCTGTTTTCTTTTCTAATTATCAGTCAGCTTTCCAACAGCAGAGCATCCAATAACCACTTCCTTGCAAGAAAATAAAATCTCACTTCCTGTCTCAAATAGCCGCAATTCTACAGCAACCTTATTAAAGTCTGCCCAGTGTCCGTTTCTGTCTGCTTCCTCTATTGCACCATTCTTTCCTATGGTACTTTAAAGAACACTGACAAGACCGATATAATAAAGAAAAAGCACAGAAAATATGCAAAAGTCCACAAAACAAAAGAAAGACACTTTAAAATGCAAGCTTTTTTTTTAAGACTAATTAGAACAACAACAAGAGGAAGTGATAGGAGATGTAATCATCATAGACCATGAACACATTTATTTACACGTGCCATGCACTCACTCAAAATGATTTATATCTTAACTCAGTGGACAAAGAACTTTTTGGATCTATATCTGTCTGCATTTAATACGGTGGAAAGAGTTACATCCATGAGTTTCCATTACCTGTGATGAACAGTGAGATTTAGCCACTTATACGACAAAGTTTGGAGATGCGTGGTTGCATCATACGCTGTGCTTCAGATCCAGTTTCATACTCTGTGCTCTACTATTAGCCCTTAAACAGAGCAGCATTTAGTACATTTTTAATGGCAGGTAACCCCCCCCCCCCCCCCCCCTCCCCCAAAAGAAAAAAAACCATAATCTTCACAATACTGTTAGTACACATCGTCATTGAGAACCACAACAACTACTGAAAAATCATAATGCTTCTTAACTGTAGTTAAAACCCTGCCAGGTAAAAGCTGCACCATCAGTAAATAGAAAACCTTGATTACACTTTCCATATCAGCCCAGGTCCAAGTGACATACATTTAATCACAATCAAGGCTTCACAGATAACAAGCAAGGTGTTACAGCTGTTTAGTGTGAGGGTGATAACTGAGGTAGGAATTCTCTTCTTGTGATGTTGAGAGAAAGAAAAAAGTGCAAAGTTTGTTTTGATTAACAGACATTTCCAATGTTGAGCAAGAGGCGTTAGAAAAAGGAAAAAATATACCAACTTTAGAGCTGAGGCAATTAAAACTAATTCAAGTGAAATTAAATTAGAGGTACAAGATATCACAGGGAATTGTGTTCTTGGAATAAATGTCACTTCATGATAGGACACAAATCATGACACAAAATGATTGTGATAGTTTCAGTGCAGGGAGTGTATGCTACATGCAGTCAAGGTGAGTAATGGAAAGGCGGTGAAATGACTGGCTGTTAGTACTGCAGAGGAACAGAGATCTTAAATCAAGCAGGTACAAAATATAAGGAAAGGTTATGAAGCCGTAGCTGTTCCTGCAGCGTTACATAATAAATTTAACGTTTCAATCCTTTTTCAGATGACTCATGGTTGAAATATTTAATCAACTTTTGAAACCACACATCACCGGGGCTTCAACAGTATCAGGCAATTAAAACCCCTAGGAGACTAGCTAATGAAGGCCAATGAAATTCAACCTGACATTTAAAATGTGGATGCACACATTGAGCTGTGATGTCACTGTGCACCTGCAAGCAGTGCCAAGACGCTGGCAATGATTTCCTGACAACGTGGCAAATGCTGGTAGTGCAGTATGGGCTGACACACTGAGACACCTGCCAAAAGTACTTGTTCACTTACGAAACCTCCACACCTGTGCAGGTGAATCAACTAAAGTGTGCAACTTTTCTTATATTGGTGCGAGAGCAGCAAATGCTGGTGGATATCGAGTCACTGTAATCTAGTGCACATAAGAACATTTTCTTACATTTTCAACCCCCTCTGTTTAGGCCTGATCACGTCAAACAAATCACCAGCAAATCAGATGATGTACAGCTGTTAGCAAAGCACAGTGTCTTCGAAAACAACATCAGCCGATTAGCAGACACACTCATAAAAATAAAAATTATATTGTTCACAGAGTCATGCATAATATTTGGACTAACCGTGGGAGCCCTTCTCTTGGGAGGTAGTGGTAAAGGTGGGTTGGAGGACTTGCGGCTAACCACAGCTCCAATGGCTGAGATTTCCTTGTCGAACATGGTCTTTACGGTGCTGGTGTGGACCAGGGTGAGGTGGGGAGCCTCCTTGGCCTGCAGGCATGAGCGAATGTACTGCACACAAGACAGGACAGGAGATTTTAGGAGGTTGTAGCCATGTCATGTTAAAGCAGTCTCTGGAGCAGAAAAAGTGCTAAAGTCACTTAAGCTAATGAGCTAGAGAGAGAATACTTGAGAAGTGAAATTTAATCTCTGTACAACTTGTCAGCAGACTTCAATGTAACACGGAAGACTGCGCACAAACATTTTCAGGTATTTCATTATTATCTTGATTATATTTTTAATGTTTAAAAAGCACATCATGCAGCCTGCCCACATGGATCCAAACAAGATTCAGATGCATAAAAATGTGACTACATCTTTACACACACGCGTTTACACTGCTGGACTAATAAAAACAGACCTAAGAAATCTATAAAACTAAATATTTCATGATTTCTACCTGGCAGTGTTTCCCAAAGGAATTTCAGACATAAATTAAAAACATTAAATAAATAAAAATATCACAGACCAAGCAACCACTTCATTATACTTAACAGAAAAACAAGAACTTATGAGACAAAAGCTTTCACATAGCATAACATGTAGATACACATGTATATATTTTTTCTCAGCTTATAACAGCTACCTGCAAGCTAACACTTTGGCAGTTTTGAGTCATCCATCATACTGCTCAATATCACTTAAACTTTATCATGCTTAGTTGTTTCATATTCAGAATGAACTAACAAGAAACGTAAGCTTGCAATTGATTACTCTGAAAAAATAATGTGCAAAACCCCCCACAAAACACAACGTATAATTCTTAAGGGGAATAAAGAGTAACTAGCAAGCATACATTTCAGCAAATAGCTGTAATCGTGCTCCAAATTGTCTCCGAAACAGTTGAAATGAGTTGTACATAAACACACACTTTATTTTGCTTTTTTTAAGAAATAGAACCCACACAAAAACCTCTACTGAAAATATTTCTTAGAAAGCAGTTTGATGCTGATGGTTCGAGTATAACCTCATACTAGTTGAACTTGTAAGCATCTTTCTTTGCGATCAGAAAACAGGCTTTGGTGTGTTGCTGTCACCTTTTTGACCTTCAGTTGCGGTGCTCTCCCTATTGGTATTACTATACAGCAGCAACAACATTTTAAGAACACTGTATCTGCTATATCTGTGCATGAACCTGAAAGTGAGACATGCAAGTTGATGCTGAAGTTCATCAGCCACTCACAGACACTTAAACACAGCTTTGATGTGCAGCCACTGACCTTGTATTGAATCAGTGGATGGTCTCCACCAAGGAATTCCAGACATTGGCTGACCCTCAGTATATACTGACCCCTCCATACCGCGTCCTCAGATCCGTGGGTGGTCAGCCACTTTTTCAAAGCCTGCTCCATCAGCTCATTGGGGGTGCAAGACAATGACACCTTCAGACTGGCAGAGTCCTGCAAGAGGGGAAAATAGACAGTCGAGTGTTTATTACTGGTCAAAATGTATATGGGACCATCTGAGAATAAAATAGCTGTTTTTTTTTTGTTTTTTTTAAATCATAGTTTGTGTGTATATTCATATACACATATCTAGATGACAAAATGCCAGAAGGGTAAGACACGGAAATGAGCTGCAAATGGCTTTTATAGTTAAATGTTTTACTGCTATTTGATCACTAGACTCCACATTTGTTACCCTCTATGATTTAAATACAGATATTTCATATTTGTATATATAAACCTAGAAGCTGCATTTGCTTGTGCATCTTAAACAGGAAGAGCACAGTAAAACACTGAGAAACAATAATATAAGATCTATAAGACCATAATAAAAGTCTCAATTTTCATGTGTACAAGTAACTGATACACAGAGTGAGTTCATATACACGTAATCACTTGGTACACTGATGGCTGAATTCATTCAGGATTTCCACTGATATGTGTTCAAATACGTGTTAGCCTCCATCGCCTTATCACAGGGAATCTACCAGGTTTTCTGTGTGACCGCAAGGCTCACTGCGTCATGCCATTTATAGCACAGCACTGACCCGATACTAGAGATGGAATTGCTTTTAATTTCCTGGCGATTTAATAAAAACGTCCTTCATTAGTAATTAAAAAAAGCGACCTTAGCTGCATTATAGAGGATCTACACACAGCAGAGATATTAAAAGTTTTTCCGATTACACGCTGGTAACTATAAAAGCCATATTTTAAACGCTAAAATGAGACTTGATTTAGATACTGACGTACTAATCTATGTGAACAAGGAGCAGGAAGTCGGTCAATGATTTAGACAGTCCACACCAGACCCTGGTTATTTCTGAACAATAAACGACACCACCGCACTTCCTGTCTATAATGTAGCTTATTGTGTCTGATCTCTCAAAATAAGACTTCCTGCCAATGCTCACCTGAGTGCGGTGGCACAGATGGTCAGTCTTTGTATTATGTGCATGTGTGTGCCTGTGATGTTGATCAAAGCTGATATACAGGAGTCTGGAGGGATGTGACCATCTGTTTTATTATTAAATAATATTATTTCTATTACAGAGGCAAAGAGAAAGGCCGAGACAGATGGAGGGACATAGTCAAGTGAGTTCAGAGAAAAGAAGGGAGCTCATTTTAATCAGCATTTTGGTCCCTTGAGCTGCCATGCTAATGTGTGCGTGTGCGCGCATCTGAGAGAATGGCATAATTTCACTGATGGTTTTGACCCACTTAGTGTCGTCACATGTCTTGCTAGTTGGGCTCAATCACGTGACTTGTGAAGCTGCCAACTGTGAGAGCAGGGGAAAAAAAAAAAAGAAAGAGAGGCTGAGCTACAGTACATGTGCCTGCGCTGGTGGAGTCACATGGTTACTTTTGCTTCTAAAACAAGGTGGTTTTGTCTTCTGTAGTGGAGCAGTAAGTCACACGGTTATTCTCAATTCATTATGTATGCAGAGATGTTGAACAGACAAAACTTTACACGTATATTCCTTTAAGTGTATCTTTGTCTACTCTTGCCAATTGCAGTAGAAAAATGATAGAATAGATATATAAATTAGCCACAATTCACTGAGGATCCTTCTCAGCATCGTGCAATATAAGCACAAAATGAAGCAACACGAGGATACATTATATGAACTTGTTTTAAAAATAGAAATTAAGAATTAATGTCAGAGCTGTCAAAACCCTCAGGAAAGGTCTAAGATCATCCAAAATAAGTTCTCCTTTTGACTTATTCCTACACCGCTAGTGCAGAGCCTGTTGAGAGGAAGTATAACAGGTTTTATTGATGCTGTAAATGATTAAAGCTGATGTTTTGAAAAGAGGACAGCCGTAAGAGGTTCAGCGATTGTGGTAGAAAGACCAGACTGGATGAGGCGTTCTAAAGAAAGCTGCAACCTGTGAACTACATGATTGAGTTTTTCATCACAAACCTTGCATTTATGAAATTACAGGACTATAATAAAGAAAACACTTTTTTACAGAATGATTTTGAAGTGAGGGTAAAAACATCTATTATCCTGTTTAGGCCCATTTTGAAACAGAATGGCTATAAAGCTGTGCAGGACTCATTTATTCCAACCCATGTTTATGCATCTGAATGAAATGAAAAAGTAGCCTTCTTTGATAATAAAAAAAACAAAGACTAAACTAGTAAAGACTAGTTTTCTGTTCTACTTTACAGGCATGTTTTAAATGCTTTTTATACCCAAATTTTCTATGTAACATTCACACTCCAAAGGACTAACTTGAGGTTCAGTATCTTGCCTAAAGATACTTTGGCATCCATACTGGAGCAGCCAGGGCTCGAACTACCAACCTTCTGATTAGCAGACCTGCTCTACCTCCTGCATCTATAGTTCAGTGTATCCTTTTTATTTATCCTACATAAACTGCCACTGATTAAGCTACCCTGCACTCTTCTGCATTACAGACCCTCACCTGGGACTGGTCAAAGTGGATAATGACTTTCAGGTCCACTGGTGCATCGTTGACTCCGGCTGTGATCGCGGTCACCGCCGCGGGCTCCAGCTGTGGGGAGTAGCAGGCTTGCACCCACTCCGAGAATGCCATCATTTGTATTTGTTGCATCCTCTCTTCACTGATCCGAAACATCTTACACCGAAAATCCTTCACCTCCTGGTCATTTAAGGCATCAAGTTCATGGAGACCTAGAGAACACGAGTAAAGGACACCGTTACAACATTGGAAAAGAAAGCTGTGCCACCACTTTAAGAAAGAGGGGAACTGGGATATCAGTAACTTGTCTACAAATCTAAATTGATGATTCTTAATGTTACAAGAAATCAGCGTAAAAAAAAAAAAAAACTGACTTAAACCAATTCATCAACAACTTTGCAGCCCTTCAGTTCATCTACTGAAACAAGCTGTTCCAGCTGTTCCCTATAAGCCCGTTTATTTCTTTCTTCTGACTCACAAACAGAAGGTTTGAACAGCACATTGTGGGAGGCCATCTGCTTGAGAGGAACACAGTAAAGATATTCCCTCTCTTTTACATCATACAAAGCATAACAGGTTCAATTTAAAGACTGATAATGGTCAAGTTGAGTTTTTATTAAAAATGGCAATGTGGATTCTTAGTATGGAACAAAATTAATTATCATTTTTAACCAAAGTCAGTACAAAACTTCTGAAATAAGAGAAATGAGTAGAAAGATGGTGAACACACTTGAACACAGAGGCTTTAAAATGAATAGAAAATGCACAACCACCTGTGGGATGTTCAGTGCCAGACACCAGCAGTAATGAATGTGCCTAAAATGATGACTGTCTCCATGTTGGATTACAGCAGAGCCCCTTAATATTCACACACAGAGGTATAAGTTGCTGTTGGGCTGATCACAGTCCACCCTCTGCTTTTATCACTGGATTATTATTTTTTTTTTTTTAAAGGGTACTTTTCATTCACTCTTGAGTAATGAAAACATGTTGACATTTAAAGCAATTTAACATTCATATGACCCTCAGCATTCAAGAAGGCTCTGAAGCACATTAGCTGTGTAGACCAAGTTTGTGTGGCTGCATTACTGGAGGGGAAAAACATGGTTGACACGTGTATGTGTGCATGTGTGTGTTGACCTTCTAGACAAGCCTGTGGGGTTCCCTTTGAAACACCGCTTTACTCTTTCAAAAGCCTTTAAGAGATCAGGTCAGACCAAAGTGGAGTCAGGGGGGAAGAATATCAATATCACCTGAGTCTTGATCAATTACACTCAGAGCCTCTTCTCTTCTTCTTTGAAGAACAAAGGACTTCCAATCCTTAATCTCTTGGTTGGAAGAAGGCTGAATGCGTCTGTCTGTTTAATAATCCAACAGGGCTACACTACTTCCCTTTCATTACTGATTAACCTCTGTTATTCTCTTCACTAGTCACGGTATCATTATGCCTTTAAAATCTCTGAAAAGACTTTCCACTATACTTTACCTGCAGCCCGCTGTAATGCGTTTACGCCTGCTTCCAGGAATCACTCCCAAAACTCAACACTACTTTGCCTTCTTTCATGTATGATAAACAAACTGAGTGTTGATCATGAAGCAAGGTGAAAGACTTAACACCGCTTTTCCTCCAAATAGTTAATCACCTCAGAGGACTGGGCTGTTATACAGTAGTGACAGAGCCCCTGTGTTCTTTTAAAAGGCCCAATCTTCAGAGAAAATGCAAAGTGACATGTGATGGAAGGCATGTCAGGAACACGTCCAGTCAAACATCACGCTTCTCTATCAGTTAGTGATAGAAGCCATCTGCACAGGAGCCTTGGGTCTGAATGCATGGGAGAGCGTGCTGAGTGGGAGAGCTGCTTAGCATACTGGAGGAGGTGCTAACGGCTTGTTGTGCGGTAGGAAAGATTTACATTCCCATTTACCAGCTCTTAAGTGCTTTTCTTTATTGGAAATGTCAAACACGGAGAATAAAGGAATCTATCCGGAGCGGAGGAACGCATGTGAGAGATCTGTGATAATGTACTGCTTCAAACCGAGGTAGAGTCTTAAACGCGATGCTGCATTACCCTTGCCGATGAGCACGCCGATCTTGGAGTCCAATAGGCGCTCTGCTCGACCACAGTTGCGTATCACCAGCTTGAGAACGGGCAGGAAGGGGCGAACGTCGCACAACCGACGTGTTTCGTCCTCCAGCTCTTCGTGTACGGCTGCCTGGTTGACACACTCGAACATGTGGCTCTCCATTTCGCCGAGTGCAGGAAACAGTGGGAAGCTCTGAGCCTGCTTCCATAAGAGCTAGAAGGGAGAAGAACAAATATGTTCCACTAAGGTATTTTTACCCCACAAAAATCACACTGTGAGTTTTATTGTAGCCATTAGCCCATATTAAATAAATCTTACATAAAATGAGCAACTGTAATAAACAACATATTTTATTTGACAGTTTCATAAAACAAGGCTGAGAGCATTTTCAAGAATAAGGAATAGACGTGACTCATATCTTTACAAAACAGTTTCTGGGTGAGGCAATCAGAGTACGACTCCCCTGCCTGCCAGCCCCTGGTGGTACACTTCATGCCCCTTTGCCCCCCACAGCATGATCACAGGATGGGTGTCAAAGAGCGAGTCTTTTTGTGAGGAAAAAGAGATGCACTCTGGCAAAACAGAACAAGCCTCCTCTCTCCTCTACACAAACACTCAAAACATTTCCCACAGTTACTTTCTCTGAACTGCTTTTGTGAGCAAGTGATCTCAACATGTGACAAACGGAAAATAAAGAGTTTCAAATGATAACTGTCATTTCCCAGAATCGCTGTAAAACATTTTGGGGGGCTCGGCTGTAGTCTGAAACATGAATGGAGGCTTGTGAATGAAAGAAACAGTCATTCACAAGCCCGCTGCTGGTATGATCACTAATAAAGAGTTTTGTACAGAGAGTCTGAAAGCCTGCAAATATTTTACCCTTTAGCTAAACTAACAGCCTATGGCCTTTCACACATACGGCCTCTGTTTGATTCACAGGCTTACGTACTTTTTAAATGCAAACACGTCCGTGTATGGGTTTATACCAGTGTGCAAGGACGCAGACCTCAGTGGAAAAAAATTATTTCAAAGACCCATGAATTTCAGAGAAATCAGGACTTGCGGTCAATGAATAGCAGACACTCTGTACACACAGCAACAACCCACCTCCTCGGGCTTTAAATGGTGCCCTTTTGGGGGAAATAATGACTTTGTGTTTCAGTGCAGCACATGTTTGTTTTACACCAGAATTATAAAAAGAAAAATTCTGCGCAATCCAATAAACAGCCCTGTACTGAGAGCAATAAATGCTACCTTTGCAGAAGCTGGTACAGCTTAGGGCTGAGCATCTGTGTTCTCATACAGTCAGTCATTACAGAAGGAATCTGATTGTGCTGTGAATGAGGGCCACACGCACACAAACACCTACGCTGACAACACATGCCTCAAAGTTATTTTCTTAGAGTTTTGAACCTCATCACGTCTGTGACTTCTGACCTCCACTCACATATGGCCTCAACACCTATAAGCTGACATCACGAGCCATTTGCAAACAGAAAAACACTCTGCCAGCCACAACAATCACCTCTGTCAAAACAGGCATTGGATAATGTCTGACTGACCAGCTGTCTGAATGTTGGGCTGCAGCCTCTGTTTTCCCTTAATGTGACAGCACGCCTACAGGCATGCAGGAACAACTACACAATAAGCAAACGAAGTCCTCAAAGTAGGTTCCCAGTTGATTTTTATATGAACTGATTAAGTATTTAGAATAGAATAATCCTTTAATTTTCCCACAAGGGGAAATTTGGTTGTATCCGCAGCAAAAAACAAAAAACAAAACATATATACAAACAGAAAAGAAACACAATTTTTACATATTTACATCATGGACAATAGTTACCAAAGCAGAGTACAGTACAGTTAAAATTAGAGTACAGATAGTATGCAAACAGAGCAGGATACTGAAAGATGTTTAAATAGTTGATGTGTAATATTAACACTGGTCAAAACAAAAACTTTAAATAACCTTGTTGCCTAGGAAACCTGTGCAGTCACCAACCCAGTGACACTCACCAGTTTGATGTGCTGAATTGTAGCCTCGCGTGGAACGTCCATCTGGATATAAATACCAGTGGGAAGCAAAAAGTCCACAGTGATCTGGTCCGGAGCGTGTCCGGCCAGAGGTGAGTGTGCCGCCCATATGTCCAGGAGGTCTGTCATGGCGGGAGGCATGGCAAGAGGCAGTTAACACCACCTCAACCATAAGGACCTGGAGAGGCAAACAAATTGTACACTTAAGTTCATTGTTGCTATTCTACTGTAAAAAGCAAACAAAAACAACTAACAGATGCCAAATAATGAGTAATTCCTCACCTAACCTAGAATAAGCTCGACTAACTTAAGAGACAAGCTGACAGCATTTTCTAACTGATGTAAGAGATTTGAATATGGTCAAAAGGAGATGTTTAAGGCTTTTCAAGAATAAAAGATGTACACGCATTAAACTTGTACTGCATTTCAACAACCCAGCAAACAGCTGTCACAAGCTTGAACTGGCATTTGTACAAAAAACCAAAAACCCAAAACTGCTTCTTAGACTCCAAACACAATCCAGCCTCACCAAACAACAACACCAACTTTTTAATCAGAGTTCCAGTTACACACACACACACACAAACACGCCCCACTATTGTGCTGTTTTTACGCTCATACATTCATTAGCGAGAAGTTGACAGGCGCAGATGATTCAGTGTCACTGTGTCCCTGTGACGGAAGCGCTGCGCCGAGTCCAGTGGGAGGCCGCTGCTTTAATTTGGAAGAGGGCCAGAGCGCAGAAGAATGCCCACTAAGCAAACAGAACAAAAGTTCAGCCTGCCTTCCCCTCATCTGACAATCTGGTGCCTCCGGAACAAACCACACATACAATGAAAACACTCGCAACGGGGTTCTGCGTGCATAGGAATGCACACAAATATGAATCATGTATACAGACATTTACTGAATATGTCCGGAGACTCAGAGGCTGGTGCCAAAGTGAAAGTGAGCATGGTGAGGCTATTTTTGTAACAGTTCATTACTGGCAGATGCAAAAAGTCTCCAAGCCATGTAATCGGCACATACTATGTATATAGTCAATTCAAAGACAGGCGGACGAACTCATGCACCCTCCCCGTTTACCTCGTAAAGTTCCATACAGATGGCATAAGTGAGTTTCCATCTTCTAGTGTTAAAAAAACAAAACAGAAAAAAAAAAAAAAAAAAAAAAAAAAAATCCACAATCTGGTTTCCATTTGGGCCTTTGCCTCAACCACAGCTGCACATCGCACCACTTCCACCTGCATTCTCAATACGTTGTCCTCGAGTGGCCCGGGACATTAACTCTTCCTCCAGGCCACCTCCATTCCAGCTCGATCAGCCCATTAAAAACAACAGCTCTGATTGCCTCTAATGGCCTTTCTCCTCTATGTTAAGTGCTCATGCAAGCCATATATGAGTGTGGTGCAATATCTGCGGTGCATTTGGAGCCACGATCCCAGCCATTTAACATGATCAACCATGCAAATGGCATCAGCGTCGTGCGCGTTTCTGTATGCTCTGGAACTATAGACTATTGCCTTGTCGTGTTCTCACACGACAAACAGAAAACCACAAGTAGCCACTGAGACTAACAGTCACAGGTCAGACAATGGCAAACTTGTTATGCCACAAAGGTGCGCAGTTACAAACACGAGTAACTTGACACCATGTCTGTCTGAAACACTGACAGCACAGCACCATGTTATCAGGGATGGATGTACGAGTGCATGTGCAAGCTCATCTACGCATGTAACACCCCTCTCTCTAATTATATGCTTCAAAAATGACACTTTCACAGCAGACAGCTTGAATACAGTCTCATCCTGCTGTGATGCAGACACACTCAGCCGCTTTCGCTCTCACATACCACACACACACACACACACACACACACACAGGTGAGCAGGGTTATTGAGGATGTGGTGGCAGTCAGCCAGAGGTCTGCTGCCAGGTCAGGTTTCAGCGGGAGGATCAGAGAAAAACAAGAGGCTTTGCAAGCTCAGTTAAAGAAAGAGCGTTTCATGTGGCAACAAACAGAGAAGCCTGAAGGGGCACATCCAGTTGGCCTAAAGTTGGCCAAGTAAACAATGCATCACAATGTTAGCCTCCATTCCCAAACTCCACAGGCAAACTCTGATGACTCCTGATGGTTGGAGGTGCAGAAATATGATCCTACTTGGACGTCCTTCGTTTTCTGTGCAATATGAGGACGATTATTAGGCGACACTTTCAAAAAACAAAGCACAAATGGATATTTCTTGTCTAACATTTCTTTATTTCGGAATTAACCTCTCACAAATGTAACAAAACAAAAAAGAAAACAAAAGAAATTGCCTGGGAAGAACACAGCTACAGTCTATTCACATCCCAGAATCCTTTAGTCTTTTGATCAGACAGCTGCCAATGCACTGGGAACAGGGTTTGTGGGTAAATCAAAGGAGACCAGTAAAAGAAGAGAAGTAATTCCTTTGTTATGATTTTTTTTTAAAATTTAATTAACAAAAAGGTAATGGAGAACCCTGACTAACAACTTTTGATATTTAGCAGACACCACAACCAAACCAAGCAATCACCGAGTTCACACCACAGAAGAAACAAAGTGAACCTTTGCTTCCTCTGAACTAGTCTGAATGTTGTGATGGTTTTCATGCCCAGATGCATTTAACAGTAACACTGGTATTACTCAGCACTCCCTTTCTAAAGCTCTCTCTGTTTAACAGTAAGAAGCCTGTGAGGCTCTCTACAATGGAGTGAGTGTGTCTGTGCATCTCTGTGTACAAGTAATTACAAAAAAGAAAAGGGGAGCAGGGCTTAAATAAATGGTGTATGCGTAAAAGGTCACGCCTGGTGATTAAGGGTCCTGTGACACATTTTCCTTCACACTGTGCTAAAAATAAAGATTCACAAAGAGGATCTAGGACCTCTTCACCTCTCCACTCCAAACCACTATGCTCCCGTAAATGACTATACAGACAAATATATGCAAGACAGACGCTGCCTGAGTCAGCGTTTCCACTTCTGGGCATGCAGTGTGTACGCATGTCCATGTGCGTACATTTGTCTGGATGTGGGCATGACTGTGCACAAGATTAAAAACAAGCTTCTTTATAAAACTAAAAACAAAAAACCCCAACATGGTTAAAAACTATTAAACATCACTTTAGGCTTGCCAATTTTCTATAGATTTCATATATTTTATAAACTAAAGGGCACATTGATACATTGAAAAAGTGATTTGGTGCTATTTAAATGAGAGTCTATATATAGTTATAGTAAGCAAATAGCTTCAGCACTGATGCCAGCAGTGTACTTCTTGGTATACCTTTGCTACTTTGCATATTAGCACCTGCACCACATTTCTTGTTTCAGTTTCAGCCACAAACCACAATGGCACAGAATGAAACTCTCAGCTTGAGAAGCTGTAGAATATAACAAAGATTATTCCGTCCACACAAACCATAGACAAAACATTCATATCACAGAAAGCAAAAAAAACCCCTGAAATTTGAATCAGCAGTGGGAGATAAAGACATTTCTTTTTAATAAATGGGTTATGTTTACTTAAAAGGCCAAAAAAAACAACAGGAAATGACTACCTCAGGTATTACAGACTGGTATGCTACCACAGAGCCAGGCATGAATCAACTGTTTTTCATAACTTTAACGCTTGCTTTGAATCAGCTACACAGTCTAGTCTGTGTGTAGGTTGACTGAAAAGCTGTTAAGATCTGTAGTAGGAGTTTATCTGGTGGCTGTGTGGATAAGTGGTCAGCTGAGGTGTGTAGCTGTGATTCACCCATGAAGCAGTAGTAGTAGAAGTAGTACTACTGCTTACCGTCATTAGGAGTGGACATAGGTGGTGGCTGTAGACGGTAAACACACATTCAGGCATAACGGTCACTTCAACTGTGACACACTGTGACTGTGTCGGTGATTAGACATGTTTGTGTGCACAACTTTTCAGAAATATTTCCACAGAAGTGACTGCCGAGCAATGCAGCGGTGTAATATTTTTAGGTATCGTGCCAAGTATGAGATTTACTTATAAACACTTCATCTTTAAAGCATTCGATTTCTAACAAAATCAACTTCCTTTCTTTTGTAACGAACTCCTTCTTGTTCATTGTCCACATGACTCATCTGATGATATAAAACCAAATCATCTTCACAACATAGGAAACGAGCAGGGACCAGAAATGAAACCAACTCACCAGCAAAACAATATTCTCAGTCACAAGACGACATCCATACTGTATCCGGGAGAAAACATGAATGAAGTGAGCGTATCTTTAGGGTTGACATGAACCAACCACATCCGGTCAGCCAAGAGTGCGCCATGTGTCACTGGCTCCTGTGACACAATGGTATACCACCTGCTTCTTAAAGAGGAAATAATGACACCAGACAGGAAGTGAGTGACAAAAAAAAAAAAAAAAAAAAAAACAAACCAGGGAAAAAAAGTCCCAACTAGTCATTCATAAAAGCTGATGGACGCTGAATCACAAACTGGACAGGTTTTTTGTTGTTTGAAAGTCACTACAGAGCCAGTTTTTAAAGAGGCATTTGCTGTGTAGTAGACTACCCAATATACAATACCTAGTATATGCAATGTACTATACAATATGCACAATAATGCTTGCTTGTGCATAGAAAATCTGTCAAACACATGACAAGAGTGTCCACTCTGTCCACTTGCGGCTCCATAGAAAGTAAATTAAGCAAATCCTTCCACATAGAGCTGGGCGATAGAACGATAACGATATGTATTGCGAAATAACTTTTTCTCGATAGAAAAGTTAAACTATTGCGATAGACCTCATCTCTCTTGTCCTTTAAAAAAAGAAAAAAAAAAGAAGAACAGCCAATCCAAATTAACTAGCGCAGAGCCGAACCAATCACAGCCGCAGCGTCACGTCACGTGACTTGTTACGTACAGCACAATTGCCAAGCCGCACATGTGTATTTGTTTGGGAAGCAGCCAGCCGCCGTGCCGCCCGGGTAATGGAGGAAACGAGTGTGCCGACTAGAGAAAAATCAACGGAGAGCGTGACCGAAGGTTACCGAAGAGAAAACAGATGATGGTTCCAATGCCGGAGAGATTGTCGAACGGAAGAGCCATAGAAGTTCCGTAGTGTGACGGTATTCTGACTATTTCAAGTCTGACAAAAAAACAAAAACGAACAAACAAAAAAAACCAAAACAAAAAAAACAGTAGCACGCACTGTAAATTGTGCCGAAAGCAAGTCTGGAAATACAATAAAGCGGTGCATGCTCAATCTCTGACTGAAAGCGCTAATTCGTCATTTGTCAGACTAACGTAACTGTTAAAACTGTTTGAAAAGCTAAGCTATACAACAAGGAGAGATTGAGAATTTCCTTTTAGTTCTCAGTTTATTTGATATTGACAAAAGTTAGTCAATTTTGTCTGTTCTTCTGTAAAACAAACTAAGATTTATTTTTAGAATTAAATGTTGAACATGGTATCACTTGCAATGCCTTATTCAAGGCTATATGAATAAATATTAGAGACAAACAGTAGAGAAGCCAGAAAATGAGCATCACATCGCAATCACACCATCATCTTGTATAACACGTAATTACATCTTCACTGAGCCACTTTATGCCAAACTTTCTGATGCATTACAATAAAGACAATTACTAGTAAACCTGGAATCAATGTGACAGATGCTGCATCACCATTCATCCACCTTGACACTAATCATATCCAAGCCATTATGACACTGTTACATCACAGACAAGACAAGAAACAACATGCAAAGCTCCATCTTCTTTAATATCCACGTCTGAGAAATCTCTTGTGACAACTGTGCACAACCACATCAAACTACATCTATCTGTGACATCATGACGTGCCACTCCGCCAGATAAATTGTGACCGTGCGAGACTGCGTTCAGATGGTATCAAGTTTGAATGACAGCAAAAGGTCTAATATGCTCTCCTTGCATTCTATTTGTGTATCAGGAAGACCGGGTCATTAGCTGAGTGGAGGAGAAATGAAGCATGACAGACAGAGCAATGGAAACATCCTTTTCCTGTGCACCGCAGATTGCTTTTAGATCAATGCATAATTCTTCTCATATTCCTCTCCCAAAGGGAATGAGTAAGACCCCAGGGAATTTAACTCCATGTTCAGAATATAGCAGAAAGAACGGAATGAAGATTTGCCTTCTGATGTATGACTTAACCAAGCTCAAAAAAATGCTCAAGCCTTAAGGGCTTTGAAGGGATTTCCAAGGTTTACAAACAATATTGAAATCACTGTTTAAGTAACTGCATGGTAGGCTCTAGGTCCTGAGGTAGCAAAGCAGGCACAAAGCATGATGCTCCCTCCACCATGTTTCACAGTTATAAGGTTTTGGTGTGCAGTGATGAATTTCTTTTAGAGTGCATTTTTGTATCCCATGTGTCCACCACACAGTGCGCTCATAGAAACATGCTTGAATACTTTTTCTGAGACTTTTGTGGTACCCTTACATCTTTCCATTAAGACTTTTAGATTAGATTTTGCAGAATGACCATTCCTTAGGAGAAGGTCATCTCTGAGTTCATGAACACTCAGGTCTTTATAAGTGTTTTTAATCCTTGCTTTGGTTGGTGCATCATTATTAACGAGACCTGTGAAAGTCACAGTTTTGCTTGCTCTAACCAATGAGACTTTATCAGTAACCCGATTTTGAGTGGAAGTATGGGTTGTACAGATGATCTAGCCAAAACCCTTCCAATCTCATCCCCTTCATCAACTGGTACCTTTTAAAAGAGGACACATTTTATCCCAACTAGAACAAATATGTTCAATGAAAGTACAGCTGGTTCTCTTAGGTTAGGTTTGTCACGTTCAGCATGTCTGAGTGTAATATTTGAACATTTGAATATTCATGTATGCAAGATGTAACTATGTTATAACTCGCATACATGTAAAGATGCAACAAGCCTATGGGGTAACTATGCCAGGGGGAGAGTGGTTGTCTCATTATCACATGGTCTGTGGTACACACCCTAGTTTCTTGAGTCCACATAGCAAAATGTCCACCCCCATTCCACCAGTTGGTTTTCAGCAGTATACAAATTGGTAGGTGCCCAACTGCCAGAGAACAATGAAAATACTTGTAATTATTAACATAATCATGCTTCAGTGGTGCAAGCCATCATATTGGGACAGTGGTGAAT
Source organism: Neolamprologus brichardi (assembly GCF_056152115.1). Classification (NCBI taxonomy): domain Eukaryota; kingdom Metazoa; phylum Chordata; class Actinopteri; order Cichliformes; family Cichlidae; genus Neolamprologus; species Neolamprologus brichardi. The sequence goes on along the minus strand of NC_142117.1, from coordinate 9,676,505 downwards.
CACTGAGCATGTTTTCCACGAGAAGATAAAGTAGCAGAAGCAACAAAGTGTGGAGGGAGCAATGAAAAAAGGAACAAATACGCGGTGCAGATCCAACAGTTAGTCTTGTAACGCTTTGATCCTTGCAAAATACCAACTGTGTTAAGTAATATTAAGCATGAAGCAATAATTACTACAAATGAAACCAGCATAGTGAAGATTTTGAAACTCTGAATAGGTGTTCACCTTTTTAGCTTCCATCACAGTCGGTGTCTGTGAGGAGGCAGGTGACAGAATAGCGGGTGAGCTCGTCTGATGCGCAAGTGTGATGTTCCACAGAGCCTGATTCACTTCTCAGACACGAGACAAATAAGGACGGACACAAGTTACGTACAGATATAAATACAAGCAGCGCCAGCACAGATCTCTGTGACTATACTGTCAGACTTCAGGGCTGAGAGCAAAAAAGAGGGAATGTTAAAGACTATTCAGGAGGGTCTGAGAAGCAGTCAGTTCTGAGATGGCTGGAAAAGAGGAGAAAAGATGATGAATTAAAAAGGGAAACAGGTGCAGTAGAAAATAAATGGGAATGTTAAGTTCATGAGTTCACTAAAAGACTCAAAAAAAAAGGGGGGGGGGGGGGGGGGGGGGAAGACAAAAACAAAAAACAGACTAATCCGTGATAGACAATGAGATAAAAAGATAGAAAGAGATAAAAGGCAGAGATAAAATGCAAAATGTGACACAATGTGTGACTGTAGTGGGTGGACCAAACTGGGCCTGAAGTCCACAATAAGCCTCTGTTTTTGCCAAGTGTGTGCGCGCATGTTTGTATGTGTACGTGTGTGCCACCAAGGCCAGTCCCGTGCCCTGCACAAACACTGCCCTTGTGTTGCCCTTGCCCTGCCAGCTTGGCCTCGCAGACCAACAAACACATACTGAGCAGTAAAAAACACAGGCTGGGGGGGGGGGGGGGGGGGGGGGGGGGGCATCGTCGTCACACAGCGCTAGCCATATTTTGCTGTGTGGGATGTGCAGCCTCAGGCGGCTTTCTCACACCTTCAGTAGCTTTCACACACGCACACCGGGGTCATCAGCATATGTAAATAAATTGCTTTGTAAGAGATACGTTAAATACAACACCAGATTTCCAGCTTTCATACGAGACATGCAAACAACATACCCAAACATAGCTGGTGCTAACCATACCTTTGTTGAAAAGCTAAAGATCTATGCAAACTCTGAACACGACCACATACGACTATTCAAAGCAAGCTCTGATACTAACGCAAAGGCAAAAGGAAGCCCCGGAGGGGAAATAAACCCCTATATACAGAGTTAGCCTTGCCCATCTAATTCTGTGAAAGAGGAAATGAAAAAAATTAATCGCAAGCATATCTAGACCAACTACTACACCTCTTGTCCCCTTCTCTTACAGAAAACTTGACACAGACAAAGCATACTCATGGAAAATGTTTAGGTTCTCTTCCTTAAATACACACAATGTCATTAAAACAGGAATCAAGTATCTTTTGAATACTTTATAGCAAGCTACTTCCTTATTTCCTTTCTTTAAACCAATTTGCATAACAGAAGCCTGAAAGTCTGACTTTCTTTGGAATCACCATCCATTAAATCATAGACGACATACACGCCGACTGGAGGTGGCCCGGCTAATTCTTCCCATTTTGTGGTTAGCTGTTCTACAAGCTGCTCTGTGAGGGTGACATAAGGATTAGCCTTTGTTCGATTTGACACAACAGCTTCTGTTTTTGAAAAGAACAGAGAAAGCTTTCCTCGGAAACTCTGACAAAGAGGAAACAATGAACAGCTATGATATGAGGGAGTGAGCATGTTGGGCACCTTATTTATATCACTTGGGATCAATTTATTCCTACTGATTACAACACTTACCTTCCTTGAAAGCACATCTTCTCACAGTTGCCACTGTAAATGAAATTCACATGGTCATGTCTCCACTTCATCCAATAAGGGCTTGGATTTAGTTTTAGATGTGTAGCCGTATACCCGAGATTTATTTATAAATCGTTATGCTGCTATGCATCTTCTGGACTAGCTGTAGAAAATATAAGACAAGTGCTGCCTCACACAGAATGAAACGCTCCAAACTTAAGCATTAAGGTGTCGATGCTGTAATTGCCGCCTGTGTTAATAAATGTGGCAAATAAACAGACAAACCTACAAAAACTAACCTCCCACTGCTTTTACAGCACCTGCATGTGGCTTTCTCTTATCTTACCCAGGATTCTTGTTTTGCGTCTCCCTCCACCCACAGACAGCTCCACCACAGCCCCCTGGGAAGGCCATTTGCTTCAGCTCTATTTATGACAGGCCAAATGTACAATCGTCGGGTCACTTTGTCTCACAGAATTCAATGAAACAACAAATTTATCGACAAAACAGCACAGCTTACTGCGGTTCAGGTGACTGTCAGAAGAACAACTGACTGCAACAAGATCCTTTCACAGGGAAAAGCCTGAAAATAGACTTGAAGAAAACCCCAGCCTGTCACATAGCCTCCACAGGACTGCAGCAACCGATTATTTTGTGAAAACAGTGGAAAGAAATGGACAAATATAACACTAAGCTGCTGTGAAATGTAGCAGGGATGGCACACACAAACAGAGCTGAGTTTTCAGCACTCGTCTCCCAGCCATTTATCTCCCTCATAAACAAAGAGCCACACACTGGCAATGAATGAAACGCACACAAGCCTGGAAATGGAAGACATTTCTTGGCTCCAGCTATCATTTCACTGTAGAGGTGACTGGGTTGCTGGGAACACTTAGATCCGGTAAATGACACGCTGATGCCCGCCTCTTCAGTTTATGCATCCATCTGTTTGTCTGGGCGGCTCGACTCTACACTCGCTCATCTGCATCCTTTTTGGCGTCTATTAATACAGAACTAAAGCTAATGCTAACCACACACACACACACACACGCATTGCGGTGACAGAAAACATCATGTAGCATGCGAGGGCACTGTGTCTTTCCACCCATCTATAATTAGATAAATACAGAAGTTCTCGTCCTATTGTCCAGATAAAAATCACACACACAAGTCTAATTATATGCAACCTCTGTAATACCACGGGGAGAAAGGTCAATGCCATAACGATAATGCCAAGCAAACACACTCCTAAGAATAAGCTTAAGGGCTGGGCTTCCTAGGATTGTGTGTTATAGGGTTATAGCCACACTGATGTTAATATATGAAGCAAGAATGAGAACACTTGAGGTCATTTCTGTGAAAAACGAAAAGGTCAGCACAGACTGACCCTCAACTGACTTCTGATGAAACATGGAAACCCTCTAATACAGTCGTGTTAGTGGAAAGATATGGAGAAGGAACACAGCATGAGTAATTGGATTGAGCTATTTTTCCACATTTGAGTGGGAGTGAAGGATGAGGGGGAGAGGAGAAACTGAGTGCAGGTAGGAGGCGACCGTACCAATTACTGGTGATTACTGGCCACAGACACCAACAGTATGAAATGTGGTTATTAAGCAGACAGATGTCAAAACTGCACCTGTAAAACCCTAGTTATGCAGTGCTGTGATTGAGAGGACAAGGAAGTTAACCCAGTGTTTACTCTGTCAGCATTTGCAGCTAGCAAACATCATTGCACACCTGCAGATTTAGGCTGTGTTTGTACCTGGGCTATGTTCATATCCATACATGTGTATGTAGAACATGTGTGCTGCGAAAGGGGACACAAGCAGGCTTCATGAAGTGAATTACTAATTAAAACTGTTTTTGAATTGCTCTTCTGCAAATGTTTTATTTACCACATACTTAGAGCAAACAAATCCTTGCGAAAAAGTCAGATGCTTCTCCGGGGAGTCCAACCCTGTGGATGAACCCCACCACCACTTGAACTACAGCTGGGAGCTGTGTTCAAGTGCAGCCTGGTATAGAGGCACGTGAGCCAGTTATTCTCCTGCTTAGAGTGGCCTGCCAGTTCACAGTGGATCTCCAGAGCAGAAGGATGTTTGACCCTGGAATAAGATTGTACCTGAAGAAGCAGCTGCACAATTTCCAGGGCCACTATAACAGCCAGGGAACCAGGCAGTAGGGGGCAGACAAGATGGGAAGAGCCAAAATAAGACCAAGAGGACTTGAGAGGTTCACTAGTAAACTGATAGAATTGTTTTGACAGAAATTAGATTAAAAATGCAGAAACTATCTGCCACAGCTACTTATCAGGTCGTTAGCAAACGTAGGCAACCTGCCTGTGTGTGAGAAACACTGCATTTTATTCCCATTTGTCACCTGGACTAGCAAGCACCATCACAAATCTGCTAAATCTCAGTGGAGAACTTTTGAGAAGGCTCACTTTAAGACTAATTTCTGAGCACTTATTTTAGACTTTTTGAAAGAAATTTGTCAAACTGCTTCATCTCAGTCTACTTGTTAAAGGAAATGAAGGCATGAGCGAGGACAGAAACAAAACAGTCAGGGCTGGACTGATAAAATTAAACCACTAATGCTGAGTGCACTGCATGTCAGCAACTGTTAATTTTATATGCTGTTCATCAAATCATCACGTGTGTTCTTAAAATAAAGACTTACAGATCAGCTCACAGAGCCACCACTTCCTGCTCTGAGGACAATATTACATAAACAGTCTCAAGCCTGGCTGAAGGTTGTACAGCAAGGAAATGACTGCCAAGGCCAGCGGCACCTTAAATGATTTTACAACATTAACTAAAGTCAAGTGAGAGGCAAAGGAGGGGGGGGGGGGGGGGGGGGTAACACCACGCCTAGCTGTAGCGACATGAAAATAAACAACGCACGACATCGATTTTGTTGTACTGTCCAGACAAGATCCACAGTAATAAAGCCCAGAAAGGAGGATATAAAGGATCATAAACCAAAAGCAGTGAGTGTACCAAGATGGTGTAACTGATCTCTAACAGGGAAGTAAGGTATGCTGGCTGGCTTCCACACATTCCCCGCCTGTCAGGACGAGGCCTACTCGCCCAGATTCCAGCTAAGACAGAGTGCTATTCCTCCTCTTCCACATGCACACAGCAGCATCACAGGTAAAATAGGTCAAGAAATTACAAGATACAGCATGTTTACATGCACATGTATTACCAGTTTCCTGAAGTCACTTATTTCCTGTGGCTCAGCTCCTGGCTGGGGGGATCTGGATAGCTTCTGGGACACTGCATCTGATAAAGCAAAAGAACAAAGTGTCAGTGTGAGGGGAAAGCACGGAATGTTGTTACTCATTTCTGTCGTTGTTTTTGTGGACAGAGAAAGTAAAAATAAAAACAAAATGTTTAGGTGATGGTAGATAAACAGGAAATATAAAAAAGGGATTTAATACAGAAAAACGGAAACAGAACGAGACGGGTTCTGTAGGTGAGAAATTATACCATAAACAAGTCTGTCAACATGGTGTTACCTCCATGGCCCAGCTGACCTGCAACTTAATATAAAACAGAAAAGGCTGAGCACTGAAACCAAAACGTCCTTACTGACCCTCTTAACTGTCCTTTTCTTACAATCTTTTCCTCTGCCGCCTCCATCTATGACAGGAATGTCAAACTCATTTAACACCCTGGTCCACATACAGCCTACTTTGAGCTGAAGTGCCAGACAGGTGAAACTCTCCATCAGTCAGTGTGAGGAAGTTATTTCACAGAGTAAATGTGTAGTTTAAGAAAAAGAAGGTTAGTTTCAACAGTGTGTGTCAGTTTCTGTACCTGACAAAGAAAGAAAGTGAAAAAAAGTCTGTAAGCACGACTCTTTGGGCTTAAATTATAATAGATAAAAGTTCTGGCATATCATTCCCATATTATTATTATTTAATTTTACTGCCAATCCACTGCACAAACTGATTTTCTATATCAGTAAAACACATTTGTCATTTAACGGTTTCTGTAAATAGCCATGAGGAGGAATTTATAACTGGGAAAAGCTGTAAAACCTATGAAAACATTTGTGGGCTGGGTTGGAGTCTTTTCTGGGCTGATTCTGGTCCCTAGTCCTTATGTTTGACACCCCTGTTCTATGACGACTGAACACACCTCATGCTCCCAGGTCGTGGAGGAGACAAGGCACACTGCCTGTCAAGAACAGTCATCCAGCAAGCATCTTTAACTTCTGGTGCAACAAGCACATGTGTCATCTTTTGAACACTATGACTGAAAAACAGCAGTGGATGACTCACCTCATTCTAAATATGTTTTATCTGTTTAAACAGGGGAAATTATTGTGAGTGGAAGGATAAGGTTTGATGCTTAAACAAAAATATAGGTCAATATGATAAGATACATTTTATTTATCCCAAAAGATGGTAAATTAACAGAGTCAGTAAGCATAAGCCTTCAAGACGTAATCCTGAGTGTTACAAAATAAAAAATTAATTCAGTAAAATAAATAAAAAGCAGACTTATTCATTCTTTCCCACTTTTTAATGGCAAAATATAGAAAACTCTGTGGTACCTCAAAACCTTCAAACAAGACTTGCTGACCTGACCTCTGTTTGTACTGTATATAACACCCAAAGCAGTGATATGCATGGGTCTCTGTATCTGTACACCGTCTACAGTTCAAAGAGCTGTAACTATGGAAGCCAAGATGTGAACCAGGCAATATGGCAAACAAATATACAGCATCTAAAAAAAACCCACATTGATGACACACAGTGCACACAATGATTGAAGCTGGTAAACTTCCGTTTTTTCCCCCCTGTGGTTAAGACGCTCTCCTGTTTACTAGGAAAAGAACTGCAGTGAGCGTGTGTGAGACTCTGACATTTCAAGAAAGAATGAGTACACTTATGAAAGTGCAGAGAATAAATTCATAGAAAGAGGTAAGACTTGGCTTTTCACCACAAAATGTTGTGTGTGTACTCGCCGCACACAGATACAGGAGAAAGGCACGTGGGGTGACCAGTTCCAGGAAGTGTGCTGTTTAACAGTGATAAAATCTCAGGCCAGAGATGGTCAATGTTTAACTCCTTGACTGGATTTGACTCAAAGTATCACATGATACACAGCAAGCGTGTGTTTGAGATTTTAGGAGAAAGCTCCAAACCAGCACAGAGGGTTCACTATGGAGTGATTCAGGGATGACGTTTATGCTGAAGGGCAAACCCCAAACTTAGCCTTTTCATTGTTCTGCGCAAAACAACTTCACTGTAATGCCAGTGGCTGCCAGTTTGTTTTTGGGACAGAGTCGAAAATAACATGTTTAATCGCAGACTCCAGAGATATCACTCAGCACAGATCTCTGGTTGAATGTCACAGATGATGCTTAAGTTTGGACTCATTAACTCACCAGCACTCGTGTGATTTTCCAGGAACTAAAAAATTCAGACAACTAATGTTATGCGTTTAATCTGTAACACGCATTTTCTTCTCTCAAATGACAAAAAGGACAAATGACTCAAATGACTAAAAAGCTTATATCATTTTGACATTCTGCCATCCTCTTCCACACGTTAACAAGACCACTTTAAAACAACTGCAGTGAGAACGCTAAGATTACAACTACACCTGACAAATAACTACTAACTAAATAACCAAGCAACTATTCTGACAAACAGATTTTGCCCCTTAAACATCCACTTTAACTGAGTAAAAGAGACCACACTAGCCTCGTCAAATCACTGATATTTGAGCATCAAATCTAACATTAATGGTGTTTGTTTTCCCCTCTGGTGTTGAAGGCAACAAAGGTGCTGTAAGCCCTGCACACAGTGCAGAGCCTGATGGAGGAAGAGTGCTGAAAGCTGTAAAGGGATTTATAACAAGACAAAAACAAGGGTATGACTGAAATGGAATGCAGAACAATGATCGTTTTATTCTGTTTAACGCTGGAAGAGAAAACTAAAAATATGATTAAATTACAAGCACAGAAGTAAGACGCCCATCATCAAATTCTTGCTATTGCAGCATTGCACATGAAGCAATGGAGCGTAAACAGAACCATGTCTGAAAATGATGAGAAGAGAAAGCAGAACACCCAAGATTAATAAAATTAAGTCAATAATAATAAAAATTCCAGACTGGCAATTGTGATTGAAATGGCCTCTTTACTAGAAGCTACGAGTTTCCAGCTACATTATCAGGAAACCAACTAGTCATGTAAGCAGACTTCATTTGTTTAAGCAAATAAGTACCTGAGCGTCAAGTTATTTTTGTAAGATAACTGCACGGGGAAAACAATTCCCAGTAGTGAGTGACGTTAACCTCAAGTGTAATGTGTACGTCTTGCGCAAAAGGGATTAGGCTATGGTACACACAGATTCCTAATGCAGGATTTTCACATCTTCGGAGACTCCCTGCAGAATGATAAGAGTGACAGAAACACCACAGTGGGTTGAGTTTCTTTCTCCTCGTACAACCACACACCCTTCCTCTCCTCCACCCATCCTCTGGTCCGGGAATGCGAGGAATGCGGAGTCTTAAAACGGCCGGGGGGCTTCATCACCAGCAGAGTTTCTCACCGTCCTCGGTAAGGAGCATCTTATCTGCCCAGATGTACTCTGACCACATTGATTACACTGTGAAGTTATTTGAGAGCCAGGATAGCTGCCATCCTGTTGCTATTCTCCTTAGTATCCTCCTTGCAACCTCCAGCCCACAGAGACCAGTGAGAGCTCAGATTTTAATCAGGTGTTTTACTTTATTATGCAACCCTCAAGGCACCCTCCTACCCAACAAATGTCCTAGAGGGCACTTCCTGTCTGACTACACGACTGTGTTTTTATTGTGCCTTGCATTGACTTAACCCCAGAGCCAACACATAAACATAGTGCATGATGTATGATGTCAGCGGACTGCTAAAAACTAATGTTCGCTGTTAACGACAACTATAAACTGTTGCTTTGAGATACGGGCCGAAATGGTGCCAGGTAAAGAGCAACAGCTAAAACATGCAGAAGGAATGCGCTAGTATGCACATTTTTAGCACTCCCCAAACCAAGTGTGGTCTGAAGGGGCCTTACATTTGACCATGCGTCATCACTGCCTCACCGTAAACAACAGACCACTGTCTGTCGCCTTCTAAAAACAATACACACCCACTCATTAGCACAGAAGGATGTTTATAACCCTCAATCACCAACAAATATGGGAGACTCACACACAGGCTGATTTTTTACAGTCAAAGTTGTTGTTTTTTTGTTGTTGTTTTATTAAAGTGTTTGATAAAATCCCATTCAGTCGATGTCTTAGCCTTTACCCACACCTTCCCCCTTTTTAGCTGCTTGCTTCAATCTCTATTTATAGTGGCTGTTTGTGAGGCTGCCCTCAGGTGGGTGGTGTGAAAGCCTATCTGTGCATTGACTCTCAAAAAAGCTCTCTCGGACACTGTAAATCAGTTACCTTCTGTCAAAGCTGACAGAGAAAAGGTCCCTTCCCTGCAGCTCACACGCTGGCACAAGCCAAAACAAAACAGATACTCTGTGACCTCTGACTGAGATCACTTAGTTCACTGGAGAAAAAGGACAACAGAAGCAAGAAACAGACCTCAAGAGATAGACGACCAAAAGTCTTGACATAGTCTGGAATTTAAGGATGCAGGGACAACATGAAGACAACAGGAAGTTGGAAGACATCCCTTTGCAATAAAAGGCAGTTAAGACCGATGTGATTGTTTTACAGATTAGCATACACATATTAAAGAGCCGATAAACAGCAACTTATTCAAGCTGCCGTTCTAATCATTACAACTCTTACCAGTTTTCAGCATTTGCATGGATGTGTGGGTGAGGGAACATTGGTAACATGTGAACGCGCCATATGCAGATATGTGTGCACACACCGAGCCTTGCGAAAAACAAATGCCATCATCTGTGCACGTGTCATCAGCTTTGGCAGACATGAACCAGCACTGTGAGAAAGTGTTGCTATAGAGACGTCAGGTTAAGGTTTTGACCTCAGAGGTTACAGAATGGAGGCTGTCAATGTGAAATCAATCTGAATACTAGTAAAAATAAATAAATAATGATTTTATTTGTGCTTATTGGGCAGAAGGTTTATTTTTTAATTAAGCTTAAGCTGATCCCAGGCCTGTCCTGGGCAATATAACAATTTAAATACTGGGTAAACAACCACTAGAAACTTGTCAGTGTCTTCCAGTTAGTGAAATGTTAGAACGTCACTGAAATCTAGAAAGCTAACAAAAACAAGACAAAACACACAGACGGACAATCTAAACCTCTTCTATGAAACATACTGCAATAACAATCCTCAGTCTGATATCACAAATTCAATTTGTCATCAATGTCTCAGCTATTTATATGTAGTGTAGTAATGTCATAACCGATAATATAATTTTCTGCATAGATGCTCCCCTTACTGGATGTGCTACGTGGGCAGACAGTAAGAAAATACGCAGAGTTAATTCCCGTTTGAATGATCCACCACTACAGTGTTCACCTGAAAACAAAATTAACTGAATCATAGCTTAGACATTGCCATGTTTTCATATGAACAGTGTGTAGTTAGGAATGCGCTCCAGAGCTTATCTCAGATTAGCTTTTCACATCCACTCAACATCAAACGTTTTCTTTACAGTGATGTCGGACGAGTGAGCACTTCATGGAAAACTCTTGTTATAAAAACTAAAAACATGTTACATCAAAAATGATTATTTTACACCCAGCTTTAACCTTTTGGGACTGTCTTTATATACATAACTTGCCTAAATGCAATCAGGTGACAGGTTTATGCTCCTCCATGCATGCACGCAGGACTGGATAAGCAATGGTGCATAACACACTTCTCATATTTGATGACCTGTAATGCAGATCAACTGAATTCTACTCTTTGTCTTGCCATCCAATTGGCTTACGGACCGCTTTTCAACACCTGACTAACAACTTTAAATGCAAGAAAACAGATTTAAACTCCTGCTTTCTCAAAGCTTTTTACATCTGTGGCTTTCCGACAAGTGAGCATCTAAATTAGATTCTAAACATAAAACTTCAAGTCAAAGACTTCCTTTGCTCAGCTGACATGATGTAAACATGTTGGCTTAGAACACGATTTATTGATGATTCAAAGGATTATGTCAAACCTAAGCTGATTTATGGCACTTAACCATTAGATTTAACAAGGGTAAATATGTCTCCATCCACCCCAACTATGACCCTGAATTGGATAAGTGGAAGAAACTGGATGGATGTGTCTAACCACATATGTCAGTGACCACATCTGGCTTGGGTACAGACAGATTTCTCTCTCATATTTCAATCTGCTCATTTCTTTCCCCTCTAACCCTCTCCTGCTGTCTTCCTTGCATTCCTTGGCAGGTCCTGGCCTGCTGTGCAGCAGAGTGGAGAATTCCAACAGGCCACTCTCACCTCACAGTCAGTCACATTTCTAGCTGTGGCAGTTTCTTTTCTATGTACAGCTGGGACCAGCTAGCGGAATTGAACATTTTCATTGACCATAATGGCTTAAATAGGGCTTATCTAATGCAAGTGTGATCGTGAAAGCTAGCAGACAAACTGGCGTGCCACACCAAACACACCTACTCACACACAAATGAAAGAAGACTACTTTTACTGGCTATCTTACACGCTGCTCTTTGAGAGGATGTTATGCAAGCCATTACTTTAAAAGTATAGCAGCAGGAAGTGTCAAAGAGATTGTGGTGGGTGTGCGTGAGTGAGTGAGTGAGAGAGAGAGAGATATAATGGGGGATGACAAAAAGAAAATTTACAAAATAAACAACCCAAAAACTGCAAACCTGTGCTCCATTTGAAGAAACCACCAATAGAACACAATTCTGGTTTCAAAAGCAGGACACATGCACACACACTTCTTATGGGCATACTGTGCTATCAAACAACATATTCTCTTTAACATGTTCCATTTAAAGAGCATCCTCCTTGCTCAACAGCTAAAATGGGGTATTTAGACAGTTGAAGAAAGGAAAGTCTGAATATTTTCTATTGTTTTTGGAATCACAATATTTACAGTCTAGTACAAATTGGCAAACTAAAAGGTAAAAAACAAAAATACCAAAAAAAAGGCAAGGTATCTTAAAGTGGTGATAGTCCCTCATTTTGTTTTGTTGATAATGAAGCGCAGCATCTGCAAAGTCAAAAATGATGTCATATGTTGTAGAGGTGTTCAATAATAAAGTTCACAAATGGGTTATCCTTTCATCCTCAAACCAGTCAGTGAACCCTTGTACTCTGTTGAATGGGGCTTCGTGACCCTGGTCGTCAGTTTTGCTTAAGGCTAACAATGATTACTCATAACTGTGCATTCATTTGGGCCATACTTGTCACCTTCCAGAGAGGGACCATACTGGGAACAAACAAACACAAAAAAGTATGATGCATTTCAAATTGAACTATGACTTGGGAGATTTCTCACACTGCTCACACAGTGGATGTGAACATCGTGATAGCTGAAAGTCAGCATGTTCACCTCAGAGTCCTTGTTTTGCTTGAAATCCAAGTTGGTGGAGTAAAGCCAAAGCAATGAAAAACACCACTGTCTAAATACTAAGACTGCACTGTGTCCTCAGTTCCACCATGCTGCTATATGCCAATAAAACCTTGATGTTATGGTGTGTCCAAGTGCCACTGATCACTATGAAGAAGCTATGACAAAAACATAGCTTCTTCATAGGGGAAATTTCCCCTTGTGGGACTAATAAAGGTATATCAAATCAAATCAAACCCATTCTGCTTTTATGTAAAGTAACTGACTATATTAGTCACATTCTTCCCTTAAACTGGACCTTAGCTACACCACACCATTTGACACTGGGACCTCTAATACACTCTTCCTTCCATTTGTACTCCACCTGGCTTTGTCTCCACTTTAGCTGTACACATTAGTATTCATCATTTATTAACCAGCTAGCTAAATCCTCACAGAAAACAGCCTCTGTGTACAATAGTGTTCATTCTTGTAAGTAAAATGATGTGTGACACAGGCGCCACCACAGTTGTAAAAACTTTTTCTTTTTGTGAAAACACTTGCTTAGAATTCTGCCTTCATTTGTGCCCCCGTTTCTCAGGGGCCTGCTTTGGGACCAAATCTGGCTTGGAATAAATAGCTGCATTGTTGGCTCATGTCTTTGGAGTGACGTCAGTTAGCCTTATCAGTGTTCTCCAACTTTACCTCAGAGAGAACCTGACAGCAGACCTTGCTCAACACACAGTAGGCAGGAGCATTGCCCATTTTAAATAATATCAAAATGCATGAACTGGGTATCAATATTTCCCAAAGTGCCACAGAAGCAGCAGATACTGCCCAGCTCCCATGGGAAATTATTTTTCCCCTTTTATAAAATGTTGTGTAGGTCCAAGATTTACTGCCTGCAAAGATTTAGATCTTCAGCTGCGAGCTATACACTGCAGGTGTAACTGTGTGCGTACATAAAATAGGACTCAGTAAGGCAGCATTTGCAATGCTTTTGCTTGCTATGAATATTGTGTTTACATTTTTGGGGGACTCAAACATGGACACTGCTACTTAAATTTCTAGATAATCTGAAAAACCAAGTCCTTTGCTTACAATGGCCAAAAGAACAAAGTGACTGGTGGCCGTGGCTGCATGCCTGCTAGCAAAGTTTGTATTTGTATCATCATGTTTGTATCATCTGTTGTGCTGCCTGCAATAAATCACCACTGAGCTGCTGATTAACTAGATGCACATAAATTAAACTCACAATAAAAATTTAAGACTGAGCTAAAGGGTATGTAATGCCTTTACTAACACTAAGGTGCACACACACACAAACACAGATCTCAGGTTAGTTGGAAAGAAGGCTATTGGTTTACTAGAAATGCCAAAACCTGAATGAAAATAGGTCTAAGGAAGTAGCCCAACCGTTGAGTCATTCATTACATGATCAGTAGGTTTGGCTGCAATTTCCTGCACCCTTTGGAAACACCACGATTTCTGCACTGATTTCTTAAAAAAAAGAAAACTTTGGTTTTTTGGTTTTTTTTTTTTTTTTTTTTTTTTTTTTTTTTTTTAAGTAGTTGGCTCTTGGGGAAATCAGTACAGGGTGGAAAAAGTAAGGCACATCTTTAATTCAGTAACTCACAGAATTTCCTTTAACAGCAATAACTCCCATCTGACAACATCATGTCGGATGGGAGTTAATATTTCTGGAACGTCTTTGTTGAACAGCATTTTCTAGTCACAACACACCATGTCAGTTGTGTTAAGGTCAGGTCTGCCTTGGCCATCCCAAAGCATGCATTTTCTCCTATAGGTTATGTACTTTTGTGCTTTGGGTGATTGTCTTGTCGTACTACCCTGTCTCTACAAAGCTTTAGGTACTGTACTTCTGTACAGTTGTACTGCTGCCCAAACTATAATGCAGCCTCTACCATGCTTTACAGTTGGGATAATGTTACAATGTAGATATACAAGACTTAAAAAAAACAAACAAAACAACTCCAAATGTAACATTGTGCATTCTATTCAAAAGGTCACTGAAAGTCAGTCCACAGAAAGACATTAAAGAAAATTGGGATGGTCTTTTGTAAGCTTGAGGAGAGCTAGAGTATTTGTTGGAGAGCAGCAGTCGTGGTGTTTCTTTTCCCTGTAATAATATAGACAATGAGCAAAGATCTCAGTGCTGTTGCTTGCTTGCTGTTTCCCTTGAATTGTCTTTCACCTCTAAAGGGACTCCATATTGTGATCTCAGACACTCACAGCTACAGAAGGTAGCAGTAGTCTTGAATTTGTTCAAAAGTGTTAATCGTATTGCGGACTGACAAGCACAAAGGTCTTTAAAAATACTTTTGTATATCACGCATCTCTATTAAGATTCCTCTAAGGTCCCATGAAGGTGATCAAAGTCTGGTTCACTCCAAACAAACTTTAAGATCAGACCCATATTTTGTAAGGCTCTATTTACAGGGACTGACACTTCTAATCTTCTGTCTTTAACACAAACACTTGACTCTAAGTAGCAACACTCCAGGGGATTACTTATGTTTCCCAGTGTGTACTATAAGTGATAGAGAACACAGCCGTTTTTGTTTGTTAATTTAGTCTGATTGCGATTGTCGCCAATTGTGACTTTTATCAAGACTGTTTACATTTTATTATAGATGAATCCAGTGGGTTTGTGCATCTTTCAGGTAGATATCATGCACGGTCTCATACAACCTCTAAGGCACATCTGACTAGTTGGAACAGACATTATGTTGGGTGGACAGTCAAACAAGACTTAAAATAAAAAAAACAAAACAAAACACAAAAACCCCACAGGTGTCAGATTACCATTTAGACCAGGGGTGGGGCCTCAAGGGTCGGTGTCCTGCAGGTTTTAGATATCACCCTGGGTCAACACACCTGAATCAAATGATTAGTTCATTACCAGGCCTGTGGAGAACTTCAACACTTGTTGAGGAGGTAATTTAGCCATTTAAATCAGCTGTGTTGGATCAAGGACACATCTAAAACCTGCAGGGACACCGGCCCTGAAAGCCCGGAGTTACCCACCCCTGATTTAGACTGACGTAGCAGCTTTACCCCCACTCAAGTTTACCAAATTACTGAGGGTTTTTTGTTGTTGTTGTAAGATTCTTAATGAAATAAAAACAAAAAAGTCATCATGCTTATTGCAGAAAAGCTGACTGTGCGAATTGCTCCCTTAAGTTTCACATCCTCTCTGTTGTCGGTCCATTTCTCAACAGTGAAATACACACAGCTGACAGTTGCACAGAGACTACAGATCCGTTAAAGGTGCGGGCAGGTTTCCGACTTTAAAACTAACAACACGATGAGCGAGCGTCAAAGTCCCCTTCAGCTGAGGAGTAATCACTCCGGAATGCTTCGTTCCTTTCTCGTATGGAGAGAGCTCATGATAAAGGGAATGTGTTACTTGTTTTGCTTAGATAATGAAATCCACTACCCCTCAAACAACATCTAAACGTTTAACACGCCGACAAGGTTTTCTGTGAACATCAGAATAACATTTCAACTTAAAACTATGGTTGTTTTTCCGCCGCCCACCACACCGGGTAGGCTGATTAGTTAGCTTTAAGAGGGGGTTAAAATCGATAACCTCTTCATCGGGGTTAATTAAAATATGACAGACTAGACTGCTACGATTAGCTGAAGTTGTGACCGTTCTCCACAGCAGGGCTGGGATTTTAATGCCTAATATAAACAGCAATAAATGCAACATTAGACGAATCGATGAACTGAGTTTGGCGTGATGACGTCCTCACTCCCCGAGCGAAAAGCCCACAGCTAAAAATAAGTGATTTTTTTATATATATAAGTGGGACTTACCTTTATTAATTTTCTCCTGGGATGTCGTTAAAAACGCAGAGGACACGCCAGAAGGGCTGAAAGTTAAAAGTGCTGCTTTATCTTCACGACGGAGTGGGCCAGGCTACTTTCACGCACAGCGAGTCCGCGTATCTGACAACACCGCTCGACAGCCTCTCCACGAATAGCACGGATCCCGCAGGTGGACAGGAGAGCTGTGTGCTTCCTGTTTGTTTCAGAAGGTGAACAGCCACCACCAACACCACCTTCGTTGCTGCATTTCCCTCCGCCACCGGCTCTATTAAGCCCGATCAGTAAAACAAGAACAGGACATCCGGTAAATGTTCAAGAATAAAAATTCATTTTCATGAATTCGCGGTGAAATACAAATTTAAGCAATACAAATAAGACAGGACGGTGTCTATATGGAAGGTAAATGTCTCCGATAACTTTCTGTTTGTTTGTTTGTTTTAGTTGTTATAAGCTATTATTTGGAGTGGGAATTGCAGTTTAGTTTAAAATATGATAAAGAGACAGAAAAGGAACTCATATGTTGACACCCAACGCCTCCCTGAGAGCATTCAGTGCAGCAGCACCCACTGATACGTAAATTAACACAGTGTGCGTCTGATCTAAAGGCAACACAAAACTGTTCTTATCTTAATTTACTTGAAACACACGGTCTTGCATTTAAATACAAATTCTTGCAACATAAACATTATGTATGTTGATGTTGTAGACTGCATCTTTTCAGAAACATCCTGTTGTATGCAATAAATGAGCGTTGCTTATAACGAGGACCACCACGTGTAACCTGACGACTGCCTGTTGCCCTCCCTATGGGGCCTATGAAATCCAAATCATGTTTGAATGTGCGCTTTACAGTAAATTTATCCCGATGATGCAGATTAGGCCTACAGGGTCACTGCAGCAGCTGGTCAGTCTCAACTATTTCACATGTAAAACAAAACACAAATAGTCAGTAGGTCATCAGATGCGTTTTGTGGGTTCGCTCTTTTAGAAACTGTTGCTTGTACAGTATTTTCTTTGTTTGTGGCAAAACATGGATACAAAATTCTGCATTCAGTGCTGTTTTTTTGTTTTTTTAATATAATTTAAAAAACAAGCACATGTGGCGACACGGCTAGGCTTTTATTTTGAAGGCGACAACTTGGCGATTTGCTCTGGGGCTTGTGTGATGCAGCTCTCCGGATGAGCTGTGAAGGATACCGGGCTTTTCACCAACAGCCGCTCACAGCATGTACAAAACGCCGAAGTAATGTCACAACATTTCTTAACATCCTTGTTGAGAAATAGCTTGCCAGAGTGAGTGCAGCCTATTAGGCAAGCTCCGCATTCAAATTGCGCATACCACAACGGATTATGGACAGGATCCATGCGACTCTTTAGTCGCCATTTATTTTTATGTAGCCCCCAAATCATTCACCTAGGCCATGAAGCGTCATTAAACAGTGTCCCTTTTCATCGCTATAATCTTCACAAAACCTGCACAACTCTACAGTGCCAGTGAAATATTGAACTTTGCTGCCATCTGGCGAACAAATCTATCATTATCTATGGTTAATGCGTCAACCAATAAACCAAACTGTGGACCAGATTGTAACTAAACGTTAAATAAAGAGCTTGTTTTACCCGAGACAGCTTGTGACCTTACTAACGCTGATAGACCACTGTAAGTTATAGCTAACTTAGAAATCACACATAAGCTATGCGTGATTTAAGTTATGCATTTAACAAAAGTTCAACCTGAATTATTATATATTCTCATAATTCTCGTAAACCCAAATAAAAACAAACAAACAAAATAATACATACATATATACATAGATACATTTTCAAAGATATCATGTGAGGCATATTTTTGAATTCCTAAAGAGCAAGAAAGAAAGAAAGAAAGAAAAATGAGTGCCATTGATCCAGATGTCTGTCAATATAAAGGTTTGTTATTTTGAGAAACACAAATGAAAAAGATCTTTTAAAAAAAATCTCTTTTCTTATAAATATGAAGGCACAGCTGCTCTGTATTGTAGGTCCAGGTGTAGATGACAAACCTGCTGCCGAAGAAGTTGACTGCTGAGTATCTCACACTTAAGTCGTTTTGGAGATTACCTTTCATATTTTGCCATATTTTAAAAGAACAAATTTACAAAAATAATTATCTCTTCCAAATAATCATTCCAAATGTCTCTGTTTTGGTCAGGTCACCCAGCAAGCTTGTGATTGTATGATTATAGAAAATGCATTTGTTCAATATGTAGATTTTAAGTATTGTTGTTGTTTGTTTGTTTTAAACATCAGCACTACTAAAGGTGCATTGTGAAGATTTTTGTGCCTCACCTAAACCCATTTTAAACCCGCTTTTTGGTCGTGTGCATCCTGTCAATTATTTTATACTGGATATGTTGTGAGTTTCAAATGTTAGTCAAAGGATAATTCTGAAAACCAATAAGAGGAACTGGGTGGAGGCAAAGGCAGTGATTAAATGGTTGAAGCTAAAGAAGGAAGTGCAGAGTTTAGGGAGGAGTAGACCAGAAGAGTATAGCTGAAGTGTTGAAGGAAACTGCCAAGAAGGTGTTTGTGTGTCCTCTGGACAGAGGAAGAAAGACAAGGAGGCAGGAAAGTATTCAAAGGAAGAGGTTAGCAAGAAAAAGTGGGTTAGTTTGGGAGATAAAGAGGGCATGAGGTTAGGTGTACAGCAAGATGGCAAGAATTTTAATGATAGCATGTGAGCCTGGATAGTAAGGAAGGAGAAAGGGACTTGTATCAAAAGACTAAGCAGAGAGATCGAGCTGGAAAGGATGTGCAGCAGATTAGAGTCATATAGGGTGGAGATGGAAATGTAGTAACACTACTACAGCATTTTTGATAAACTGATGAATGAAGAAAATGAGAGAAACAATGTATGGATGGAGAAAAGTTATTAAATGAGGAAGTGCTGAGAGTTGAAACACAGTTGGTCCTGATGACATACCTGTGGAGGAGTGGAGATGTCTGGGAGAGAGGGCAGTGGACTTTCTAACCAGATTGTTTAGAACAATCTTGGTGAGTGAGAGGATGCCTGAAGAATGGAGATGAAGTGTACTGTTATTGATTTTCGAAGAACAAGGTTTATGTGCTGAGCTGTAATAACTACAGACGGATAAAGCTGATGGGCCATACCACGAAGATATGGGAAAGAGTTGTTGAAGCTAAGTCAGCAGAGGTGACTTCAAATAGTATGGCTTCAAAGCGCTACAGATGTGATGTCTGCTTTGAGATAGAGTATAGAAGAGATCAGGAGTTGCACTTGTGTCTTTTGGATTGAGAGAAGGCACATGATAGGGTGCCAAGAGAGGAACTCTGGTAGTGCAGGAGGGCATGTATGAAGATAGTGGTGAGTTACGTCAGGAATCTGCTCTGAGCTGCTTCTCGTTTGCAGTGGTGATGGAGGGTTGAATAGATGAGTTAAGGTGGGTTTCTCCGTGATGTTTCCAGACGACATTGTGGACGTAGCGTTTTCCAGATGAAATGAATCAACTTTTTGCGTGCTCAAACATCCTTACCTGGATGTTTGAGCACGCATCAACACAACCATATAAGGTCATTTTCTGTTTTGGTTACTGATAGCACTATTATTACATTTATATCTTCTATTACTTTATAAAACTTAGAGAATTTTTTATGTTTTTCTCGATTTACACTTTACACTTTATCTCTTCGGTTAATCTGAAAGGATGCAGTGAGTTATTTTTTATACTGATAGTGGAGGACATTTTCTCCTCAACTCTCCAACTATCACAGGGATTCATAAAACAAATGAAATCAATTTAGCATAAAAAAACATCCTTGCTAAAGGGCTGAATTTTGCTGTCACACCGAGACAAATCCCGCTAGTGGAACTGATCACAGCCACAGAAACAGCAATTCGAAACAACAATATTGCAGAAGTGGAAGCAGAGCAACTAGGGACGAAAGTTTCGGCCTGTCTCAGCAATGCAAAGCCCCCAGCATCCAACATCACCATGGATGAGAGGAAGACACTCACATCACTTAGTAATGACAACAACATTCTGGCAGACAAGGGTAGGTGCACAGTTTTGCTAAACCAGAAAGACTATCATTAGAAAATTTTGTCACTGCTCAGTGATGAAAATACTTATGAGCTCCTGAAACGAGACCCAGGAAGTGGCTACAGGAAGAGGTTGATAGACTGTCTGAAGCATTTAGAACAAGACAAGGCTATTGACCGGACCTCATACCATTACCAAAGATACATAAACAGGGTGCACCTTTAAGACCGATTGTCTGTATGATCAACTCGGTCACCTATAACATCTCCAAGTTTCTGGCTTCAATCCGCAACCCGTTGGTGGGCAGCTCTGAACACCACATTCAGAACACCCTGGATTTTGTTGAGAAGGTGAGAGACGTCATTATGGAGGCAGATGAAACCATGGTCTCGTACGACGTTACATCTCTCTTCACTTGCATCCCAGTCACAGAAGCGTTGGAGGTAGTGCATAAGAGATTACAGGATGACCCCAACCTCAGCAACAGGACCACTCTCAGCATCGACCAAGTGTGTTTGCTTTTGGAACAGTGTCTTCATTCCACTTACTTCACATACAAGGCTCAGTTCTACAGGCAGAAACATGGGTGTGCTATGGGCTCCACAGTTTCACCCATCGTGGCCAATTTGTACATGAAAGAAGTGGAAAACAGGGCTTTGCCATCCTACCCTGGAACACCAGGTTCAGATATGTGAATGACACCTGGGTGAAAATCAAATCTCAGGACGTATCACATTTCACGGATCACATTAACTCGGTGGACCGACACATCAAATTCACCAGGGAGGATGTGAAAAGTGGCAGGTTAGCCTTCTTAGACTGTGAGATTTCTATCAGTAATGGGGGACATCTAAAAGCTGACGTGTACCGTAAACCTACACATACGGATCAGTATCTAAGGTTTGACTCTCGTCATCCACTGGAGCATAAACTGGGTGTCATCAGGACGCTACAACACAGAGCGAACACCATCCCCACTGACACAGTGGCCAGGGAAGCAGAAAAACATCACATCAAGAAGGCCCTGAGTAAATGTGGTTATCCCAGCTGGACTTTTGTCAAAGCTGGGAAGGTGCCAAAATAAAGCTCCAGCCGATCCAGGAGAGAAGGACAACCGCTGCCCAAGTGAAAACCTGTAGTGATCCCTTATGTGTCAGGAGTATCGGAGCAGTTGAGACACATTTTTTCTAAACACAGGGTCTCTGTGGCTTTTAAACCCCAAAACAGGCTGCGCCAAAAATCGGTCCACCCCAAGGATTGGGTCCCCCGACACAAACAGAGTAACATAGTGTATGCTGTTAAGTGCCAGGAGGATTGCCAGGATTTATACATCGGGGAAACCAAACAACCTCTGGCGAAGCGGATGGCACAACACAGAAGAGCCACCTCGTCAGGCCAGGACTCTGCAGTCTATTCACACCTACAGGCCAGTGGACACTCTTTCAATGATGAGGATGTACACATCCTGGACAGGGAGAAACGCTGGTTTGAGCGTGGAGTCATGGAGGCCATTGACGTGAAAAAGGAAAGACCATCTCTGAATTGAGGAGGGGGCCTAAGGGTACATCTTTCGCCATCTTACAATGCTGTGATTGTAGCCATTCCCCAACTCTCTGTGAATGGTACTCATTGCCATTGATCAGTGGGCTTTGGTCAGTGACTGTTGATCAATGGTCATGAGAATTTGCATAATTAAGATTAAGGAACTGACCTCACAGCCCATTGTCCCTTCAGTGGGCTGGTTTCAGTCATTATGCAAATGTACTGTTTATAAGATTGAGAAAACCTGCAGTCAGCTGAGACTGAAGAAGTCACTTGGATGAGTGACGAAACTTTTTTTTCCACAAAAACGCTACGTCCAGATGAACAGAATCAACTTTTGGACATAATCCCTTAACTGATTTCAAAAATCAATGTAAAATGTAAAAAACCAACAAACTTGACACACACACACACACACACAGAGAGAGAGAGAGAGAGAGAGAGCGAGAGCGAGAGAGAGAGCGTCTGCTATGGTGCGTTTCTTTGTAATGGCGTTATTGAGCCACAAGGGAGCAGCAAAGAGCCACACAGCAAACTTGACCTGAACCATGACAGTTCCCAAGAAGAGCCAAAACGAAAGAAAAAAAAAAAAACTCGTGAGGGTTTATCAAATTCAGTGAAAGCTGACGATATCCATTGTCACCACATGATGATCGGACCTGTTATGAATCAAAAGCATTTCTTCCTGTTTGTGTAATCTTAAACATCTCTCTGTACCTTTATGTTTGATGGGCCTCATTAGAGATGTAGAGGTTAGTTATGTGCCATGCGTATGACCTCTGGTGGGCAGGGGTAAAAGGCTCTCCCTCAGAGTTCCCCTCATAATGTTCTCATTGTCTGAAATTTGCTAAACATAAGCTGGGCTCAAAGACAGCATCTTAGGCAGTGAAGCTTTGGGTCCAGCATGCTTCCATTACGTCTCCTCTTATTTGATTAAATGTACTCTAACTCAGTCCAAACCCACACTGTGCGTAATCTCATCGCGGATGATAAGCATGTAATAAAACACACATTTAAGTTGAAAGGGCGCCTTATGCGAATGTGTACAATTATGGATTTCCAAGTATGATCATTCGTTTAATTGTGAAGCCTTGCCAAGAGGTATGTAATTGCTTGAAAGAAATATGGCTGAAATTGGATTGTTTTGAGATGTGACCTGGGATTGTTTGGCATCCACATAGAGGCGGGGCCAACTTCCTGTTTTGTATACGTATATTTAAACCAAATATTCACAAATCTCATTATTTAGAGGAAATTCGGAGAATATTAGAATGTGACAATGCAAAACACAGTTGTTGAAGAGCATTACAATAACTGACTGAATCCATTTAAACGTAGGATGTGTAGTTAATCTCATGCAATTTGTATCCTAACAGGCTTCCTGAGAGTATAAATTTGAGAGCGTCCAGAAGATGTTTTGCTTTAAATAAGCTCAGTGTTTGGCATTCATATCCGCGTGGGGTTTCTATTACTGATAGTGGGCTGATGTATAACTGGATTTCAGTGATTATGTGTCTCACACCATCCCCAGAGGTCGGCCTAAGTCTGACCATGAAGTTGGACTGATTTATTATACAGCCTACAGTATTAAAAGAACAGGTGCTGGCCCTTAATGATCCCAGTGGGAATTTGCTTTCGTCTTTGATTAATTGGAATGTTAACAGGAGAAGAGTTATCCTAATAGCTTCTTGTTGCCAACCCTGCGGAAGTTTTTAGAGGGGCGAGAAAGGAAAGCGCTTTAAAAATAGACTCCATCAGAGCACGCTGGGAAAAGACCTGCCATTTAAATCCCGACAAAGCAATTTGCAGCTCATAATCAAGGGAACGGAAACCGTTTTTTATCGCATTTCCCTTTACAGTATAAGCTGGTCAGTTCCGCCACATCCACAGCAGAAGTTAGCGTGAGCCAAACGCTGGTAAATCTCGACCTTGTGTGCACGTTTGTTTGTTTGCTTTAACAGGTCTGCTGGAGCATAACCTCCACTCGTTGCTGAGAGGTGATATTCCGTCACGAAAACACGGTTATTTGATAAGAGCGCGTGATTATCACGTTGGACAGAGATTATCATACATGAAATGACAAATTAAACAGGTATATTTTTAGAGCCTCCAAAGTGAGATGAGATAATATTTAGCCCGGTGACTGCTTATTTTCAGTCGCTCTTTGTAAGCATCTCACCACCTCTCCTCTCAAAGGCTGTCAGACTCAAAGGATGGCGTGTGTGTGACATCTGAGTGGCCCCGTGGTGGCTGGAGGGTACTCAGAGGTCAGTGCGTGATGATTTTGCTCTGCAGATGGATGACTGTCTTTTCCTTGAATAGATGACACTCCTGTGTATTTATAGATATGGTATTTCTAGACATTTTGTGGACCTTTGTTGCCCAAAGGTCCAGTTAACAAACGCGCGGTTCCTATTTATAAACTGTGGCGGTGTATCAACACACACCATTGCAATATTTTTGGCTTAATAAAAGAATTATTATATGTCATCCATTGTTTCGTCGAGTTGTCATTAAGATAGGGATCAGCAGTCACTGAAAACATCACGTAGATCACCGTGACAAGCTGGAGATTCACCAGAGGACGCGCTCAGAAAATAAACAACTCCAAATTCAGTAATGGCGTGGACATAGCACAGTACGTGGCAGAAAGGCTGAAACTTTGAGTTTTTCTACTCTGACAGGAGAAGACGAAAAAACGCATGCTGATTGGAACAATTGCCGGATTTTCTGCGAATCAAATCTCTGCATATTTTCCTGTTTGGAGCAGATGTATACCAAACAGTGGTGACCCCCACTCTCCTTTTCAATGGGTTCGGGGTGATGTGCGCCGCGTCTAAGTGGAAACTGTTGCTCTTCAATCTCAAACATTGACCAGAATGCCAGGAATTCAATTGTGTGCAGGCATTGGGAAACCTGCAACCTGCGTGTGACTCGACCTGCCGGGTCGCATCGCCGATGCCCCGTGGAGCATGCAGGCTGTCATACGCGGAACGACTCCAGGTACGCTCCAGTGTGTGTGTGTGTGTGTGTGTGTGTGTGTGTGTGTGTGTGTGTGTGTGTGTGTGTGCCGGAGAAGAAGCGAGGGTCAAATGCGTTGCCTCCACAATGAGTTGACCTCATTCGTCTTGTTGATTATAATCTGTCATCTCCGAGAGCACAACAAAGGATACAATCATGGTTATTCAGAACGCGCTCTGCGGAAAAGACGCGTGAAAACAAACCGCACATTGCGCTAAACCTTTTCACCTTGTGGAGAAATAATTATGATTGACAGAAATATTCAGAAATGCGCTCGACTCACATTTAATAATAATTAGCCAGTGTTATTTTAATTCTGACTGCACGGTTGCTGTTGTTATTCCCGCTTAGTGACTAAAGCGTCACTTTCCAATTAAGATGATACGCGGGAGATGAGTCCATAAGGCTGCGCTCGCCATAGTTAAATCGTTCTTCTTCTTCAGGTCTCAGCAGCTCTAATGTCATTGTGAACTCTATTATTGCTCCCAACAGCCACATCTAGATATATATGGGCTGCTAAACGTGCTCTTAGTGTAAAGGCCTGAAGGAAGCTGCTCTTATATGTCTAAAAAAATTCCACCAATTCATTCATGATGAATTCGATATATTATAAACAGCGTAAAAGAAGACTATATTAAAGCAGGCCTGTGTCGCCTGGGCTGAACCTCGGCTGGCCTTATCTGTCTCAGCCCCCCGAGACATCCTGTATGCAGGCCCATTGTTCCCTGCCGCCCCGCTGAACTGACAACCTTTCTGCGCAACTGCACACCTGCCGCGCCCGAGTCCGCACACGTCTTTGTATATTCGCGCCTTTTATAGACGAGCTTTTTGGTCCTCAAGTTTAATTAGAAAGGTGTGTGTGTGTGTGTGTGTGTGTGTGTGTGTGTGTGTGTGTGTGTGTGTGTGTGTGTGTGTGTGTGAGTGAGAAAGAGAGACACAGAGACAGCAATGTATGTTTACATATGGAAGCCTTTGGTGCAGAAAGGCTTTCGCCAATATAAAGTGTAAAAAGCAATTGTCATATAAAATAGACCTATAATAATAATAATAATAATAATAATAATAATAATAATAATAATAATAATAATAATAATAATAAACGTTGTTAATAAACTAAAAGTTCAACTTTAAAAAAAACAACAACTAACAAACAAACGCACAAATAAATCAATAAATATATGACAAAAGCTGGTGTGCTGATTGATGGATTCCAACTTTAAATCAGGAGGAGAAAGAAATAAAATAAACTCCACCTCTGGTTGGACAGTTTATGTAAAGGGTTGCACTGGTCGAAACATTATTTCTTGTTAAACCCCTGTATTTATTATTTCTGGAAGCTTGTTTAGAATACAGTTGCCTTTCAAAAGCGCCCTTATCTCCTTATTGTTTACAAAACATTAATGTGAGGAAGCTGAGAACGTACACAGCTACATTTCAGGCTTGCCTCGACGCTCCCTCTGCACACAGGAGGATGGAGAAGTGTCAGTGTTAGTCTGAGTGAGACCCGGCTGATGGCATTTTCATTCTGTGTTTCTGTTCCCGCAGTTTTTATACGAGCTTTGGGCAACAATGTTAAGAGGTTGTCTGAGCTCACTGATCCCCGACAGCTGCCTGCTGCTGAGCAAGAAGAAGAAGACACGCTGTTTACAGTTGGGCCGAGTGTCAAGTCAATTTATCTGTGATTATGACTTTGTGCAGAGTCTGTCTGTTATGATGAAGTGAAGTGCTGTTTTCTCGCTGGATTCTTTATGCGCTTGAATAATAAATGAAAAACAGTCATCATGCGACATGCGCTGACTTTTGTGTCTGAGGATTATAAGTGAATGATGCGCTTTATCAGCAGCCAATAGCCATGGGCGAGAATTCATTGTTTATGCAGTCCTCAAAAAAAAAAAAGAAGAAAAAAAAAGAGAAAAAGCTATCGTTTGAATTTTGTTTACATACATGCAAAAAGTCTATGCGACGTTTTCTGTCAATAAATTACTTAAATTATCCATGACCCATATGCATTTTGTACATATGCAATAAAATAATTGCCTACGGTTAGCTTACTTTAGCAAAACCTCATGTAATGTGCGTGTCCGTGGCGCCATATGTGTGGCTTTCGTTTGGACACCGATGGTCTCTTTAGTAGACAAAAAAAAAGAAAAACGATTTTTGCGTCCTATTTTGGCGCACCTGGACGATGACCCTGTTTGACCGTCCCTGTGACGAGTAAAAGTTGGAGCGAGGTGAATGCTTGGATGCGCCTCCTGTGGTGCCTTGAAGTCATGTGTTGGGAGTTTGTCATCTTTAAACGATAGTCCAATAATTAATTTAGGAAATAATATTTCTAAATGACCTGACGATTCCTTAGTAATTCACTGTGCGTGAAAGCTATGACCTATTCGAAAGAGACACTTTATTTGCAGTGATCGATCACTCAGATGTAAACGCAGACAGCAGATAATGTCGATGCTTTGTGATATTAGCAGGGAAGAGGTTGAGATCAAGTTTTACCAAGAGGCTATTTCAATTTTTTTCATGGATGTTCCTCTGGGCTTCATGGAATTTTATTTTCTTTAGTTCTGCAATCTCTCAGTAAAACAAAAAGAAGGGAAGAAGGAGGAGCTGTCTGAATATGCCCCACTTTCACCCTTCAGAGAAGACTGTCAGCAGATGTCAATATTTTGTAAACTACATTTGGGATGAATGACTTTATAATTATAATTCACCAGATATATAAAATATATAAAATCAGTTAAGGTATATATATATATATATATATATATATATATATATATATATATATATATATATATATATATATATATATACCTTAACTGATTTTATTTGTTTATTACCAATACTTATAGCTAAAAAAAATACTAAAAAACGCAAACAAGCAATACACTAATGCCGTAAATCAATTCCACCATATTATCGAATTTATTATTATTATTATTATTATTATTGTTGTTGTTGTTGTTGTTGTTGTTGTTATTACTATTATTATTAGCGGTAGAAGGCATTAGTAGTGTTGCTGCACTTAGAGAAAGACTATTTAGATGTATATGTATATTTAGATATTTATGATCATATATTACGAGCTGAAATTTTCCAGTTTATGTGTGTATTTTGTTTCTTTGTCTGTTTGAAATTAACTAGTAAAAAAAGAGGACTGTTACCTGCAGCAACGCCGCTGCAGATGGGAAAAATATAAAATATTAAACATACGGCATTAATTGTCCCTTAGCGGGCATAAATACTAATGAATAAGTCTAAATGTGTTTTTATTGTATTGCACACAACGCAGACACTGATCCTTAGTTGAAAGAGAAAGCTTTTACCTGGTCACACTAATATAATAAATCGATAGATTTTTTAAATGTGCATAATTTGAGCCAAACAGTTCAATAGAATACATATTTAATTTTTTAAAGTGATACTGAGTGCGCCTATCAGCCATTTTTATGTAAGCCTATCCTCAGCCGACCACGCGCCGCTGTTAATAGCGTTATTTTCTTTCTTGAACAAGCTGTGAAAAAACTCCTGCATCATAACCAATGTGGCACTTTCATGTCGTGTTAGGTTCACAGATTTGTTTATTGCTGATTGCTCGCCTACTGCCAGCAGTGGTTGCTATAATAGCCTAAAGCATACAACAGATTACTTCATGACCACTTAATTATTTAAGAAATACAACTTTATTAAGAAATTGACAAACCTAAAAAAAAAGGGAAAGTGCTAATTAAAATGAAACATGGCCCCAACATTAATGAAACATAACTAATCACATTTATATATATATATATATATAAAAACGATATTTAGAAAGAACAAAATCTGACACTGGCTGGCGTCATTTTGGAATTTACATCATGTAATCAAAAAGTATGAAAAGCCCTGAATTGTTTTTTTTCTTTTGGTAGTTTGCTGGATCTCTACCCACACCTTTTAAACCTAACAAAGTATCCAACTATAGCAGGAGGTGAAGTATCACCGTGCAGGCCTTTCTCGGTGCAGCTTACTAAGAAAGCCAAAATTAGCTCTGATTTAATCACACATTAAAACTCTGACTTCATTAGGACGTCTTTCGGCAGTCAGCCGAAGGAAAGCTGAGACAAATTACGCACACCAAAAATACAGCTGGACCGATGTCAGCGATGTCTATCCATTCAAAATAATCAGTTTTTCATTTCACAATTTTGATTTTACAATACCGAGTTATGGCCATCAGTCCAAGTGTAATACAGGCGCACGAAATGGCTCCCAGAGGTTGTGCTACCTGATGAATGAGCAGCCGATGACTCCTTTACCTCCTGTTTCCATTTCATAAAACTTTCCCAGCATCACCTCGTGCATATAGCTCCCCGTCGGCATTTAGATGTCAGCTTGCAACCGAAGAGATCTGAGTCAGAGTGGTCTCTTCAAAATACTGTCGGCTCTGTTTTGAAATCACAGGAATTACCTCTCTGTCTCTCTCTCCCAGAGTCTTCATTTTTCCACGGACCAGTTGGTAAACTTTAAATATCAATCCTCGTGTGTAACGCCGAGTGTTTGGTCTCGTGTTCCCAGTATGAGCAGTGCATCATGGAGAGCTCCGCGGGCTGGCGGGAGCACGCGAACTGAAGGCCGGCTCCGTTACTGGAGGAGACCGGAGGTGGTGCCGCGGTGGCAGGGCTCAGCTGCTGGGTATGATGGGGATGGTGATGGTGACTCATGCCGTTGTAAGAGTTCACCATGCTGGGGAGCGCCATGCTCTGCACCCGGGAGTAAGGGTTATATGATGAGGGGGCTGACAGCCCCTTGACGTTCACCGGACTCACGTTGCCGCTGGCCATCTGACAGGACGTGTAGGGCATCGGAGTGGGCGGCTGGCCCAACGACCAGGAGTTGTTCATAAAGCTAGACTGCAGGTACTTGGGTGGAGAAAGGTAGCCATAGCTGTCCCCTCCGAACAAGGCCTTCCCCGGCTGGAAGTGCGTTGGTGGGGGTCTGAAAGGCCGCTTCATCCTGCGGCGTCGCCTGTAGTTCCCCTTCTCGAACATGTCCTCACAGGCTGGGTCGAGGGTCCAGTAATTCCCCTTTCTCTCGCCGCCGCCCTCCCGCGGCACCTTTATGAAGCATTCGTTAAGACTCAGGTTGTGTCTGATGCTGTTCTGCCAACCTTTCTTGTTCTTCTCGTAGAAGGGGAATTTGGTGATTATATACTGGTATATGCCGGACAGCGTGAGGCGCTTCTCGGAGCTCTCCCGGATAGCCATGGCAATGAGAGCGACATAGGAGTACGGCGGTTTCTGGGACGGATCCGGCTTCTCAGAGACTTTGTCCTGAACCGGCTCCTCTTTTGGGCGCTCTTTCTCCTTGGTCGTGTTGGTGTCGTGGATCATTAGGGCCATTGCGTCATCCTCTGGGTTTTGGTAAGTGGCCATCATTGCGCACACACCAAAACAAACAAGTCCAGTCTAAACTTTGAAAAGAACACCTTTCTGACGCTTCTGTCTCGATCGGTGAAATGCTGCGCTGCAGAATCTCAGAATGCACCAGTGAGTCGAAAACTGTCCTCCAAATTGCGCACGGAGAAATCTTAATTGTAACTTTGCGGATCAGTACGCGACATGCACCAGACCTTCCTCTCTTCAGCTGAGATTTTTCTAAGCTGTTTTCTGTTGGACGCGCAACCCAAGTTTTGGACTGTGAGTCAGTAAGGCCAGCCCTTTTCCCTTTTTTTCAGGGCCGCTGACAGGCTGCTTTCGCTCTAGCGCTCTACACCGAGCGACGTAGTGCTTTGTGATTTGTGCGTATTTTAGTTCCGCCTTCCGTGGTTCCAGTCAATGAAAAAAAGAGCTCTTCTTCACTTGTT
Source organism: Neolamprologus brichardi (assembly GCF_056152115.1). Taxonomy (NCBI): domain Eukaryota; kingdom Metazoa; phylum Chordata; class Actinopteri; order Cichliformes; family Cichlidae; genus Neolamprologus; species Neolamprologus brichardi. Next base: position 9,645,801 of record NC_142117.1, on the reverse strand, counting down.
GAAAACTGTATTAATCAGAAAGGGTTCAAAATACTAGTAATAATATGCGCGATAAACACATATTTACAGTAAAATGTAGGCATAAAACACTGTAGGAAACCCGAAGCTGTTAGTGCGTAATGAAAATAAAAATACAGGTATTCGTTGAAAGAATGCAATTATGCTTATAGCTAGTGAATTCGTTGCTCAAAATATTATATTAACATGACTGACTCTGCTGTTTGAGTCAGAAAGGAAGCAAGCTTTTCAGAAAAAAGGGTGGAAAATATTAATAATAACAATAACAAAAACAGATAAAGAAATGTCCCGAAGTATGTCTTTGCGCAAAACAACCCCAAAATTAAATATTTGGAACAAACGTATTCCAATTTTCAAAGTAATTCTGTTTAATATATTTATATTTTTCCACGTTTGAATGTGAAATATAAAATTTCAATTTTTCTAGTAAATTCAATATATAGTCCAACATATACAATCTAGTCCACACATTCTCACCAGAGTCATGCATATTTGTAAACGGCTGTAGTCCACATAATTTTTACAAAATCCGGATAGCTAGTGGTGCTTAATTAGCTCACCGCGGAGAGGGAAGTGCGTGGTGAAGTATACATTTCTCTGGCCACCCATGAGGGTCCCCTCGGCTTTCTCTGGGAGTGTATTTCCGTGCTTTGGGAGTCTTTGCAGGTGGAGCAGCATTGCCATGTGTGTCATCACCCTGCACCCAGTCTGCAGCCAGTCTGCAGCAGCTGAACCGCGCTGAGAGCCAACCATCTCTCAACATGCAATTACCGCCGACTCACACTTTCGAGCGTTACGACGCGTTGTTATTTCTTGTTCCAATGTCTTTTTCACGTGTTTACGACGGACAGCACTTCCCGATAATCTCTGCACCGCCATTACAGGTTTACTTTGCAAGTATATGGCTTGGTTAAAACATGACATCATCATGTTAATTAATACAAATATTATTTAAGAGAATACACTAAGAATTCCTATTTACCTGTCCGTAAAACTGTAAAACCATTAAAAAAGATACTTATGCAAAGAAACGACCTTAAGGATAAAAATCAACCCTGTCTCAGAGAAATCACTTTTGAATTTGAAATATCAAAGGCTAAATGCTTATAAATGGACGTTAAGTTACACTTTAAAAAATTATAGGTTTATTCCCATTGCACTTGAAGGTGTTGCCTGTGCTCATTTATACAGGGCATCTATATGTGGAGTGGTTTGCGTTTGTGCAAATAAAGTAGAAATCACAAAAATAAACCTTTTGTCCCGGCCGTTAAATGTTTAGGTTCACCTCGCGATTCCATGACTTGTTTAGTCTTCCTTTATTGTTCCACATTGTTCTTCTGTTTTCTGCTTCTGCACTCACAAAAAAAACAAAACAAAAAAATAGACGGGGAGGGGGGGATCGTTTATATATATATATATATATATATATATATATATATATATATATATATATATATATATTGGAAATGTAGAAGCATTACAAAATATAGCCCATTGTTATCCCTTCTAACCCTTTCAAACGTCCCCGGTGGCCAATGTGCAGCACCCGTAAAACCCTGTATCTCACCGCTTTTAGGCTAAAATGCTAAATAGCAAAACTTAATCAGCAATTTCTTTCAAAACGGGTGTGCTTATTTAAATATAGCCTTTTGATAAGGTGATTCCCGAGTCTGTAATCTTTGTAATCTATGACGTCTTGAAAATAATAATAAAGGTCACCTGCTGTCTCAAAATAATTAGCCTGCTTTATTTGTGTCACCTAAACGACCCCACGTAACCCCGTTAGGTTCCGGTTCAGGTAGTCTAGCTCTAAATGTTTTTTTCTTCTTCTCTCTCTGTGTTGTAAGAGGACTTACTTGACACTTGTCTCTCCAGGTTCAAGCCGCTGGTCTTAGGGCAATTTTATTATTATGCTCCGTCTCTCTCCATTAGTCTACCTGTAACCTAATAGAGGAATGGTTTGTTGCGCGACACGCACGCGCTTCACGTCACATAACAAAGCTGTAAACAGCATGTCGACAATCCGTAAACAAAATAAGGACCCTGAAACCTGAACTGGTTGTAGTAGTTACAGGCTTCAGGACAGCCCTGAGGAATGTTAATGTGAGAGCACAGCCTGTTTTTAAGGTAACTTTGACATACAATAAAAACAAATAGACTATAAATAACCTCCCTGTAGACTGTCGACTACTAATATAATATAATTAATAAAAAATAATAAAAGGGTGTATACCTGAAGAGTAACAATAATTTTTTTTTAAATGTCTTCCACTTATTGGAAGTTTTCTTCTCTGCACCTTAGCAATTATCAAAAACTGTGCTTTGAAAAAACCCACGAATAAAAATCCACCTCACAAACGTTTTTTTTTTTGTTGTTGTTTCGGATTATTTCTGCCTGTTCTTAATAATACCAAATATGAGTACTATCCCTGCACATTTTCTGGATCCGATGGGCGAGATAGCGGCGTGCACTCCTGAGACTCAAAAGGCTGTCACAGAGAGACAAAAGTAGTCCGTGTCTTCTTCCTAGATAAATACACATCCTCCAAAAGTCTTCTCAAGTTATCGCTTGATCCCAGACACCTCGTGGAAAAACTTCCCAATAAAAAAGCCTCCACCTCCCCGGCCCACCACCCACACATAGTCCGATAGACTTCCAATACTTCTAAAAAATATTTCATTTATATTCATGTAAATGCACCTAAAGTTAGGAGAATGTTTAGTATGTGTATTACAAGCCCGCGATATAGATTTTAGTCCATAGCAATTTAGTCCATCTTCGTGAAGACTACAGACATGATCCAAAGCACAATAATTGTAAAGCAATCAGTGTTTAAATGTTTTACTCTTTTAAGTTACTTTTACTTTAGTTTACTTTTTATGATAGACTCGCAGCCACAACTTATTTTCCACATATGTACAATACTTAGGCCATAGTTTTCCTATAGTGTGAGCGTGAGGCAGGCCTCCAGTGAGCTGAGGAGCCATCATTGTAACAGGCCTCAATCTAATTTGAAAGAGTGGAATTCCTGTTCTCTCGCACTTCCTGCGCTCGCAGGTCTGGGACTAGGATGTTTATAATTGCGCATGCGGGTGGAATGTGGCGAACGGAACCACCAGGTCAGGTCGGGACCGGAGAGCAACCGACCGGACTGGAGGCGACCAGCCGGCTTCTGACAACAGGCAGGAGCAAAAGCAGTGCGTTTCCACAAAATTATTATTATTATTATTATTATTATTATTATTATTATTATTATTATTATTATTATTATTAGTAGTAGTAGTAGTAGTAGTAGGATAAAAGTAATTTCTTCTTATTTATTAATTTAATCTTAACTGTGATAGCGTCATCATCATCAATAACAATAATAATTATATAATATTTGTTGTTGTTGATAATGTTATTATCACAGTTATGATTAAATGAATACATTATTATTATTATTATGATCTTATTTTTATTTTGAATTATTTTGAACCATGACTCTTATTGTTAAAAATGGTCTATTCTTATTTATTAAGCCTTTTTAAAATGTCCCACTTTTTTTTTTTGTACTATCCCTCTCTCCAATATAGTCTTAAACCATCCTACATTCCCTTTTCCCCCCAAGGGAGCTTCTGCTTTTTAAAAATAATAGCGCAGTGGCAGATTAAGCTGTGCTCTGTGCCCTTTGTGTGCATATGTATTTTGATATGGGTGAATGAAAAAAACACAGCATTCAAGCACTAGCAAATGAAAGCATGTTATTCTGTTTCATAAAGTTGAGAATTTAAGGTGAAAATCACCAAAATAAAGCTCATGAAGGTTTTTTTAAATCTTGCTTAACACTGTCAGGGACTCTTTATATCTATGGGAAGAAAAAACAAGTGAAATACACATGATAATATTTGACTTAATGTGTTATTTGCAGTTATTCTAATTAAAATGTGGTTAATAATCTTATCTGAGGTCAGAGGTTCTTGTCTTTCATAAGCAGCGGTGCATCTGTCCTGGACAGCTGTTGGGAGAGATAGCTCTCACTGCTTGTCCTAGTTTGATCTTACTGGGCTGGTTTCTGGTTCATTTGCATCTGGCTCGCCTGCATTATTAAACATCAACAACACGCCGCCGCTCTTGAATGGAATCCTTATGAGGTGCAGGAAAGAGAGGGGAGGGGTGGGGGTGGGTTGAGGGACAGAGGGAAGAGATGAAGAGGAAGGAGAAGGATGTACCCTCAGCCCTCATGTGGCGTCCCCAACATGGCTCTTGTTCCTCTCAGAAAGAAGAGCGTGAGATAGAGCAAATAAACACTGACCACCAGAATCTCCCCCTGCATCTCCTTTTGCATCCCTGCCCGCATGGGTTAATGTTTGAGTGAGGAATGCAGAGAGGCTGCGTGCAGATATATGCATGCACCATACTCTTATTTTTGAGGTGTCAGATGTGTACTCACGAGTTTGCACAAAATGGAAACGACTTACTGTGAGTGTCACTCCGCAGAAGGTTTGAGAGACACTTCCCCTCTTTGTACAATCCATCCCCTCACTTTGAAACATTCAGACAATTATACGAGAGCATCCCGCATCCCCACTCATGACCGTACATTGCCCTTCATCAGACTCAGTCAGCAGTTCTTTTCTAAACATAAGTCTGTGGGAAACTGCATGGTCTTCCACTTTACTAAGTCCTGTGTAATGGACATTCACCAAAAAGGGAAGAAGCAGTGCGTTTGGTTTTGCAGAAGAAGTTACTCTAAAAAAAGTTTTGCAACGACACAATAAAAAGAAAGGAGGAATAACATTTGTAAAACTACTTAATTTGCATACTTTGTGTTATTGCATACTTCTGAATGTACCATGATTAAAAATGACGTGAAAACAGTGCATATATGTGGGCTGGGCTGGATTAGACCAGGAACATAAAATGTGCTTCCACTCACCCGCCTCAGGTGAGAGGGTCAGTGGGGAGCCATGGCAAACCTTTGCACTCGGGCCCCTTAAAGCCGTGTATGTGGGTATACTGATAAATGGAACGACTCAGTAATGCAAAAGAGCATGAAGATTGATGCATGATAAAAAGGCGGAGGAGAAGGAGACTACTAGACAACTCCAATGATGAGTTAAAGCGTAGAGGAAAATGTGGAGAGAGGTAAAAGTAGAGTCCAGGGCAGAGGAGAGCCTCATTGTGTTCTCGCTATCCTTCAATGAGAGGTGAAGTGCTGCAGCCTCCTGCCAGCAAGATTCTCTTTGAGGTTTTCCTGGTCTGTTGCCACACCTTAAATGACCAAACTCACATCAAGCCAATATTGCCATCCTCACAATACAGCATTCCTGTTAATACTCACCGGCTGAACCTCTTCACCCTCCCCGAAACAATCCAGCTAGTCACAGCCAGACTCCCACTTCATTCCCAAGTAACCTCAAACCCATTTCCACATCTTCATCCCAGCCGAGGGGATTAGATTTCATTCCAAATCAAAACAAGTCACTTCGTTAGAGGTAATTACACAGGTAGCCTACCTCGCTGGGCAAACAAACATGGCTGCCAGCTGACACCCCGAAGACAGATCAAAGCCTGGGGGTGACAAGGAACGGGAGGAGAACGCTCAAACGGCGGCTTGTTAACCACTCTAGTTTTTTTTTTCTTTTCTTCCTTGTGCACGAAGAGCTGTGTGAGCAATGTTTTGAGACTTCTTCACCCACTTCCTTCATACAGACTGGGGTAGGGGGTTGGAGGGTTCTGCAGCTGAAAGATGGCGAAGAATCAGAGGTGAACAGAATGACCTTTACAGTAGAGCTGCGTGTGAGAACAGTGCGAGTTAATGGTGCAGAACGGCAGAGCTATACTTCATGTGCTGTGCTGGTGGCACCCCGCTTTTGGTGGTCTCTGTGTAAGCTTGGTGAAGAAGGACAGAGGACACGGCAGGTGTGCAGCCTTCTAATCTGACACTTCTGGAAGGAGAAGTCTGTCGTAATTCCCACTTTTATGCCTCTTTCTGCTTAATGCTTGCTTTTTGTAATCCTATAGGCCTTTTTTTCTTAAATCTTGGGAATTGTTTTGAGGAACACAGTGTCACATTTTGTTTGCAAAAAAACCTTAGCACCTTTTTTAGGAATGCTAAAAAAAATATTGCATACAATTTTCTGCAAAAAGCACAAGCCCTGCATAAATAGCCCATACTCTCTCTTTCTCTTTCTTTCCCACCTCACAGCCTCTCTTTGAACCGCAGTGTTGTTAGGGCAACCAGGCAAGGTTGTTCTTCCTTTCCTCAACATGCCAGTCTACCCGTGTACAATGGAGAAGAGACTATGTGGGCTGGAGTGAATAAGGTAAGCGATGTTATCTAATCTCCAAATGGAAAGACAGCAGTGGGAAGCCAGGCAGCCTCGTCTGAACACCAGCTGTCCACTATGGTCTATTTACCTGCTTTCTCTCTCTCTCTCATTACCTTTTTGTATTCTCTAGTTTCTTCTCTATCGCAGCATCTCTTGATTATTCATAAATGGAGTGATATAGCATGCTTTGCTAATTATTGGCAATTTTACTATTAGTCTAACAGGCACTGCTGGGTCAGATGCCACCCATGCATTTACAGAGGTTTTGGGGGGAGTGGGGACACAAGCGTTGAGTTATGGTCTGAAATGAAAGCAAAAATCACAAAAGAATACAAAAAGAAACGCTTCATTTTGGCTTCCACTCTTATTTTCTTTCTGCATATTTTACACTGAATAGATGCTAGGAGATGATTCTCGAGGCCACCACTGCCGACTTCAAACATGTCCAGTAAACAAAGTCTGATGATGGGATCTTGAAACCACACACACCACTAAAACACACTTCGCTTGGCCAACGGCGTGTCACTCTCTGCATATGGCACGCCGCACAAACCTCTCCGATTCCAGCTCCTCAGCCTCCGTCCTGACCAAAATAACAAACAGGAAAATCACGCAATGGGACACACACACGGAGAGGCGAAATCTCACAGATTTGAAAAACACTGTGCACTCACTCACTGACACACATGCATAAGCAGCAGATACTGTGGCTGTGGCAACCTCAAGGATGGTTAAGGGGTCGGCTACTTGGGAGCGGAGAATGAGATGAGAGTTTAAGTTTAGTCTTTCCAAATGGAGCACAGAAGAATCCTTTCTGGCTCCCATTACAACCCATTATTCATGTAACTTTACATAGAGCGGAAAATGTATAGCAGGAATATCCACTTTGCAACAACAGGCGTGTGAGTATAATTATGATAATTAAGAATCTTCAATAAATACAACACAAAATTTACTGGCATTAGATCAGATCTGCTACAGTGTATGGTAACTACTGATATGAAGTTATCTAAGGTAGATACTTTGCTACTATTCACTAATGAACTTGCAGTCAGTATCTCACTAAAATTAATAAACAAAGCGTTATCAAAATAATTACATTAAGTCTATGGAAAACAGGCGGCCATCAGAATATCCCCTTGTGCAAGGTGACATCCATCACTGTTTAATTCAGAGTGGTGGAGGAAAGGAGGAGTACTAGCGAAAAGGAGAACATGTCCCAGAGAGAGCAGAGCAGGGCCAGGGCAGAACAGGGGGGATAAAAGGAGAGGGCGAGAGCGCTTCCTTTGGTGAGTTTTCCCCCCGAGGGCAGAGGAGGAGGAGAGGGGCTGCTCCCCTGACAGATCTGAAGATGTCCTGTTTTGCTTTTCCTCTGCTCTCCCTCTTCCTGCAGGAAGCAACATCATGCTGGGCACCAAAGCCTCTGCGATCTGCGGTTGTTCGTGTCTACTGATGTGTGCCGTGTACAGATTTGATGATGCAAGAATGGAAAGGCATACAGATGTGCAAAGTTTAATGTGATGAACGCAAAACCCGAAACTTGACTGCAAGTGAACGGGCTGGATTCAAGGCTTTGGGAGAATGTACTTTCATTTTTTTATTACAACTGCAACTCTCTGAAGACTCCGTGGCTACTAATAAAACACGAGGACCACAGAGAAAAGCTGCCATGTCGCATATTTTTAAATAAGAATGAACGAATCCCAAAAAAGCTTTAAATTATATACATTTAAAAACAGAGGAAACAAGACTGTTCAAGGCTAATACTTTTGAGTTTATTTGATCAAGTGAAGTGAAGTGGGAAATCTGAAACAAGTCTCAGTGTAGGCAATGAAACAAAGTTTATATTATAAGTGCTTAGTGTGTTTAAAATTTTAAGTCTTGAGAAAAGTTGAATTACTATTACTGAAAAATGTTCAAGTGACAGCTAAAATGAAAAGCCGAACACAAACTAAAATCTTAGTGTTAGATAAGCAAGTGTCAGCAGGATTATCATCATTTAAAATGAGTGATGTGACTTTTCAGGGCCGAAATCAACTGAGCTGTCAAACTGAGGAGTGAGAATTACAAAGCAGCTAAAATGTAAGGTGATATGCAACCACAAAATGCAGAAAAGCACAAGCAAAAAGAAAAGAATTTCACACCGTTAGCAGAATTCAACCCATAACGTCTTTCATTAAAACAGCAATAATAACGCGCGGTTTTCCAGTTTGCATGTACGTGTGCCACACATGTTCGCACAGATGTCCCAATCATTCATAAAACCTGAAGATATAAAATAACACATACTGAGGCCCACAGTGACTTTTGTTCACATGTCTGTCCGCACTGTTGTAATTCACACTGACATCATCACCCACACACACCCAGTGTCGACTCTATGCTCAGGGGGTCTCTCAGGACCCACATGTGATCTTTGCGTCTCTATGCGTAGCCAGGGCGAGTCGTTCTCTTTCTCCCCTTCATACGTAAAAGCCCCGTTTCTCCTTCTGCCCTGCTCGCCTCTCACCATTCATTCGCACTGGCTGCCTCCGTGCATGTGTTTTCCTCTCATTCTTAGTGTGAGACTTTATCTGGGGATCAGATAAGGCTTCGGTACTGGTCTTAAACCTTCAGCAGATCTGTCCAAACACATGAGCTCATGTCAGAGCGCCGCTGCTGCCTGTTAACTCCATGAGCTAATATAGGGTCCATGTGTTCGCTGGTCATGCTGAGTGGAGGTGTGGTGTGGCTTTTTCTGTCTCCATCCCTGACTTCAATTTCCTATCATTTTCACATCCTATGATTTTCCTATTTCCCATCCCACCGCTTATTTTTTTTCCTTTTTCGTTCTTTTCTATGTTGTGCTCTGCTTGTGTCTCCGGATCAGCTACAAGGCCGAAACAGCTTGAATCTGATCATGTTAACACTATCAGATGTGGAGATCTCAAACACGGGGCGTCGTCAAGACAACAAAGCTGAAGCCACACAGGCAGAGCCGGGCTCAACCAGCATGACAGTCTCTTTTGGTAATGTGTATGTGTGTGTGTCTGGTAAGGGGAAGGGTGAGCAAAAGGGTGTGAACGTGCGTGTGCGTATAGAGAACAATGGCCTGGGTATGTGTGTGGCTGTTTGGTGACTGGCTTGTGTCAGTGTGTGTATATTACATCCCTGCGGGGGAGGGGAGGGGGTGCATTAGGAGGGGGACTAAGGTTACCCCCTGACAGAGGCAGCGAGGGGTCATCCCGCGGCGGGACACTTCTCAGGGGCGACCCCGCCGCCCCTTGTGGCCCCCCGAGCAGACGGGACTTCTGAGGAGAGGAGAGGAAGGACCAGAGGAGAGACCCCCAGAGAACAGGACCCCCGGTCTGCCTCCCAGACCCCGGACCCCAGACCCGTCAGGGCCCGACCCAGGCCCAATGTGTTCCCAATCAGGAGAAACACAAACAATACTTTTATTAAAGAAAGGAGACCGCCGAGGCCAGCCACACACACACACACACACACACACACACACACACACACACACACACACACACACACACACACACACACACACATTTCTTCCCACTAGATAGAAATGAAAGGCAAACCTATGTTACGTTAACAAAAAGCTTTAACTGCGCTAAATCAGCATTTCTAAATAGCCGCTCCCCACACTCGCCATCAACCCCTGACGCCAAATCCTTGCCTTTCCTTTCCTCCTCAGCCAGCTCTCGCCTCATCTCCTCTTGGTCTCTATCCGGGAAAACAAACGGAGGGATTAGGGATTTGTGGAGAGGTAATGGAAGCCAGGTGGAGGAGTGTGACTGAAGGGGTCTCCTGCCAGATTAGGGGGTGAGTGGGTTGGCGGGGGGTGCACGAGTGCCCCAATCCCTCACACTCCTTCCTAAAGACAGCTAATGTTTCTTTTGAAGACATAATCCCGTTTGGCCATCAAATAGCACTTGGCAATTATGAGTCTTTGCGGGGCATGTATGGTATTACCAGGTCGGGCTACCAGTGTGTGCAGGGAAGGAGGGAATTTAATTTGAATTCGGGATGGAGATTCAGAAGATACATCTGATCTGACATGTTAATAAACCATCTTAAATTATCAAAATAAAGCATTTGACTGTAAATTTTCAAAGTCTGACAAGACCACTATTCACTTTCTTGTCTTCTTCTGTGATGCTTTATTACTGAAAATTGCAAGTGAACTTTCTCCAAAGGTGAAGGTAACATTTTTAAAATATAAATTTTACTTTGCAGAGCATCTTGTTTACTGAAAGTTGTGTTTATTTGTGTTGATATCAGTTCCCAGATCGCCTGTGGCTTGTTGAGCTTGTGGGCATTCTTCTTCATAAAGAAAAGGACGAGAAAGAGTGATGTACTGCAGCAACTTTCTTGTGCTACCATCAACTAGACTTCAAAAAGAGCTAGTACGATGTTTTTCAAACATTTAATACTTGTTTTTTTCCCTCAATCTCGCTGCAGCGATCTCACCAACACCCTCACTTTATTAAATTTGCGCTGCTGTGAGTGGCCCCTCCTATTCCTTGGTGCATTATGGGACAGTGGAGCACATCAGCATTCCTCTCTCTCTCTCTGTTTTTCAGCTTGCATTAGGAGTATTTGAGCGCTTTTCACCTACAAGTGACATGCTCAGATCAGAATGGATACTGTACACAGTGCAGGTCAGGTCACATGTGCAGCCTACAAACGTTGCCCTCTTGTGGACTGCTGCAGAGAACAAACAGCATTAGTGACTGTCTAATGGAGTGACTGATCCCAGCCTGATAACGACCTGTTTTGTTTGTTTTGTCGATGTGTTATTCCAAACAGCTCCCGCCTGGTCATAGAGACCGGTGTGAACACAGAGAGCTTATGAAACAGAGGGGAGAAGGGGTCCTTCTGTTTGAAATCAGTGTTCATTTTTAAGTTCAGATGACTAAATAATGACAAAAATAAAAGATTATGTTGGACGTGGAGGATGAGTCAGTCTTTAGGGAGATGTTTGGCTCTGAAGATCTGAGGAAGGCACTTCAGACCCCCCTTTTGTTAAATCTCAAGTAAGCCGGATAGGAAGGAACAATTAACCCCTATGAAGAAAGAGGTGAATTAGAAGTCAGACTTTTCACACCTTTTCTGCTCTGTCCACACACATCTACACGCACACACACACATACACACACACACAAAACTCTGGCATTCTCTATGTGACCTGAAGCGTGACATCCAGTAGACGATGGAGAAATGTGTGTATGAGCTCCTCACTTTGCAGAGGCGGGGAAGCGAGGGACTCATCATGCAACACCGTCTTATCGGCGTCGTTTTCTTCATCAGAGAGGGGACTCCCTCCTATCAGGCGATCGGGTTGTAGCTTTCTTTGCCTTGGCTAGTTTTGTACGTTCTGACAATTCTTGTGTACCTTTATGTGATTCAGAGTCTGTCTAGACAAATAGCACAAAAAGGAAAAAAGAACGCTTAAAAGTTTCCTTGTGATCAGCAGCTGGAGTAGGGAGGAAAAAATCATATGGGCATTACGAGCCTAACTAGTTTGAGCTAAACTTAGGAAAGGCCCACATCAGCACTGCCTTGTTAAGGTTGAAAAGTTCAGTGAGCTGATTGCACAGAGCTCAGATCTGAGTTGAGCTAAATGAAAGACTAAGACATTCAATTGTAGAAAGAGTTCATCAGTGATTGAGAGGGAAGGAAAACACTTCTCCTCTCCTTTGTAAGTCCTCCCGTCTTCTTCCTCTCTGCGTGCTGCTGCCGAGGGGCGCGGATCGTACAGTCGGCGAACGTCGGTGTGGTATACATCAAAGGCCAGCACACGCACACGAAGGAACACGCCTGAAATAAAAGGCCTGCACAAAAAACAAACAGCGCCCTTTGTTCTGAGAGCAGAGGCCTGTTTCGCCTGTGATTAGAGAAAAGAGGGAGGGAAGAGGAGGCCGCGGGTGTGTGGACGACGTAGTGAGTGGCCGTAGGGGCTTCATCAGATTCTTTGAGAGGGATCTGAAAGAGTGAAAGAAGCGGAGGGTGTCAGTCAGCAGGGCCCCAGTAGTCAGGAAATGACACTGTGGCGGGGTTGTGACGGTGGCACGACATAGCTAATCACTAATTGCTGATTAGCCCTTCCGTGCATAGTTGTAGAGCGGGCGCTTGAGTAAGAAGGTCTTTAGAAATACAAGTGAGCAGGATTTTCTGTCTGTCTACTCATGAAAATATTTTTCTTTCACTTTTGTTAATGATTGTCTGTCTGCTTTGGTGGTTTGTTTGTGTTTGTTTCAATTGGAAAGCAGTTCTTAGCTTCTGTGTTTGTAGCTACCATCTACATGCTAACCACAATGGAACTTGGCAACGCTTTATAATTATTGTTAATAAGTGTGTGAACTGAAGGTGGCATGTACATTTATGAAATGACACAACACTGTAAATTGTTAACATTTATAAACATTACTTTGATGGCTATCGCACAGTGGAAACTGATACTTAGAATACAGAAGTCAGCAGCGTGGGAAATCAACAAGATTGAAACTTGAAAAACTGGTCTCTCACCGTTTAGATTCGTCTCCACCCGTAGTTTAAACTTTTGCCTTTTTGGTCAGGTTTAGGCCCCAGCATTACTTGCTTTGGACAAGAAAAAAATGTGGTTCGGATTAAAATGTAAAATGTGAGTCGAGAGAGAGTCTCATTATTTCGGCTAAAAACAGGACAGATGTGAATGAGGCTCACTGAACAGTAATGAAACAACAATAAAATATATTTTATCTTAAAAACACTACAATTTGATAATGATAATAAAAATACAAATAAATAAAACAGATTATATAAAATGTAATTGTTACAAATATTTTTGCACTGCACAAATTAATGGAATAAGTAAACAGAGTGTATACCATTATATATAAACAAGAAACATAATTTTAATCCTGTTGTTTGTCTGCTGCAAATCTATGCTTTACTTCTTTACTTATTCATTATTGATGTTTAGTATAAAGTCAGTTTTACCTTTAATATTATTTTAATATTTTACTGGTTTCTAAATTTTTAATAACAAATAAAGTCTGCAGCTGTCCTTGGGGGAAAAACTGCAATGGTGAACTTTGAAACAAGTAATGGAATCATGCACATCTATCTATATTTTATATGTATAATATACATATTAAATATGCAAATATAAATATGACACACACACATATATATATAATATAAAAGTATACTTCCTTTTCAAGGGTGGAGGGTGGTGTGGGGAATCAAACAACATGCTGAGACCTTATTCTTGCAAACAAATCTCTGGATCTGTGTTTCCATGAGTGGTTCCAAGAGCAAGATGGTCAATTGTATTGCATTGCTGACCTTTAAGGTTTTAATTGCAGGTACACGTTTCAACAGAATGCTCTGACAGTGACTGAATTTATCTGTCTTTTACATTATTGGACTTTTAATGTTAATTTTTGAAGTTGCAATTTTGGGCCACGTCGGCTGAACAGATTAACAGTGCAAATAGTTTTTCACTTCCCTTACCCGGCAATACACTTTATCTTTAAAACCAACATAACAAATCTGAAACATTTGAAATTTCTTCGTCTTTGATCTCTGAACTGCACAGGCGTACGTTTCCTATAGTGCGATGCCATTACCTCCTTTGTTTCATATCTGTAGTCGGATATCAAGAACAGGCCTCATCCTATGTAGTCCCATTTGAGCAGATCGATCTAAAAAACAGAGTTGTATCTCTCCCTGGTCAGGGAGATTATATCCGACTGCTTTAAATCAGACACAGGTGGATGAACTTCCTCCTTCCTATGTCTGCCTCCCAGCTAACCTCTCCTTTACCCTTCTTTTCTTTTTCTCTTCATCTGTCTCTTTTTTTCTTCTCCACTTGATACACCCCTCTTTCTGTATTGCAGTTCAGGGTATCATAAAAATGAAAACATAACCGAAAGAAAAGTAAAAGGTTATAGCTACACATAAATATCTGTGCATCAACAAATTTCAAGTGTTAGCAATCCAGTCCTAGAGGGAGAAGATACATACTCATGTAAACATGGACACTGATTACTACGGACAAGGAGGTGCACATTCACGGCAACTCTGATACCTTATCTCAGAAATTCTATGGAAAAAGATTGGCCTTTAGGGGAGTAGCCTACCATTTGGTGTTTGAGTGCACAAAAGCCTCAGTGACACAGAACATCTGCTGCAGTCCTGTTCAGCTAGCTTCACAACTTCTTGTGAGGTTTATTTTTGCACAGACGGTCACAATTTTACAACTAGCACATGTAAGTAGCAGTCCCACCATTCAGTTACTGGAGGATAGCTAACACACGCTCGTTTAACTTTTCAAAAAAATTATAATTTGAGGGAAAAATCTAAATCTGCTTTTCCTAAAGTCCGTATGATTGTAAAACCCAGAGATGGGGACACTGCTTCATGCATGTGTCACATGTTTATGCATTTTTGACTTTTCACATGTCAGTATACTTACTGACATGACACACTAGGTGATCAGAGTTACAATGTAAAAGGGGACATTAAAAGCAAAAGGTGTGTTATGATAACACACAATTTTCAAAAAGATTTCTGGCAATTTTTGTGTTTTTTATGTCTTTTTATGATACCAGACAGGCCTGCTCCTGCTCAGGAAAGCTTACTGAGGTACATTAAAAGGTTTTTATGAATAGTTACCACTTATCCCTGGTGGTTGTCCTTATCTCACAATATCAGTCTTTTATCCCATTTAGCCCTTGCTCTAATTCATTGTTATGTATGGGACAATTATTTTTAAATGCACAAATATTTTCCCAAGATGTTGCTCATGAGATAAAACTAAACATTCTCCAGTGAAGGCCATTTTCGGCCTTGTCGGCGTCTCCAAGGGACGAGTGGCGCAGCAGTGGTGTGACTGAGATTGGTGCAGACGTCAGGTCAAAGAGGAACCGAATGTTCCCCAAATGCCCCTCAAGGGTAAAGCCTTGGTCTGCTTCTTCTGTCTGTTCTAATTCAACTTAAATCATTATTTTATAGTCCAAATATCATTAATGATCATGGCTAAGTTCACTGACTCTTTTCTACAGCACAGCCATTTATAACATGTACTGTACTTTTACCAGAACCCACTGAGCCCAGAGAACAAGAGGGTTTGTTGCTATTTTACAAATGTATTAAGTTGATGAAATGATTGCCAGGTAAATCTGTGCATTTAAAAAAAAGCACAGTAGGGATAATATACCCCTGCTTGTTGTGACAGTTGTAACACTAATATTATGACAGCACTATGGCGTGGTTTAAAAGGAGTAATAGGATAGAGAAGATAAATCTGCCGTTCCAATCAATTTGCAATGTGTCGGCCTTCATGTACGGATGAGTAGAGACGACATTTAAAAAAAGAATATCCACAGAAATTTATTAGTGCATGACAAATGCTTTGGGAATGTATTTCCAAACGCTGGAAACTGGCCTGGTATTATAGAGATGAAATGCTAAACTTCTGACATGTATGGGAAAGAGTTAATTGTACTCTTCCCCTTTAAAAGATTGTTTACAAAGATGACAGCTGGAAGTGGAACTTTTGAATGTCTGTGCCAGGATTTAGGTAGAAGTAACAATAAAAATGAACAGTTAAAACTAGATTGCTATGCTGAATAATAATACATAAATAGCAAAGAAGGGGTGGAAAAACAAGCAACAATGATAGCGGGCATATCAGGGGTGAAGGAAGGCAATGTGATAAAAATAAGAGCATGTTTAGAAAACAGACAAACAGAATGTAATGCAAGCATATTCCACACTTAGATTTCACAGACTGAATTAAGTAAAACTACAGGCGAGTTCTCTTTTGCTTAGGTTTGTTTGCCACTTGTGATTTTAGTGTTATTTCAAGAGCTTAAAGGGTTCCCAGAATGTTTTCGCACCAGGGCTAGATTAAGCTGCTATTGGACCCTGGGGCAAAAATGAGACGTGGGTCCTAATTAAGTCCTTAAAATAAACATTTCACCAAACCCTTTTGCTTCAAGAAATCTACTAATATTACAAAACTGTGCTCTGCTCTGCCTGTCCTGTTGGTTAGTTTGGTTACTGATATGTTCGCCATGTCAACAAAACATTTCACATGTAATCAGTGATGAAGCAGTATCTATAATAGATATTTTGATTAGTGGAAATTCATTTTCAAATATGTAACTGTGCATGGAACTGTAGATATCTTATTTATAATTGTTATCAATATGAGTAAAATTTCAAACCTTTACAATGGGGGGGGGGGGGGGGGGGGGGGGAAGAGGGGAAGAGACCTGGTCAGGTTACCAGTCTTTTGTAGGACTAGGAGAGACAATTCACCCTGATGGCTAAATTGGAATTAGCCAATCCCCTGCATGTCTTTGGGTTGTGGCAGGAAGCTGGAGGACCATGCAAGCACAGGGAAACCTCCAGAAAGGCCTCAGTCGGCTAGTAGACTTGAACTCAGGAGCTTCTCATTGTGAAGCAGCAGGGCTAACCACCAAACACTGTGCTACCCAACACTGATAAACTGTTATTTATGAAATTGACAATGCAGATATCTGCACTGAGTATTGTATTTAGTGGGGTTTTTTTGACTAGTGAGCGCTGATTTGTTGAAAATTAGATTGACATATAATCAAAAATAAATCATTGATATTTTGACTTGAATTATAACCAAATTATAACAGGACAGTCTATATCTATAAATTATATTTATAAATATCTATTACTACCACTGATAATCTCCCTAGTAGTAAATGAATCGCTGATGTGAAGAATTAATATTTTGACAAGAGAATCAATTATAGCTATGTTGCTATGATGTAGCTATGTAACTATTAACATTGTAATGCTTTGGACTGGAAACTTGTTGCTATAATAGCTACCAATTAAATATTGAAAGGTTTTGTCAGGTGTAATTTTGGTCAACTGGACTTTTAAAAGTTTTTGTTTCAGAGAAAAAAAATGACTTAGGTCAATGTATCATAATTAATCTGTTTCACTACATTAAAAAAAAGTTACATGAATGGCTCCATTGTGGAATCATCACCGTCTATCACACGTCTGTCACATCCTGACCTCACTCTATCTGTTCCTCTGGATGTGTTGACACTCACCATGTTCCTGATATCTGGGAACAACCAATCCCGTAACCCCCTCCTCACCCCCAACGCCCCGAAGCCGAGGCCACGGGCCTCATGGGAACCGCATATCTCAACCTGGTGCACACATCAGATTGTTGACACGAACAGATACCCTGGCAATGAAAATATTTTGCTTCTTCGAACACTGACATTGGCCTACATGGACCTACATCTCTACCCCCATTGGGATAGACGGCTCCCGTGTAGCGAGAATGTGTGGGTGGGTGCAAATTCTTGTGGGTGTCCGCATTTGCTGACAGGTGCATTAAAATTTCAACTCGGGGATTATTGCTATCACAGCCAGTGGCGTGTTTGTTTATGGCAATAAGGTAAAGTGGATGTCAGTTGAGTGTGTAAAATAGGGGCATAAGTTTAAAGGTGGAGGTTGCTATCTGTTGTCATGAAGAAGACAAGGCACTTTAACAATAGTCACTTACAGGAGGTCATGCAATTATTTAATCCTTCATAATTAAGACCTTTTCCCCAATGTTTTTTCTGCAATTTACTCAATTTTCATCAGTGTTTCAGTACATGCAACACTGATCAAGAACAGAGTTTTATTTGTGACCCTTGTCTTTCAGAAACAGAACATTCTAGAAAACATCCTTTAAGTATCTCTTCATCACACAATAGTTTGTGTTAAAATATTAACAGTTTGGGTGGTGGAGCAATTAGAGTCATAGAAACACCGTTACTGCTAACAGAGCAACTTTCAATTCACTTGTATTGACGCGTATGCAAGAAATTAGCATTTAGCATAACACACTAGCTAGCTTACTGTGTACAGCTTGCTAGAATCTCATACTTTTTTTCTGCTGTTCAAATATTTAAATAGCTGCCTTTAGCAGGTAAAATTAGAATCCTTAAGAGGTGTTGACAACATTCTCTACTCTCAACCTAAAACCTAAAGTCACTTCCTTTTTGTCCTCCTCTCCATCCAACATGTGCCCCCCAGAGAAGTTGCAATAAAAACAAGTCAGCCATCCAGGACCCCAATGGACCCCGGTGGTTAAAAGCGTATGTGGAACTTCTCGATTATTTTTACCTGACACAGGAAAGAGTCCACTCATAATAAACGCAGGGCCGAGGTGGTGACAGATCTCGTTAACCTTATTATGAATGAAAGGGGGAAATGGGTACAGGGGTGCGGAAGGGTGAACGTGTGCCTAGATGTATCCCTGAGCTTCACCCTGACCTTTAGCATAACCCACAGAGGAACACACACATGGAGAATGTTCCAGCAAGGGTACACGTGTAATCTTTTGCTTTGACTTTTGAAGTTGCTTTAATCACATGTGTGGTAATATATTTAAATAAACCTGAAAATGCATAATTGACCACATAGTGTTAGCACTGAAGTCTGGTAGCCAACAAGTATCAGTTCAGCCCAATGCACTGCAGCTACATCAGCAGTAACCTTAAGCTACGTCCACACTAGATAGATTTGAAATTTTTCAGTCGTTTTCACAAAGTTGTGCGTCCACATTGAAACGGCTAACCGAGTTTTTTTAAATGGACTAACAATGAGGTGGAGTTGTTGCTGCGAGTAACACAAAAGTACAAAGTTGCAAAAGTGATTGAGAATTAATTTGAAGAGAAACTATCTGAAGCATGTACAGACTGATATTAATCTTTAATAGGGCTGTCAAAATTGAGAGAAAACAAAACAACTGCTGTATAATGCCCTCCGCTATCTTTGTTTAATTGGTCACATGACTGCATCACATGACTAAAATGTGTCATCGTTTTCAAAAGTCTCAGTTTTCGCTGTCCACACTGTGACGGGACACAGTGACGGGTCTTCAAATGTATTTGTTTTTGAGAGCATTTTCAAAACTCTTTGTTTTCCTTTGGGGAAAACGCCGTCTCAGTGTGGACGGGAGTCCAAAACGGAGAAAAAACGATGCGTTTTCAAACAAAAATGCATTAGTGTGGACTCACTGAGAGAGGTGTGATGATCACAACTGATTCTTGCAAAAGGACAAAGAGCATATGGAGACATTTGACAAAAGACTGAGGCTACGTCCACACGTACACGAGTACTTTTGAAAACTGAGATTTTCCGTTTTCGTTTTAAAAAATAATCCGTCCACACATAAAGGCAGAAATGAAGGAAAACGCTGCTAGGAACATGCCAAAGCAACAGGTGGCGATATATTCCTAACCGTGCAGAAATGTTGGCCAATCAGAAGTCTAGAAGCCTCGGTGGGAAATAGTAAACGAGGTTGGGGCATAGAAGCAGAACCGAGTGGTATGTGTGGAGGGACAGTAACTGTGTGTGTATGTGTAAGCATTTAAACACTGCAGAGAGTACAATAAACAGTAACAGTATTGTAGAAATTCTCAGTTTTTCTCGTCCACACATAAATGCAAAAACGGAGTTTTCAAAAATATCCACCCTGGCCGTAGTTTTTAAAAATCTCAGTTTTCAGTGATCAAAAACGCCGTTTACGTGTGGACGAAAGGTGCAAACGCATAGAAAAATCTGCGTTTTCAAAAATACCCAGGTACGTGTGGACGTAGCCTGAGTCTATTGTCTATTTATGTAACATTTTCAGCACTTCAGCAGTCATGAACTCATAAAAGTGATTTATGAGTAATTAAAATAATTAAGGTTAAAAATACTTTTAACCTATAAAGGCAGCTTATGTAGAGAAGGGCAGTGTGTCATGACTTATGGGATAAATCATCATCAGTTCGCAAATTCTGAACAAATACTTATGACACTGTGATTTTTACTTTCCACAATAATTAGTTTTAAAAAAAAGTTATTACTTAATAATAGTTAATTGCAATAGTTACCACAAGAAAACACACCTTTCAGCTTTTCATGTATTTTTTTAAACTGAGCTTTTTGGAGACCTATATCTAAAGCACAACCTCGGTCAACCTCTGTTCTGTGGTAAAGACGGCAATTAACAGATGTGACTGTCACACAAAAAGGTTCAGACATTTTTCATAGTTCATGTTTGAATTATATTGTTTTTATTTCCCCCCAAAATTCAAAACAATTCAGTGGGCTACATACTGAACTCAAAAGATAGAAACAAAGTATCAGTCCTATCACACTAGTATCAATTTGATACCAATACCAGTGTTTAGGATTTTGATCAATCCGCCCACCTCGACTGATTGGTTCTAGCTTCATCTGTTGTTGGTGTCTTAGTTAGATCTTAAAATGGTTTGCACCAGGAGTGCACAACCCATTTTATATCATGGGATGCATACAAACCAATGGTTCTCAACTAAGTTAGAAAGACTAGTAAAACTGCTGCATTATTACGTAAATATTAAGTAAAAAAGTAAAAAGTAAGTAATATTAAGTAAAAACAAAACAAAACATGAGCCCTACAATAGACTGATGACCTGACCAGGGTGCACTCAGCCCCCACATTATGACAGCTGGGATAGGCTACAGGCCAAAAGTGATCCTGAATTTAATAATTGGGGAAAAATACTTCCAGGATTTTCCTTATCTTTCTATAAAAAGTATCATTTGTTGTGGTAATTCTGACCTTTGGCATGGATGAAATGAAAAGTTTGGGCAGCCACAGAAATTTTTAATGACTTGGAACACTATATTTGGTGGCGCAAAATAAAGTAAAAAAACAAAAAACACCATCAAATAGTATTTGGACTTTCCATTTGGCAGATGAGCTCAGGC
The DNA here is from genome assembly GCF_056152115.1 of Neolamprologus brichardi. Taxonomy (NCBI): domain Eukaryota; kingdom Metazoa; phylum Chordata; class Actinopteri; order Cichliformes; family Cichlidae; genus Neolamprologus; species Neolamprologus brichardi. The sequence continues at coordinate 9,624,693 of NC_142117.1, read as the reverse complement.
CATGTGTTTAATGTTCCTCATCAATAAGTGTTAAAGATTAGAACCTCAGGAATAGCATAACAAGTTTTTCCTGATTTATTTTTCCTAACTGTCCCCTAATCACCTAATACTCCAACTAGAAAGAGTTCTTAGTGTTTTTGGGAAAGTTCTTGTTATTTTCTGCACGTGCCTGCTCAAGTTTAAGGAATTACCACACTGCCAGTAACTTAAAAGGAGTGACCACCAGACTAAACAGGGTTAAAGGCCTTTTAAGCACTGGTTAACAAAATTTAGCTTGCTTTAAGCACAACAGACGTTGGCTGACTAATACATGTCATGCCCTCAGGCCTGCCCAAAGCTGTATATACTCACAACTTCTCATTTGGTTGTTTCTTATGTATGCTATTCCTGGCTGTCTATATTCACTTACAATCCCCTCTTTTTTGTGGCCAAAAATATGAACAGAGCTTTCAAATAATGTAAGTTTAGTGTGTTGAAATTTGAATGAAAATTGTTTATAAAGATTTCTAGACCGAACTTTTTCTCATATCAAGTGATTTGTAAAGAAATTAGCCACAATTAGCATGTTGGTTAGAACCAAAAAAGCAAAACAAAAAGGAAGGAAAAAGTCGGAAATCAATCACAATTAACAAGATGAAGGAAAAGAAAATGTTAAACTGAAGCAATTGTGGAGTTGGCAGATGACTGCTGTTCTAATGAGTGCCCATTAGGAAATAAACTGATTCCCTCTCAGAATCTTAAAACAAATTTCCTGAGGCCTACTCCTTTGATGAACTTGGATGCTAAGAGGCTGGTAAGAGGCTGCTAAGAGGCTGCGTGTCACTGGGTCACCAAGGTGACGGGACATCCTGGCAGGAAAAACAGGAAATGAGGCTAAAGAGTGACTCTGATTGGACCCCTCCTTGTTGGCGTGCAGTCCGATAAGGAGGCATTGAGAGGCTGGTGGGGGCCCAGTCTCTTTTCCTTCGTTTTTTGTGGTATGAACGTTAATGAGAGCAAGAATGCAAAAACGTTACTGTGCAGACTCACAGACATTTAACTCGATTAACAATCGCTTTCAAATTTTGAATTCAGCGTGAATTCAGTTCAATTCAATTCAGCAGAAAATTTGAGGTCTTCCAGGTGTTTATGTCTTAAGACATCCCTGAAGATTTACAAACTGGTGTGAAAATAGGAAAGAAATTCACCTTTCTTTATCATGTTTGTCTAGGCCAGTATTCAGTGACATTTTGCCACCTTCTGACCCCACAATGTAACAATAAATGATTGGGTGAAGGCTGTGGATGATCCAAACTCTCCATATTCTCTGTGCTATCCCCCCACTTTGCCTCCCTTCCAAGTCCTTGGGCTGTATCAGACAAAACACCTGCTTGTCTACTCCAAAGACAACTTTTAATAAGTTCACAAGGCTTTAAGAATCCAAACAATGCAGGGGCTGGATGCACAAAATGGTATTGGTAAGTATTTATCTTAATCTTATTCAAAGTCTTAATATTTAGTTGTTAAGTCATGCCTCAGTGTCTTTTTGCTCAAACAAAAACTATGTGAACCACTTTGACTTGTGGACCTTTCAGCCTCTTTGAGATCATTGTAACCCAGCTTGACCTTCTGTAAGTTTTTAGGTAGATAAATGTCAAATTATTTTTCTCAGAACCTTCGTCACTGGTCTCAACACTCCTCTGAAATCATTGTCTGATGTGTATATAAAGGACACTGTGTACTCCTTCCTGGAAGAAGTCGTACAGGTTCCCAAAAAACCAAACGATGTCTATTAATACAATAACAAGACTTTTAAAGACGCATACTGTACTAGCAGGCTGCACATAACACGAGATGCTGTATTTAGATAAATTTGTGCTATTGATCAACAGGGTCTAGCATTTTTACAGCTTTAGAAAAAAAGTGTGTGCTTCAGGGCAATTTTCACCAAATTTACATTATTATTATTTTGGTTAGTGACACCCAACCAGACACCCAAATTCTAGAAAATGTCTTGTTTTCCAGATATTAAATTTAGAGGGAAAAACACTGAATTTGCAATGTTGCATGGAATTAGAGGTATTTAGTTAAGGTCTACTATTTTGTGGGTGAGGTATTTCAGAAAAAGAACAAAAAATAAATATATAGAGAGAAATTTAACCAGTTTGGCTTTTAATCATAATGATCTGGCACCCTGCAGCCAGCTAATGCTAATATAAAGAAAGGTTTGTGGTTTTGGGGTAATCTGTAATCCAAAAAAGTGCCTGTTGGTGTTTGATTGGCAGAAACAAATGCCATCAAATGGCACAAATAAGACACTCAAAAACAATGTGGCATTAGCTGCTGCTTGAATGTCGTTTGAATGATTATTCTACTAAAACGTATGACCCTAAGCTTTACTGTCACACTGAAATCTCTGGCACTGATATGTTTCTTGAGTCTAAGTTAAATGCTTTGACCTCTCAGGTGTGAAGTAATCCTTAATCTTTGTCTTCCTTCCCAACCAAGTTCACCTGAGAACCCTGTGGCACCTGAGAGAAGAGAGGTTGGGGTGGTTAAGGGTCTGAGGGCTCGTCACAACATCGGGCTGCTCACACATGTCTTAGGACAAAGACCCCAACACCTGTGAGTGCAGAGGTTGGGGATAAGGTGGGGTGGGGGTGTGTATAGGTGGATTGGAGGGAGGTTGAGAGGAGCGTATGAATGTTACGGTGACATACACGGTAACTGAGCTAAGTGCTCAAAGGCATTTAAGAGGATGTGTCTGTGTGTGTGTGTGTTTGAAGCATAGCTAAGAGAGTGAAATGAATGAGAATGTGTTGCGGAGCGTGTGCTGCGTGTGTGTGTGTGTGTGTGTGTGTAGTTCTCTCCACGTTGCTGCCTTTCCTTACAGTCCAGGTGTGCATTGTGGTCTATTGTCATCTGACTGGACTTATCACCCCTCTTCTCCCTGTCAGCTACCTGCCCTTTGATGTCTGGGAAGTCTTTCACCCCCTTTCCTTTTGGGGTCAACATTCCAGCAACACACAGACACAGAAGTACACGTGCATACAAAAGCACACCTGCATGTACACACACAGACTTAAAGACACACAAACACATAGAAGAGAGGCCGGGATGAGGAGAAAGAGGGAGAGGGGAAGGGAGGAATAACAAAGGAACAGAAGGGGAGTGAAGTACAAGTAAACACTTGTTCTGTATCTGTAGAGATGGACTTAAACCTGAGCAAGTCAGATGCAGACAAGGATCCATCACATGATCACTGAAATGATAGAGTCTTGTATATAATTACACAGAGGATAGCTGTGAATCACTTTGCATGTTTTTTTTATAATTTGAAACTTCGTTAGCTATATGTTTTGTCCTGCTGGGTGTCAACAAAGCTCTTCAGTAAGGAGTGAGAAATTGAAAAAAAGTGATCCTGAGAGCATTTTAATGTAGCAGCATATTTAGTAGGCGAAAGAAAAATGACAATGAATGAAAACCCCAACAATCATACAACTCTCTGTCAGGAAGAACATGGTGACAGTGGGAACAAAAAACTTCCTCTTAACAGGAAGGAAGAAAAACCAGGCTTGGGGAGGGGCGGCCATGTGCTGAGACCGGTTGGGGGTAAGGCAATAGAGATAGGACAAAAGACACAAGTGACAAAGGCACAATTTAAAAAAGGTGAGTGAAGAAGACAGACACAGTGCATCATGGGAACCCCACGGGAGGCCTAGGCTTATTACACCATAACTAAGGTAGGATTCAGGGTCACTTGATTGAGCCCTAACTATAAGCTTTGTCGAAAAGGAAAATGGAAAGGATTAGCAGTACAAGATGTTGATTTTTTTTGACAATTCTTTTCCTTAAATTTTCATTGTTGTTACCGCAGGAAAAAGCAAGCTCATATTGCATTTACTTGTGTTAAAGCTAAGAACTAAACACGGTACTATGGGAAGTTTGTAATGGGTTTTTCCGTTGCTGTTGCTCTACCTGTCTGCCAGGTTGGGTGAAACTCAGTATTTGTGGTTTTTCTGTAATCTGGCTCACCTTTGCCTCAATTCTTGCCCTGATGGAAAGAAAAAAAACTCAAAACAAACTTCTGTTGTCGTCAAAAACATAAATGGAAAATTAGTTGTATAAATGTTCTCATTTATATGCATCTAAGAAGGCAAAAATTAGACTACAGTCTCCAAAATGTCTTCTTGTGGTATTTCTTAAAATTCAACTGTGAAAAATGCTAAAAAGAAAAAAGGAAAAAAAAGGAAAAGTACAAAAATACCCTCACAGTGTTGACTCAGGCCTAACTCGACATGCATTTCATGAAGTTGGTTGGTCCAGGCTTGCTGTGTCCACATACTGTATATAACCACATATTTAGTAATCACAAACACAGTGTTTAACCAGAGTTATGTCTGCTGCAGCAGCCCTCGCTCCTCACACCAAGCCCGTCTCCATCTGTGGTTGTTTTCTCAGAGCTCTTGATGACTAGTGCTGACAGATGACAGACTGTCAAGAGCCTCTGATCACACAAACAACTTCCCCAGCGCACTTTCACTGACTTTTCACTGACTTTTCTTTTTTTATGCAGCTTGACTGGCATGTAAAATGTAGGAAGGCAGTTTTGTTAAGAAGGAATCCTCTTTCTTCTCCCATTTCTACTTCTGCTAAAAGGATTCAAAGGACCTGTTTTAAATGGCTTTTTACGTGCAGAGAAACATAACGACACTGAAAAATATCAGTTTTGTTGTGTCAGGAAAGGAGAAAAAGCAAGGTCCTCGAGTTCAAGTTTTCTTTTTGACCTTTGTACTTGATGGTGTAGTTTTACGTTTCAGGTTAATTGGTGCAGAGACGACGCCTCTGCTTGTGTGCATATGTGTTTGTGTGTCAGGGTTTGGATCATGCCTGTATCTCCATCCCCCGTTCTTAGCCAGGTGCATGGCAGTGCTTTGGAGCTTTTATCCCAAGCCGATCCCTGGGAATGCAGAGAATTTCTCCCAGACGCTCCTGGTCACAGTGCCCCGGCAGCTCCTACTCACACCCACAGATACACACACATACACACACACAAACACGCACACACATACATCTCTTCCGCCTCTCCCTTAACCCCGACACCACTGACAGACACAGCCCAAAGAGCAGACACCTGGCTTTGCGCACACACATACACGCACGTACACACACGCACAAACACACACACACACCCTGGGGAACTTCAGGGAAAGTCGGGGATCAGCAGAAACACTCTAGAGAAACAGGAGAAGGCAGAGGACACCAGATGCAAGATAGTACTCAACAAGAAGGAGAGAGAGGTGGAGGAAAAAAAAGTGAGACCGAGACAAAGGCAAAGGGCAAAGGTCAGCTTGACAAACAGTGAAATGGATCCTAAAATTCACAGACAAGCTACACATAAAACGTAGAAAATAATAATCATTACACATTACAGCAAGTCATTTATGCTCAATATCATGGTTAACATCGTGACCTTCTGTATGACATTAATTTTCTTTTCGAAAAGTTTTCCCCATTTAATGGTAATTAATATCATCACTTTAAATCACATCATAAGTAAACTGGGCAGGAAAGGGTTAACTTGATCTGTCGGTGAGGGTGCAGCCCTCCTGTCAGTCAGGAGTTAACACCACCTGAGAGTCCTGTCAGCCTCACTTCCTCTCCTTTCTGTTGCCTGCCAATCAAAATGCCGCAGTGCAAAACCGCACCTGCGTGCATGTGCAAGTGTGTAGTTTCTATGGATTCAAAGTGAAGGAAACACAACAATAACAAGAGGTTTTCTTTTTTAAAAAAAAAAACTTCACCAGAAATCCTGCCAGTTAAAGTCTGTGGGATGAATAAGGAGCGAAACATGTGAAAGGAGAATGTGATAACAAAACACTGCGGCTGCAAAAACCTGTTGCTCGTAGGCCTACTGTGGCATTTCTCCTTGTTGTAGTGCTGAGTGGCATGTGTGATAATGTCTACTCTCAATTCACACGCTGAAAGAATGAAAATCATTTAGCTGCTGGGAAGAGAAGCCGCACGCACGCACGCACGCACGCACACACACACACACACACACACACACACACACACACACACAAACAGTTCATTATCTAAACACTGCAGGGCACGGTTCTTCACTCCCCTCTCTTCTCTCTCTGACTGTGTCTGCACCTCTGAGGCCAAGGCAAACACTCGGTGTGTGTGTGATACACTCATATCTCAACACACTTCTTCCCCCCCTTGCCAATTCTCCAGATGTTCTGCAACTTAAAGGTAGGTGGTGTGTCTCAGGAGTGGTGTTTATCAGATCATACCAACTGAACTTCAACCCCCCCCTCCCCAACCAACTCTTCTAACACATCTAATTCTTACTGTTTCCTCTGTGCAATTATCTGCAATAGCATCCGTTCCTCTTGCTGTCTTCACTTGAGCAAGTGCATTAAGTAGGAGGAAGTGCACAAGATTGACAACAAAGAAAAATAAATCGAAGACACGGAAAGTGAGTCTAAAAAGGCAGCAAGCACAGCTTGTCAGCAATGCCGCAGCAGTGCAGCTGTGTGGTATCTCTGTCACTCGGCTGGTCTCTGTTTCACATAGAATTCCTCTGCGGCTTTCTAACAGGAGGAAAGCCCTCCCTTAGTCACACAAAGCTGATCTCCTATTGGTTCCCCAGAGGCCCCCGGACCTCCCTGCACCCAGACAAATACAGACACTGCACTTAAGAGTGTGTGTATAGATGTGTGCGGGGGCAACAGTAGAGACAGTGTCAGTGTACACCTGTCTTCGTGTCGTTGCACTGGTCAAAAAAATATGGTGCATAAAAGGAATGTCTTTTGAACAGCTGTTCAACACAACGAGTCGCACGAGTGTGGAAGTCAGGCTGAAGTTCAGAGACCAAAATGAACAAGAAAAAGTACCAGGCCCCTGAAGTGGAGAATTGTAGGGGTGGTATTTTATGCTGTGGTCACATCCAGTGGGAATCTGCATCTTTATACAGCAAAAGATTGGACATGATTATGTATGCAAACAATGATCATGATGTAATTGAAGTTTTTGGCTGATGCTTCAGGGACAGTTTTTGAACACTCGGGTTTGGGTCCAATGCTGCAGTACTCTAAAAAACCATGGTTGCCGGTATTCTTTATATGGGCTATTTGAAATATTTCTGTTAACACACTGGCTATGACTTCATAATAACCACTCTGATATTTACTTTGTGGCTTATAAATTAAATAAGGATTAATTATAGATGTTTTCATTCACTTTATTCCATTATTATTAGTACTACTACTAATTATTATTATTGAATTAAATACTACAATTAAATGAGTAAATATTTGATATATTCATAAGATTATTTACTTATGATAAATCATTAGTAACACATCTATAAACGTTGTATTAATCCATCCATTGCATTCATAGATTATATAATTGAGTTTTAATGAATAATAATATAAAGAAAGAAAAATATAATAAAAATAAAATAAAGATGTTGTAAAGCATCTAATATTATAGCTTTACATATTGGTATAGATAAATATGATGGCTCATTTCATTTATTAGCCGTACACATTTATGTAAGATGTTATTTAGATTTTTTAAAACTGTCCTTTAGCAAGTAAACACTATAACAAAATTACAAAATAAACATGACAAAAACACTTACAGGTGTTCCTGTTGGTTGGTTGGTACACCACCTACCTTTTAAGTTTACGTACACTCACATTTTTTTTTCCTGGCTTCTCTGAGCGAGAATATTTAAGGGGATGAATGGAGCCTTGTTTTGTGGACATGTACTGTGTCACAATATGTGAACCTTGGTTTGATACAGATTGATATGAGACAGTAACCAACAGCTAACACAGCGACTCAGGGAACCTTTGCGACAGATGGGTCGTAAGAGTCCAACAATACTGGGCCAGAAAATGTCCTTACGTCCTTACAAAGTTTGTTTAGCAACAACCTGAAGTAGCTGTTTACTGTATTGCCTGAACAATACAGACGTTATCAGTCTCTCACATTGTGGAGGAATTTTGGCACACTCGTCTTTACAGTATTTCTTCAGTGCATTGAGATTTGCAGGCATTTGTTTGTGCACAGCTCTCATAAGGTCCAGTCAAACCATTTCAATCTTGCTGAGGTTTAGACTATGACTTGGCCATTGTTGCATGACCAAATTTCATCAAAGCTTTAGCAGACAGATGGCCTCACATGTGACTACAGAATACTTTGGTTCATGGTCAGCTCAATAACTGCAAGGTGCCCAGGTCCTATCATCACCTCCAAGCCCAAATCCTCACTTCTCTACCCCCCTGTGCTCCGTTTGATTTTCTCCAAATGTGGAGCTGTGTATTATGGACAAACATCTCTACTTTTGTCTTGTCGGTCGAGAGGACATTGTTCCAGAAGTATTATTGGTTCACATGCAGCTTTGCAGACCTAACCAATACTTCCATGTTCTTTTTAGAGAGAAGAGGCAGACAAGAGGCTATAGTTTGGCTACTCTTTCAAACAAGTCACACTTGTTTAGTCTTTTTTTATTTTATTTTACTGTCCTGAACTTTAATATTTTACATGTTGAGATGCAACACTTGGATTTTTTTTTCTGTCCACTCCTGTGAAGGTTATTGCATTATGTTAATATACACAGGAATGTTTCAGACCAGCAACCTGCCAAACCCTCAGCTTTTATACCAGAGTTTCTTTTCTTTTTCTGTGACTTTTTTTCTTGGAGCAATTTGGCTTCAATTACCTTTTAAATCTAGCATAGTTTAAATCAATAAAAGCTTAGCTTTAAATATAATATCTAGATTATCCCAAAATCATGCATGTCAAAATGAACGTTACTTGAACCTAGACAGCGACATACGCTATACATTTGGAGTTAAGTATCTTTTATTTTAATTAAAGACTAAGTAAGTCTAGTATCTGTGACTTTTGTGTATGTTTCAGACATGGAGGATTTACTTCAATCACTGAGAAGCTATTATGAGTGGTGTGTTTTTCCTCAGTACTATATTCTAAAGTCTATCATAGGAATGATAGCTACAGCAAAACTACGTTAACTTGAGGACTGCTAGTCCTATCAAAAAAAGAGAAAACGGTCAGAGAGAAGCCTTTAGGACAGGAGTCTTTACATAATGCACTTCCAGTCCAGAGATCCTCTAGAGATACTGACACAGACTGTTCAGACAGAGGAAGAAATAAAACAACAGTCTGCCATACGCAATGCAAGCAGCTCTGATGAACACAAACAGGAACCAGGCAGACGGATGGAGAGGCATGGAGGAATGAAATTAAAGAAGGGAACACAAGAACTCTCCTCTCTGGCTCCACATCGAGTGCTTAGCAATCTCTCCATCATCATCATGTCATCACTCAATTAAAAGGTTAGGCTCTGTTTATTCTTTCTATTAGCAAGATTTGGAAAACATCAACAATCACTTATTACCAAGACTCACTGCCTCCGGGCAAAGCCACTGCTAATTGTATTTTGTGTGTGTGTGTGTGTGTGTGTGTGTGTGTGTGTGTGTGTGTGTGTGTGTGTGTGTGTGTGTGTGAGAGAGAGAATGTGTAAATAGCTCATTTAACAATAGCGGATAATAGAGGAGCACTCTGTCCTGACTTGGAAGCCAAACCAATGTTTGTGTTATCATAAAAAAAAACTGACATCTTGATCATTGATTTGTCTTTAATGACATTTCTTAGAAATTTCTGTGAAAAATAACTCCATGTTGAAAAATTGCGTTGAAAGTGAATAACTAGCTGGAGAAAGATTCACTGTTTTGCAACAGCCTGTAGTGTTCCAAGGGCTCCAATTTTGTAGGGCTCCAATCCAATATCACTACAATGTAGAAATCTAAAAAAAAAACAACCTGCATGATGATCTGCTGGAGAAGTGGCACAATCCCTGCTTGATGCATGACATAACAGGACCCTTGCCACTCATCATTTACAGTTTCATTAGTTGACTGTCTCTCTTTCAACATTAATGACAACAGGTCAAAATGACAGACTGTAAAAGAACAATACAATCTCTGAGTAGAAGCATGTTTTCTTTCTTCCATGTTGGACTTTTGATCTACATAAATGTTTGAATGACATTTTATTAACATTTACTAGCAAGGATCCACCTATTTTCCTCATCACATTGCCCAACAGGCCCAAGTTGCAATGCAGCAGTGCTTCAACACTGAGCTCCACACTGAGGTGGATATTGTTTAATTGTTTTCAAAAATTTTCAGTCTAATTTCCACTCTTTACACAGCATGTACGCAGTCCTGATCAAGGTTATCAAAGAGCTACAGCTTGAAGCCCTTAATGCATTTTAATTCTCACTGACCTTGGATCAGCCTTTGCTAACAGCAGCCCTTGATATCATAATCAGCTGAAAGAAGCATTCTTGGTAGTTGTGATGGAGCTCTGAGATCTATGATTTCTTATCTTTCAAACAGCTCTTTCTCTTTTATGCTCGGCGTTGTCTTTTCATCTGATGCTCCTTTATTTCCTGGCATACCCCACATGTTAGCCCTGATCAAAATTAGAAGTAGGGAGATTCTAAATTCCATTGCTATTGCTATGTGCAGTTGTACGTCTCCATAGATCCCGGTACCACAGTACATCCTGTAGAAACTTCCATGTAATTGACAGTAATGCTGCATACAAATTGGAAGCAATTCCCTCATCAGGCATTGTTTTGAAATTAATGGCTGGTTGCTCCCAGGTTCTGGTTGCCTTGGCGATCAACTAATGTATCTAAATCCAGGTCTCAAGTCAATCATTTGCATTGATCACTCTCACTGGTAATCACTCCAGTGTCACAGTCTCACCTGTTATAGCGTCTCATTGCTATATTCCTGCAAATCATTTGCAGTGTGAATTTGGCTTAATAATTTTTAAAAAATAAATAAAAACTATATGGTTATCATGACAACACCTGTGGCCTTAGCACAAGTAGGGCAGTTCAATATAACGATATATATCGGATGACGATATAAAAACGTCTATCGTTTCATTTTATGCTATCGTTTGTTTCGTGGTGTCACAAAATAAACTGTTTACGGCAATATTTTTTCATTATTTTGATGGTCACTGTAGTGGCTATATTAATTTCTTAAAGTTCTCTCTTTCTCTTATATTTAATATAACCACACTACAGACATCAAGCGCTTGTTTTTATGCGTTGTCGTTAGCAACAATGATGGTAAAACCACCGCGTGTCCGCTTGTTTATTTTCCACATAAACCTTTCACAATAAAGCTCAAGTTCCTGTTGAGACTTTTCAAAATAAAGAGAATCACGTGAAAGATGCAGAGTATTTACGGATGAGAAGCAAAAAAGAGCCGTCAGGTGCTAAAAAAATAAACCTTAGACTCAAACGTTAGAACAGGCTTTTGTAATAAATACTCACAAAGAAAACGGCGGCCATTACAACTTATGTCTAAAAATGTATTGTTTCATGCATCAGTTAAAACACTCGACGCCAGCTACACGACGCCCAGCTGGAAACAGAATTTACAGAAAATGTTAAATTTTTGTGATTTATATCGTTATCGGACGATAGATGTCTTAATATCGGGATATGAGATTTTGGTCATATCGCACAGCCCTAAGCACAGGGGCCATTTTTCCTCCAGTCAGTGTGCTCCACCTAATAATATTTGTAAAAGAAATTAGTGACTTAGACATTACTGACTTAAAATTCTTCTTTGAGCTAACTAAAATGATATAATCCTGCTTGGCCCAAATGACACAAACAAACAAGTTAAGCAAGCTCAGGTCATTTTTTTTGGAAGTTTTTTAATGTTTTTGTATCTTCCAGATGGTTGCAGTACACTTTACTCTGTTTTATACAGGTAAAACTCCCAGGTATCCTATGAGTTTAAGAACTGATTTGTAAGATTTCCCTGCTTGTTTTTAAAGCATTGAATGCTCTGGCTCCTGCTTATGTCTGCAATTTGCTTACTCTCTATGAGCCTAACAGCTGCTGGTGATCCTCCACCAGAACCCCACTCATATTTTCTAATTATTGACTTGGCTTCAAAAGTGAACAGGGTTTTGCTATAATAGTTGGTTTTCTTTTAAAAGGTAAATGTTTTTATTATTATGACATCTAGGCCAGTGGTCATAATGGTAGGAGGAGTAAACATAAAATAGGGGGCTATATAAAAATGACTGAAAAGAAATCTTACTCAAATGAAAGATTCTTTAATTACATCTTGTTATGTAACTCTGTAAGTTGAAGCCCTGTTTTTGTTGTCTTCTGTGTCACCACGTCAGCATGATAAGCAGGTAAAATTGGAAGCGGATGATAAAACACCTCAGTGCCCATGTTTGTCTCTCTACTCCCACTCCCATCTGCTGTCTGCTGAACTTGTCCCAAAGAGTCCAGATAGGCATCTCCCCAAAATCTGAGACAGGACCCACACACAGAGCACCACCACCATCAAATACCGCAGAGCAAGTGAGTGTATGCCTCTGTCTGAGGCATGTGTGTTAGATTGTGTGGGTACACATAAAGTCATGTGTGATTGAATCTGGGCAAATGAGATAAGGTTGGTGCTACGATAATGATGTTTGTGAGAAAACTACGTTGTGGAAGTTCTATGCACACTCGGTCTGCAAGTACATACAGTAGTACGTATATGTGTCTGAGCAAAGCAGGAAGCAAAGTCTTGTGCACTGCGATGCTGGCGATAAGGGTGGTGCATCTGTGTGTCTGTGCATATGTGTGTGTGTGTGGGTGTGTGTGTGTGTGTGTGTGTTGTCAGGGAGGTGGGACGGGGTTCAGTGGTAGGACATGTTCATCCATGCTGGTATTCGTGAGAGGCTCCCAAATACCAGGGCGGGATTGGAGGAAGGAGATGGTAGGGTGGAGGTGGGGAGGTTGCCCAAATCCTGGTACTTATCTCTAAGCATAAATGAAGAACGGTGGTGCAAAACAATTCAAGAATATTACCTTTACATGCATCAAGAGCAGAACATGACATTTCTCACTTCTGTTGTTTTTAAATGTGCATAAATCTGAGTTCTCAAATCCTCGACTAAATATCTAAAGATACTGTATGATTTTAAAAGTCATTGGAAACACTAGTGCCCCTTTCTGCTCAACTGATGCTGATTTCTGAGAGGAAGAGTTAAAAACGACATTATTCAAACTAACAATGTACATCCTCCCATGGCATAATTCTTTGCTGAACATCATGCATGAAATTATGGAGGGTGGAAGGTACCCAGCGCATCAAGTGACGGTTAACAAGAGAAACCTGTTGGAACTTGTTCCCTATTTTATTTCATCCAGAGTAAATACACAGGAAGTATAAGTAAATACCATGTAAGTATGAGTAAATACAAAGTCAAGATAAATAAATGAGAAGTAGATGTAAGTAAAAGGAAAGTAAGTAAGTATAGGTAGATTTTTTTCCCATTATTTGAATTATTCTTGCTTTGATATATAAACAAAACTGAAGTGAACTGAACTGAATTGAGCCCCAACTAACAAAGCCTATGATGTATGGCAAAGTGACAAAAAGGTAAAGAGGGGGTGGTTGTATTTTTGCAGAGCTCCAGTTAAAGTGCATATTAATCAGAATTAGAATCAGAATCAGAAAGACTTTATTTCTCCACAAGGGGCAATTTAGATACAACAGAGCAGCATGACGTTGAAGATAAGGACAGGGCATAAACAGGCAAGAGTGAGATAATAAATACACAGAATATACAGTATATACACAGTTTTAAAATTACACAGTTTTAAAATTAAAGTGACTGAAGGTGAATAAATAACTGTGAGTGAGTAAAAGTGAATAAAGTGTCGGCAGTATGAAAAGAGTGTGGAATAGTTTATGTTTATGGGTGTGGGAAATGGTCTTATCAGCTGGAGTTAAAAAGCAAAGTGGCTTTGGGGACAAAGGTGGCTCTCCTCCTCTCACTCCTGCAGGAAATGCAGCGGAGGTGTCGAAGAATGTGAGAGGGGTCATTGATGATCAGTGTTGGGGAGTAACGGAATACATATACCGCTGTTACATATTTAAAATACAAAATATGAGTAACTGTATTCCGTTACAGTTATCGTTTAAAAGGGTGGTATTCAGAATACAGTTACTTTGTTGAAATAAAGGGATTACACCGCGGTCTTTTCCTGTTTCATATGTTCGGCTATGCCCTCCATATAGCAAAAAGTCATCATGATCGGTGTGCTGACTCCAAAGGAGTTGAGTTTCCTAAGGAGGCATAGCCGTTGGTGGCACCTCCTGAGAATCTCCTCTGTGTTGGCAGAGAATTTCAGATGGTTGTCAAAGATGGTTCCCAAGTATTTGTACTCCTCAACTACCACCACTGGCTTCCCATGGATGGTGGTGGTGACGGAAGCAGCCAGATCCCTCTGCCTACTTGAGAAGGTCACCACCATCTCTTTGGTTTTGCGCACGTTCAGTTCAAGTTTGGAGCTGTCACACCAGTCTGCAAACTCCTGCAGAGCGGGCCGTGGTGTTGTGAGGGGCCTGAAAACAGTGACAGGAGAACTGCGTCGTCAGCATATTTCACCAGGTGACAGTTGGGCTGTGTGGATCTGCAGTCATCGGTGTAGAGAATGAAGAGCAGGGGGGAGAGCACACAACCTTGGGGGAAGCCAGTGGAGGTGGAACGGAGACCAGAAAGAGAGTTGTGGACCCGAACTTTCTGAGTCCAATATCCACAGGATTAGCTGATCATCCAGGTGAAATTAATTATTAACGGTTCCTTTTCTCTTCCTTCCTTACTTTTCCCTATTTTCTTTCAAACATGTACTGAATATCTTACTTAAATATCTTAAAAAATACATAATTTCTTTATACTAAGATGCTTTTTGTAGGACTGACGATGGTGAGGAGTTCCCTCTCTAGACTACTTGTCACTACACACTACTACATGTGTGTGTGTGTGTGTTTGTGTGAATGAGCAGGTGCTAGTAGCGCCAGGAGGGAGAATGTCTGAGCAGACTTTGGCTCAGAGCTAAAGTGTGAAATGACACTAACTACTAATAGTCCCAACTTAACTGCTGTTACTTGCAGCTGTTCGTCAACAGTACACACGCAAGCAGAATATTGCAAAACCTCTGCATGTTCTCAATGACCAAACTCATAAAAAAAAGGCAAAGAATCATTAAACAATTAAACTGATCTGCTGAGGATTTTGATGACTCGCACAAAAAAGCATCACTGCTGCGTCGCTACATGTTGTAACTGCTCAAATCTGGTCACTGACAAAAATTGCACACATTTATTGACCCAGACAAGAAAGGAAAAATTACAGCCATTCACACAAATCCCAGGACTTGCACATGCACACACACACACACACACACACACACGCAAACATTACGCACACGGCACAGGAAGAGAATGACGAGGTGACTGATAGGCACAAACAAAAGCTGTGCCCCTAGACAAACACACAAACACAATGAGCACTGAGAGAGCTCAATACACACACACACACACCACACACACACACACACACACACACACACACACATGTAAAAACACTATAAGTAGTTCTGTATACAGCCGGCTTATCAGCAGCTGGCTTTAAGTGTAAATCTGTGGCTATTTAAACCAAAGCATATCCTTCCTCCTGCGTTCAAAATGTGTGTGCACATATGCGTGCGTGTGTGTGAGTGTGTGCACTTGAATGTGAGTAAAAAGCTCTAAAGTGCTTTTGTGTGCAAGGTGCAAGTGTGTGTGTGAGATGGTGTGTGTGTGTCGGCTTCATTATTTTGAAAATGAATATGAAAACAAGATAGGTGTTCATGAGTGTGTCTTTTGTGTATTTTAAGTGTGAGACACCTGTAGACAGCTATTCACTCATACGCACACACACCCATTAAAGCACAATCCAAAACACTGTGGGCTCCTTATATTCAACCAACTTATTGATATAGCCGGTACGTGATAGCCATCTGCCGGCGTGTGGCACTGCAAGGTGAAAGGCAAGCTGAATAGAGGGATGAAGAGGGGCGAAAGGTAAATATTTGGTCTAGTTAACGTGCTGGTGTTTACGTTAAAGAGTAGCAAAGCTGTTTTTTTTCTTTTAAGCCTCGCTCTCATTCCAGTTTGTAAACTTGGCTACCAGATAAAGACTCTGTCCCGCTCGCATCGCAGAGATGAAGAGAAAAAGAGTGAGGGAAGGATAACAAAACAAACATAAAACAATCGAAGGAGCGCTCCTGGAGTAGCTCCTATCTCTATCAGAAACATTTACTGTACCGTGGCACAACAAATAACTAGGTGACAAGTGAGAAAAACAAAACTAACACTGCTGTGGACTCACATGGATAAAGAGAGGAAAGGAAAGGAGGAGGGTGGGCGGTGGGGGGAGTGACATAAAGCCAGAAATAAAGAGATCATCCTAAGTAAAATAAGTCACCAAAAAAAGTGTTTTGGCTAAAAGAGAAATGAAAGAAAAGATGATAAAATGAGTGGGGGAAAAAATTAGAGGATGGATGGATGAGGATTAAATAAAACATGCCGATGGATGACAGAGAGAGGCAAGGAGACAGAGATATGAAGATAGAGAGCAGGCCAGAAAAATGGAGCGGTGCAGCCAGGCCAGAGATGAAGAGATAGCAGAGCCAATAAGGCCCAGAGTGTGAAAGAAAGAGGCTTTTCTGTGGAGTTCAGACAGACTTTCATTCCAAGAGAGTCCACACTTCAGCAGAAGTGCAATTTCTTTGATGCAAATAGCATCAAACGAGGGAGGGAATGAGGGCTGGATGGACCAACAGCTTGTTTGTGTTTAATAGTGTTTAACCTCCTAAGACGTGAACTCCTCCACGGCACGCGTTTTTAATTTCTCTTTGATATTTGGGCATGTTGGGCATGTACTTGATTTTTGTTTCAGAGAAAAATGAGATCCACATATGATGACATAGAACAGTGGCAGCATAAAGTCCTCGTGAGTGGATATCAGGCCCTTGTGGAGCAAAACTTATTATTTTGGTCTAGATCCCAAAACGTGATGTCCACATATGTGGACGCCAGGTCCTAGGAGGTTAAATCATATCCCTTAGCCCACATTTACAAATTTGTCATATATACATATTGGTGTTTACAGTGTGCAATATTTGGATATGGATTGCAGCATGGCATCATGCACAGGTTTCCACAAATTGGAGCCTCTGTGTTTAGTGGACACTGTGATTGTTTTTTCTTCTTCAGAAGGTCAGAAGGTGGCCTGCTGAAAATTCAGCCTAGGTTAGCTAAGGCTTGATTACCAAACTGCAGTAATGAAAAGTGTGTTTACGACCCTCTGTTAACAACTTATAAGAATGCAAATAATACAAAACAATACGATCTCATTCACCATAACTGTAACACACAACAGGCTGTATTTTTTGTCAGTTAATTCCATTAAAATGCCCTAAAGGCACAATTTAAACTTTTTGGTTGTTTCTACAAGGATTGCCTCATTTTTGGAGACCCAGGAGAGCACTGGAAAATGTGCACAACTGCGTCATCCCTGACAAAGCTAAGTGAAAAATCTATCACTCTGCCAGTCAAGTTAACAAGCTAATCTGTTTAATCAAGTTAATCTAATTTCTTCAAAAGCACACTGACACAAGTCATCACATGTGAATAACAGTTTTTCTAATTACCAGTTCTAACAGACAGAGGAGAGTAACAAGACACTTGTGAGCCATCCATATTTTTACAGTTGGCATGAGGTCAAGTCACTTCAACAGCTTTTTGATTTCCACTGTTAATCACCATATTATCACACAAAAATTGCATGTAATTGCCAACTTGCAGAATCACACAGTTACACTAATCACTTTGGCTGGGCCATGGTCTCCCACCACTGTTTTCTCCAGTGTGACAGAAACACGAAGAAGCAAACAGCCTTCAGCACCTTCAAGTGATGCTAAGTGAGCAGTGACCTTATATTTTGACAACTTTGAGCTGAGAAACTTAAACAATTACCAAATCCAGCTACATGAGGGGTTGTAAATAAATCAGTTCACCCAGGCAACAGAGCCTGAAATGTCCGGTAGCTATGAAACAATGGGCAATCAAAGAAATTGTTTATATGTAAACAGGGTTTAAAGGTGGATGCTGGGGCTGATGGAGGGGTTAAAAAGGAGTTAGCAATGCAGTGCTGCAACAGCAGTGAGATCATCCCTCAAAAATAGCACAGCTAAACAGGCTGCTGTATTTTCAGATACAACACGCTCCACTCACACTCATCCTGACGTCACTGTCAATCATAGCTGCAAGAAAACATGAAAGCATTTACAGACCACACAGACATCTAGAAAGTGAATCCTGCCTTCAGTCTTCAGAGATTCATTAGAGGCTCTTTGATGCTGATGTATTTTCATTGGGAATTAGTGCCCCCACCCACCCACCCACCCGAAACAAGAGCCAGCTGTACAAGCCCGCAACTGCATCTTATCTCCCAGCGCGGTTCCCGTTAGCAGGCCTTTTGCCCCCTTTGTTAGTAAATAGGGGCAAAACTGCAGTACCATAAAACTCAGCATGCTTTTGGATTTGCATAAAAGATGACAAATTATTGTCATTGCTTGAATATGTTTGTGCCAAAAAAAACCCTTTTTATTAATTAAAAGGTTTGCAGAACAGTGCAGATATTTTTTTACAACAGCATGTGTGTGTGAAAAAACATAAAGCCGGCAATAGTGACGAGCAGAAAGAGAAAGAGGACTGGAGTGTTCACCCGGAGCGAGCCTTCGCATTCTCCAGATAGTTGGAGTGCTCCTATGAAAGCCCCTCACATGGCAGGGCAGCACGCTGATTCAGCTGCAGGTTATTGTGCCTCAAAGACACTTTCTTACAGTGAAAATATTATGATACATCTGCACATATTTAACTCTCGGCCGTACTCACACACACATGCCTGTAGCGGCGCGCACATCAAAAAAAAACACAGCTCACATATCTGAGAAGTCAAAGAGAGGAGCCTTGGAGAGCTGTCAAATGTGCTAAAATGTTGGTGGGCGCTCAAAACAATAAAAAACAATATCTGCACATCATCAACAGCCCGGGGAGGTCTATTGATCAATGCAGCCGCTAACCTGAAACCGACGAATCCACGGCGATTTCCTTCCTTCCTCGGCTTGGCTGAAGTTTTACCTTTGTAGTGCCCAAAGAAATCCACAAATGTTTCTCACTACCACTCAGTACCACTTTCAGTGTTGCTGGTGGAAATAAGAAAGGACTCTCAATGAGCGTGCAAGTCTTTGAAGTGCGCTCACTAGGAGGTCAGCGTTTCTACTCCAACATGCACGCGCATATCCTTGCATTGTTAAGCATTCTGTCGACTTATATTGCCTCTATAACCTCTTGGCTTGACATGACAGCATGCCAGCACTCTGCCTAACCCCGTGCTTTACCTCATTTTAACCTTAATTCAGCTGCATTAGACAAAAATAGCTTTGTCGTGTCATGTGGTCTCGCCAGTGTCACCATAATTGGCCACTTACTGGGTTCTGAGGCTATTTGGACCCCACGGAAGGATCTTCTGTAAACCACAAGCACACGGTCCTTTGAGAGAGTTGGGACAGCTGGAAAAAAAGTGAATTTTTGCAACATCGAAACAGCATCATAATATAATGACACACTTCATTGCGTCTACTGAAACTGTAAATAGACCTGGGGATAACCCCGCGTGACCCTCCGGGCTTTCGGACGGAGGCGCCATGAAAAGCAAGGCCCCACCAGTCGCCTCTTTTTCCCTCTCTTCTCTTGTTATTTGTTCAGTATGTAGTACAAATTTCCCTGTGTTGCAGGCATATAGGGATCAACACGGCGAACTGTGCCCAACCTTGACTTACCTTATGGACCTCGTTACCATGCCACAGAGTTCAGGCCTGACAGATCCAATAACCCCTCCACCGTCGTTCAGAAGAGAAATTGCTCCAAGCAATCCGTGCCGGAGAACGCCCCACGCCTCACCCCGCGTTTAAAGTTATGATCCTTATCGTAATTAATTCAATAAAGCGGTAATGTGCTGCAAACCCGGCACCCCCCTCTGCCTCGTGCGGCGTGCAGAGGGATATAAGCTTTCAGGTTCGGCCTCTCTCACTGACTTCAGTGTCGAAGGTAATAGAGAGCAGACAGGAGTTAGACAGCGATAGGTATGTCTGCAGCGGTGCGAGTAAAGAGGCCTAATCAAATTTGTTTTAGACTTTAAAAAGATACTTTCAGGGGTTTGCGTTAATAACCTAATAATAATAAGAAATGGAAAGCTGATCCAAGGTCAACAGTGGAAGGAGGCCATTTTTAATTTAGAAAACTGGAGTGGGCTCCAAATAATTGGCTACCATCCTGTGGATGCACACACTGGCTCCCAGGACGGCCACAACATCACAGGGCTGGCGGGAGATTAAAAAAATGACTGCACCAACTATGAAAAGTAGTAGAAATGCAGGTAGAAAAAACATAAAATGTGTTTGTGTGAACTGTGTACAGTGTGTGGAGATAAAACCAGGGTTGAAAAGGGAAATATACACGAAAAAACCCTTCAAAGCTCATTCAATCACATTCATTTAGTATAAGCAAAATAAAAGGGGAGTTGAGTGAATCCAAACACTTTTCTGCAGATGTTCTGCTGCAACACAGCTTTACTCAGCTCCTTTTAAGAGTGACCATCTTCTTCGCTTCCCCTGCAGGGACCCATTACCTGGAATAATATAAATATTATCAGTGAAAACAGAGAGCATGTCATCACAACATTTTAGAGTAATTGGGAACGCGACCTGGCTTTAGATGAAAAATAATAACCGGTCATGTCTATTGTTTTTCCAGAGCCTTAATTATTTGAACAGACTTCTGGAGATCGAAACGCTGATTAGATGTCAGTTGCTATGCGCTGCGTGTCTGAGCGCAGGTATGCGTTAGATGCACTTCAGTACTTCAGTAGAACTGCTCAGTGGTCAGCACATACACTGCAGGCCCTCTTTTTCCAACCAAATATCCTAGGTGCCATGGAGCCGTGGCTCCTAGGAAACAAAAGTCCCATTTATTCATTCCCTTTTGCATTTGCAGTGACATCTGAAGAACTGTGCGAGCTAGGCAAATTAGCCAGATAACAGAAAAAACCACCTGTATTATATGAGCTGTTGTTTTCACACATGAGAGGTTATAAACATGGAGTCATTATGCTCCTCTTTAAACAACTGAAAGAATGCAAAGGAGAAGAGCAGAGGTGAGAAAAGGTCACTGAAAGACAGAACCTACAGACTGTCTTTTGAGTGAATTAAAGATAACTAAAGATAACCTGTTTCTGTTACAGGCGGCCCCCCTGTTCAGCTTTCATGTTTCATGTTGCGACAGTCCAGCGCTGTTTTGAGCTACGTGGAAGTTTTCATTTGTCCATCTCTGAGCCAAGCTGTACTGCTTCTGAAGTCAGTGGTGCTTTTCTTACAGCACTGGTTCTGTGTACACCTCTGATGTTTGCACTTGGTCCTGCTAAAGCCGCTGCTGCTAATGTGCTGCAAGCCCACTCATGCTACACCTCCTTTGCACAACTGCCTTTTTCTGAACACAGATATTCTCTTTTAATGGCTGTCAAGTGACCCTGCTTCATGATTTGTTTGCATCTTTGTAAAAAAACTACACCAGTGGTGTGTATAGCATTAATTAAATAATTCAAATCAAATACAAGCTAAGTCTGTAAAAAAAAAAAACACCGACGCCAGGATTCCACGGAAAACACGCTGCCTTTTCACACAGATGCTAATCTGGTTTTGCTCATGAGGCAAATGAGTTCTTTAAAATGAATATGAAATGTCATGGCTGACTATCTGAGTTAACAGGGGAATAGGACACAATATTCCTGCCTTAAAAACTCTGTGGAACATTTCCAAATGGTTGCACAGGCTAATTGACAACCCACAAGAGTCTCCTGCATGGCAAAGCAGCAAACTGTAGCAATCTTGAGATGTGTATTTGACTGATGATGAGCAGTCCTGGGAAAGGTGAATTGTAAAATCAGTATTTTACAAGATTAGAGCCATTAAAAATATTGTATTATGGAATATTATTGCATGATGGAGTATTAAAACGGTAGGTGGCTTTCTTAGAAAAGTTAAATGTTAGTGTCCTTTTGTGTTACCAAAAATGAATGCCACTCTGCATTTAGCTTTAGCATCGGCATCAGTGTGGTGGACTTGACTTCCAGTAGGGTAGGAATGAAATAGGGTAAACCTTAAGGCCTTTACGCACTAAAAACATAAAATTCATGCAAATATTTTGTGTGTTAAAAATGTTTTTTCAACCTCACCTATTCTTACTGCAGCCACATTTAACCAATCAGTCGACTGCATTTGGCAACAAGTCCTCTCGTAGCTCAAAACGCACACAGGTACTGAATACACAGTGACATGGAAATCATAAAATAATACTCTTTTGCCTCAGACATACAGATAGACTTGATCTGGGTCAGTCGGCTCTCTGAAACAATTCCTCTGACTATTCAGATGTGGATCCTTCTTTTGAGAATTGGGTGAAATCTAAATCTCAGTTTCTTCCTTTTGTTGTTCACAGACATCAGAACCAGATCATCATCGCTTGATGTCGACTTTCTGGTTTTTTTTACAGCGCATTTTCTGAGGAGGTATTTTTCACAAAATCACGTATGTGTGCGTATGTAGTATATACAGTATATACATTACACAACAAGTTTGCACTCAAAATATTCAGAATTTCGTGTCATATTTTTGGATCGTGTGGTGTGTAATGGCTTTTAAGGTGGACTGCTTTTTTCCCCCTTTCTTTTCCATTCTAGGAAGACAGGGTTTAAAAAAAAAAACAACTTGTTTTTTCCACTATATTCCAGTCAATAGACATAGTAGAAAATAATTGTTGAATTTAAAAATTGTCCTAAGTCAAACAAGCAAGTGACAATATAGAAATAGGTATACAATAATTAAAATAGCACAAAGATCAAGCTAACATCCGTGACAGTTCAGCTTTTATTTTGGAACTATTTTCAGTCATGAGTACGCGTTGAGAAAAGGCCGCTAGCCAGTGGCCATTCAAGGTCGAAATGTTTGCTGGGTGGTGATGATCATTATTCAGTAATGCAAAAAAGTCAACAGAGCGAATGCTTTTCAGTCACAAAGAACTACGGCAAAGCAACTAAATAAAAACCTTGAATCCTCTGGTCAAAACAAAGGTGAGGTTCTTAAATTCCTGAAACGGTGTCTAGTTGCCTGGAATGTTCCTGCTGTGAGAAGGGCTTATCTTTTTTTATATTGAAACACTAATAGTGTGTTAACTGTGAAAGTGGAGCAGTCCTGTTAAACGCTCATGCTCTACTTAGGATGAATAAAAGTTCAAAAAAAAAAGGGGGGGGGGGGGGGGGGGCAGAGTGTTACAGCAGTGGAGCTGGACCACCTTAGAAAACAAGGGGAAAAAATCATTATCGAGGTCCAAACTCGAAGCCCTGCTAAGCAGTGGGATCCAATGCCTGTAGGCAATGACAGCTTGGCTGTATCTTCTATTACATTTTCAGAGGAAAAAATGGTTTAGGTGTCCTGGCACAGAGGGAAAAAAATGGGCTCAGACACATTTACCTAAAATTTGAATATTATGAAATGTTCCTTCATTGTTTGTGTTTCCCAGTAATACTCTTTGAGGATCTGAGAGTAACATTTGTTGAGGAGGTTGCAGACTCAAGATTTGCCCAAACTGAAAATTGCAGTAAGAAATTGATCAAAAGCTCATTGGAGAAATGTCTGCGATGAATAGAGGTGTGTGTGCTAGAGGTTGGGTGGTTAGTGGAGGGGGGTGACAGCACTACGTTCAGCTCAGGATATTTGACCAACGTTTGCACCCGTCCACTTCTCCCCTTCTTCTCCACGAGTCCCCCCTCAGATTGATTAAATTGGATCAAGATGACACCAATAATTGGCTCAAGCTGGGGCCGGTGCGCAGACCCAACGATCCATATCTAACTCCTTTTGTTGCGATGGTGTCCCTTTTCCCGCGCCGTGCTCCATTTGGAACGGTTTACCTTGGCTCCGCCACAAGTGTTTTAGCCCAATCCCCCGCTGAACACAACAGCTCGCTGACATCATGAGAGCGACGGAAAGGTTACATTTTTTGCAGATGTCTGGTGCGTCACTTCACCCCTTTTGTACACTGTCCCCCTGGGGACACGCAGAGAGAGAAAGCGGATGAGGTGTTTCGGTGTGAAATGTTACCGTTTGATATCAATATCCACGACCTTAGGGAAGAGAAGTAGATTGAGAACTCCAGGAGACGGTTAATTTTAAGGGTTAAGAAACAGATAGGAATCTGAATGGATGCCTTACAGAGCACATAATTTTGGCAAAAGTAAAAAGATTGTAAATTAATTTAACGCGCATGCTTTCGAAATCCATTTCTGGTGCAGTTAATAGAGGCAGATCCTAAGCATCCCAGAGCAGAGTGGCTAATCAATCGTTCTGCTTCACTCCTCTCACAGGGCTGATTTATTTTTTATAGTGATGGCAAACCATAATGTTTGAAGCTTTAATGAATTGAAAGTAAATTGTTAGAAAATGTAGCAACATGAGGGGAGAAAAGCTTAATCAGAAACAATATACACTGCATGGCTCCTCCACACAGCCTGCCTTTGCCTTTTAAATAGGTCTGACATGTTTGTTATGGTTTGAAATTCCTGACTACTGGAATCTGCTTTCACCCTTCAGGTTGCTGATTTTCCTGGCCGCTGCTTTGACTCGGCTCTGCTTCCTGCAAAGGTTTAAAGAGCACAAACATTTTTTAAAAATCTATAAAAATTCTTGATATTTAGGTAGATACCGTAAATTATGCAGTTTGTTGGAAAAAATTAGGTGTTACATGGCACCTAGGACACTGGGAACAGTTAAATCAGGTAAATGGTACAGGTTATCGGTGCACAATCAGATGTCTGTTTACCACTCTCGCCTCATGCATTCAATTAGGCTCTGCAGCACTTTATCTAATGCTCCAACTCAGCCCTTCCAGTCTGAGGTGATCCTTGTGTGCCGGAGCTGAGGACAAATACTCAGCCCGTCACATCTGATTGAAGCAAAGCCTCATGGATCCTATCGCTTTGTCACCAAGGTTACTAATCAGATTTCCGTCCATTGCAGCCACATATGCGATTTTCCGATCAAACGCTGTTACATGGCCCCACTAGTTGGCCCGTGCCCATTATCTAACATGTTTTCTGTGTGCTGGGGTCAAGCGCAAGTATAAAGCTCAGGGAGAAACACTATACCTGTCTTCTTGAGGAGTCTATTGGAGGAACCCACCAACAGGTTAAAAAGGAAAGGATTTGATATCAGTCGGGTCAAAGTCAGGACTCACAGCAGCTCACGTCAGGGGACCAAACCACATAATGCCAGAAAATAACCAGATCTTTATCAGTCTTGAAACTGTTATTATCTGCTTCAGACGAGGTTTCATTTAATCAGTCTTTTTATTCATTGGTATGTCATACACACCCAAGTAATTGAGTGAGATTAGCACAAATAACACATCTCTCTCTCTCTATATATATATGTGTATATATATATATATATATATATATATATATATATATATATATATATATAAATATATAAATATAAATATAAATATAAATATATATATATATATATATATATATATATATATATATATATATATATATATATATATATATAAGTTCCTAAAATTTCAGAGTTGATAGCCCAGGATTAAAGAAGTCATAGAAGGCTACAGTAATGCTTTGAGTCACTGTTAACCAATCACATGCTCCCCTGTTTATTGACACTGAGCTAACCTTTGAACTCAGCCTGCGCCTGCCAAGGGGCGCTCTATTAGTCATGGTAACTCTGTGTGTAGGAGAAAGGGTATGTGAGGAGTAGTAGTGTGTTTGTGTGTCTGTGTGTGTGTGTGTGTGTGTGTGTGTGTGTGGGCCATGTACTCCAGATGATGAAGTCTAAAGACACGCAAAATAAAACAAAAAAACACCAGAGTGGGTCAGCAGGAGGGGGAGACACTAAAATTCAAAGTTGATAACAACATTGATAACTCTCTAATATCTGCAAATAAATATGAAATGTGTAAATATAAAAATGCAATCAGGAACTACTTTAATATAGGTACCATAGGCTAGGTAGGGTCTTTATACAAAAAAGATAAGAGGAAGCACTCTGAAGGTTAAAAAAGGATTCAGTGGGAAAGTTTAGCATTGTGGCAATGTGTATTTGTTACATATATTTATGTATAATTACTTCTGTAAAAGTTTCAAAGCTTCCATGTGAGGTTTGGAAACACTAAAATACTGCAGTATTTTAGTGTTAGAGCATTTTGGATTATCAGTCACTCAGTCAGATCAAGCAAGCTAGTTGCACACCAAACATATTGCACACAGGTTTGTCTTCTTAATCATGGAATTGTTTTTTAAAATTACCTCAAGAACACCAGTCGTGATTAATTCAGTACAACCAATTAACAAGTTTGTTTTTCAGGGAGTAGATACTTTTGAAGCCAGAGATTCTTTTAAGTACCATATCTATCAAACCTCAATAGTTCTGCACTTGAAGATAATTTTGTTTTCACTTTTAAGTAATGGTTGTTCTTATATGTTTCTTGCTCTTCCAGTCCCAATGCCAGGATAACAAGTACCTCAGCCCTGCAAAGCGCTGAGGAGTTGAAGTTACTGAGTAATGCCTCACCTCTTAATCGAATAGTTAGCATAAACCCAAACCAAAGAATTGAGCCCAGAAAATAGTCCCTTGTGTGAGCTGGTGATGTGACCAGCCAGAATCAACGAAAGTAAGACAAATGCAAAGAAATCTATCTGAAACACGGGAAATAAAAAACTACAGCAATTTACAATGTTATCTGGCCCTAGAGAGATTATGAACTGTCAAAATATCTCTTAACTTTCAGACAGAAAGTAAAGATGGATTCTAACCAAGTGTAGGCTCAGAGACCACAAACTAGCAATTGAAGAAGGGATACACAAAAAGTCATGGCAACTGAAAGGAAACAGAAGATGTGATCACTGTTTGACAGGTGAAGCTGAAACAGACACTCAATAGAGTGATGAGCTCTTACTTTACTCTCACTCGTAGATTGATTATATATATTTGGTTTGCATTTTACTCACAATTATTGCTTCATGTTTATGACGGCAAAGTAAAAAAAAAACAAAGTTCTTTGTATTTTTGAGTGCATGCTTCCAGCTTTGAGAATTTAGCTGTGAGCTGTGGGACCCACAGATGACTGAAAACAATGATATTAACAACCCAAAGCCAATCTTAGCTGTTTTGTCCTTCTATATGATGCAAACCTATATATAGTAATTGTTTATTTCCCAGAATGTCTCTTCTTTGTATTTATTTATTTCAGAAGAGGCATGTTTCTCCACATGCCTGGGAGAGTGAGAGTAACAAGGAGGCCATTTTTACTTTTTCCCCAAAGCAGCTGGATAGCAGAGGTGAAGAGGTAAAGGTGGAGGTGAGGCACACCTCCACACTCCTGCCAGATGTTGCAGTACAGGACACACACTGTGAGGGAGGGTGGCAGCTAGCCAGAGCAAAGCGCCGATTTTACCAGTGACAGATGTGACGTTGCCTGTGTGGATGTGAAAACACTTCCGTTGTTTTGAAAGCCTGCTCTGCATGGCCTCAAAAGTCTGAGTAGTGGCTTGATGCTGCTGGGCTGCCTGGGTTTTGAGGGTGAGAACATTGCCAGCACCCCCCAAAAAAGAAAAGAAAAATAACAGCATGGGGGAGTAGAAAGGGAGGGAATGGAAATGGTGCAGAAGTAACTAAGTTAACTCAGAGATGTTGGAGAGCATGATGGTGACTGACCATGGAAAGAGTGTGAGAAAAGCAGGCAGACACACAAAAGTGTTGGGATAGAGAAAGAGAGAGTGTTGAGTGGTGAGGTTTAGGCTGATTCTATTTCACTTAATGTAACCATGGAGGGCTGGGAGCCCCAGCGCTGCCCACTCTGGGCTCTTTAATGTAAATAGCTGTTGCTGCCTCTACGCTCAGGCACATGTGAGCGCACCATCGCCGTGTTATATGACTCTGTCTAACCAAACAGCACTTGCAGACACAGAAATTCCTGCTCCGGCTCCTTTCCCATCACTGAAGTGAAGCAGTGGCCGGGGGGTGGGGGTGGGGGGGATGGACAGAGACAGAATATGACAGAGAGATCAGGGGCAGAGAGAGAGAGGAAACATTTCTTTGGCATGAAGTGAAATACAATTACCAGACAGACATACTTCTCTAACAGAGAGAGAAAAAAGCAATTTATGCAAAGAGAAAAGGAAGCAGAGATCTCCTGGAGTGAAAAGTTCATGATCTCCTCAGAAATGTCCTCTGCGTGGAGTTCAGGGCTCTCCTGGGAACCTGAAGTACCATGACCTGATTGGCTGTCAGCCTGAGACTGAGACGCCTGATTGGCTGTGGCACATTCCACATTCTAACACACTCCAACTTGCATTCACACTGCTGTCGCCTTATCAAATTATACGCGGCTGATAAAAAAAAAGCTGAAATGTGCTAAATCTGGTCTAAATGTAAGCTCGGGAGACTTCGGTGAATAAGCTGTGGCTGCTTTGCTGCATAATTAGCAAATAGCCTCAGTTGAAGCTACTTTGGCAGCACCTGCTCTGTATTAGTATTTTTTTTTTTCGCCTTCCATTCCTGACCTTCTCGTGTCACTGATAGCACGCTTTTATATGGGCCACAGTCAAAAGTTCAACTTTTAGATTTGGGCTCAGTACCACGTGCACCGGTTCAGTTCTTACTACTATCAGTCATCGGCTCTGTCACATGTGTCAAATCATGACGTTCGCACCCTGGTAGCCCTCGCCCTGTTGCCCCATGGGCTAAAACAATATATCACATCCTTCTATTGTGCCTGCTGTGCCCGCCTCGGCAACTGTCTGCCCTTGCATCGCGTCTCCTGAGCCCCCACCACTAAAGGCATATGTGCGGGTGCCCATCCTGTCCCCAGGCATGGTGCGTGGTGGTCACGCGTTTCTGTGCCGCCGGGCCAGTGGCGAAGGGAAGCGGACGTTCACACATGCACGCATAAGCGGGAATCCATTAAGCTGCATGTAAAACAAACTCAACATGTGCTGCTTCCTTTTCCTATAATGGAGAGCTTTTTATCCAAGTCGACCCAAGGGCTAGCAACTAGAGGGCCCGTGTCTGCAGTCGGAGTTGAAAGACGAGGTCAGACACTGAGGTCACTGCATGTAGGTGAGAGGTCAAAGACAATACCATCACAAATTGTAACCCCTGTTCATCTTGTATACAGAGGACCAGTGAGAAACCCGCTGTTTCATTTAACTGTCGAGAAGACAAAAATGCTGTGAGTGGACAGTAAGATAAAAATGCTACACAGATGCCAGTCTATTGAAGATTTAATACATCTGCTAAACATGGATGGAAATAGGGACAGAAAGGTTATTTGTATTTTTCTGTAGTTAAACCATCTGTGTCATAAAATTACATTTTGCATTTGCTATTCTTTTGTAATTACTTGATGCTATCCATTATTTCAGATAGCATCAAGAGCTGTCTTATTTATTTTACTGTCATTTTCATTTTTCCAGTTTCCTCTTTAATCGTTATCTACCGTACATAACGTATGTGCTTAACAACATTTCTAACATCGGGTCAAAATAAGATCCAGTTTGATTCCCACCATTATATTAGATTACATTCTATTATATTATTTTGTGTCTGATCACATTATATTATATTACCGTGGCCTACATTATAAGCTTGGGATACACAAGTCAATTATTTAGTTATTTTTATTCTTACTTTTAAAAATGAAAAATATTAGTTATTCTTTTATACACATTAACTAAAACTAGCAGCAAAAAACGTGATACTTTTACAAAGTATGTGGATGTAATGATTGCAGCAACTTAATGCTTATGGAGTGAAAGGATGACATTAACCTTACATACATATGTAATTTAAATGCTTGATCAGCCACGTGCCACATAACTTCTGCACAAACAGAACTGATGCATTTACAATAAATAAAGCCAAGTACTATGTAAATTTGAGCAGAAACTAACTGTAGCCAGGTTAGGCGCCGCCAATCCTGTCTTTCCTTGTTTATCAAATTCCAGTAACCGTGATGCTCATGTAAAACGCCAACGGACAGTAAAGTACCAAAGATAGAGACTTCTGAGCTGGCAAAGCACCACCAGGAAGCACCGGGGACGATGTAGACAGATAGTGGCCGAGCTGGAAAGGTAAATGAACGAAATGAGCTCATGCAATAAGGAAGATGGCAAGAATGAAAGAAGTAGCATGTGAAAGGAAGAGAGTGCAAGTGAGGAAACAGAGTCTTCCATGAGTCAGGGGTAAAGTCAAAGCTATAGCACACACACACACACACACACAAGCACTTTTCTGTGACTGCCTAGCACTGGATACTCGGCATGTCATAACTTCACCTTAACAATAGGACACGAGGGGCTTTGGTTGCAATTCCAGATAACAAAAACCTTTCATATGACATCATGACAAGAGGATGAAGCGGTTTAGTGAAAACGCCTTCCTCCAGGTTAAAAAGAACAGAAACAAATTAAACGCAGTGGAAAACAAAACGATCTCTGCCGCACACTTCCACAAACACATTATGGAAAATTGGGGAAACACTGTTTAATTCCACCCTCTTTATATGCTAACATCCACATCACAACAAAGAAGCCATGCGCTAAACCGAATATTATTCATAACAACCCCCAAACTGGAGACTGTGTCTCAGTGGTGCACTAACCATGCACAAATTTCCAAAACAAATACGGATCTTATCAATTCCACATTTTGGATCTGGATATTTGGAATCTCTCCCCCCCCCCTCCCATTTTTTTTTATCATTATGCTTTAAATGAACACCGTAAAAATAAATATGACTCTCAATGAAAGTGCACTAACGAGGCATTTAAAGCATTTTTCGCCCCCATAACGGACACACAGTGTGGTACTTGTGCTGTCGCTCTGGTAATTTGAGTAAGTAAGGGGGACTTTTCAGAGGAAAGCGGCTCAGAGCTAAGTGAGAGCAGCTGATGTTGCATCATACTTCAAACATTCTTCAAATTAAAGATATGTCAAAGGCTATGGAGCGCTCTCCGGCACACACAGATCTGCCTGAAGATAAGAAATAACCCCAGCACCTCTTCAGAGCAGTGCACGGTGAGTGTGTGTGTGTGTGTGTCACTCTGATATGACAAGGGAGCTCTAAAAACTTGCTCTCCCACAACCTTTGTATCATGGGAGACAACCGCAGTGCATATCAAAGAACAAGCGTGGCCCTTCAATATCATCCTTAATCCACCAACTCTATTATCGTAAGGTTGAGTTCTAAAGCTGCAGGGGGGAGATTCTCACCACTGGCGGACGTTGCAGATGTTTCTGGAACTGTCCGAGGCCAGCTGTTGGAATGTTTTCCCACCGCACGAAGAAGCGAGGGCAGCAGCACTATTGGCTGCCCCCACTGAGTCACGTGACCAGGGTCATGTGACCGAGGAGAACCTGACTAGTGGGTTTGGCAGCTGACCATTGCCGTTGCGGTCATCTTAACCGGGCTGGCCCACGAGGGCCCTGGCCACTGATCTGAAGCCAGAGGGAGAGAGGAGGCGACTGTCAGCCACATCAAAAGCCTGCAACCTCCCACTCTCAAGGGTACAAAGTCAGAAGAGCCGGAGATACAGTATGGTGGACAGACTGAGATCACTCACACAGATGGACGCACACCCCCACGTGCATGCTTCAGGGCATGCACACTGTGCACCGAGGTTCAGCTTACCAGTAGAGGTCCCTTGTGTCTATTGCAGTGTCATCGAGCTTTGCAGCACGTTTTCCGTACTTCTATCGCTTTATACAAGAAGCAGCTATGACAGGAACATTTACCTGTGGCAGATCGAACAGGTGCTAAAAGGGCAATCATTAGCAGAACAAAGTCAAGTGTGGCTGATTTGCCAGCACAGCTCAGAGTGATTAGTGCTGACAGACACGTCTAAACATCTCTAATGTTGTCTGCTAATTAAAATTAAACCCTTCTACACGGCACTGACAAGCAATATAATACATGGGTGTAGGGTGTCTGGGTGTATTTGTGAAGAGTGCCTGAGTGATAGGAGGAGTGTAATACAAAGTAAGTGTGTAACGTCTCGTGACATTACATTTAAACATCCAGCTTCAGCCGAGGTGAACCTTAAACATGTATTATTTTGAACTAAAACCTCCGAGCACGCTCTCTACCTAGTTTAAAAACATTCTTTCTTATGTCTGTTTATTCCCAATGACAGTTTTTCTGCTTTCATTTCACTGGCTAGATTAAAATCTTAATATTTTTTCTTGAGCTAAATTTTTATTTTGTGTATTTAAACCAGTGACACCAAAAAAAAAAAAAAAAATGCTTGCAGTCTCACTTTAAGATGGTATAATGACCGACAGCGGAATTTCTACTCAACTAAGATCATCTAATTATTTCGGATGCAACTTTGATTCATCCTTTTTCCCTGAAATTTTAAAAACTCTCATTAAAAAATGACATCCGCTATGATATATGCAACAACAAAGAAGGGGAAGAAGGCAGATCCATTTCACCGTATTTCCTACCCAAATGTTAAAGAACAAGATTTGCTCCAAATGAAAGTGACAACATACCATAATGTAAGATACATGAGAGAATTATGTATGTAGCTATAAAAATAAATCATGTAGGCCATGCAAGTCCATATAGTACAACCATAATTCATGCAATACTTTTCAATCCATGTGGAAAATCTGTGAAAGTCAGGTAGCGTTAGTTCAGTTATTCCAAACAGAGCTCTGGCCTGATGCCCTCTAGTGGTTCATCTTCCATTAAATAATAACTCCTATCTCAGAACACACTGAGATACTGTGCATGCAGACATTCAGGGACAACAGTGTGCACACACACCTCTATCACATGTATGTCCTTGCTTAATTATGAAATAACGATAAAAAGCAGAGCCACGAGGTAAAACAGCTACAAATTTAAATCCTACTCTTATTTTGCAAATCAGAGATTTTCAGGCAGGTTATTACATAGCAGTGAATCCCTGACACCTGTAGCTAAAATATAAATCCAGGTTTTTTAAAAAAAGAAGGAAATGAAATGAACGTGCAGCTCCTGAAACAAATGTGACTTCAGCTATGTGCACCACTGTATTTTATTTGGTTGGAAAAAAACACAGATTCAAAATCATATTCTCAGAATCTGTAAATACTGACAAAGTTCCCTCACAAAATTATCAGAATCTTTTATTTTGTCCTCATTTGTTTTCTTTTTGTGGCTAAATGAAATGTAATCTATACACTTAAAGTCACACAAAACTGTCTGAGTCAAGGGTCTGTGCGTAGCTCTAACAAATGAAATACAGTGCATATGCTCCAGCTGTCCCCCTCCCTAGACAACAATAACAACAACAGCTGTTAGCATCTCGCGTGTAACTCCATTTCCCCGACAGCATCAGCGCTGCAGGCCCTCCCCTCTCGTGCGCGACTTTGCCGTGACAGACATGACAGTTATTAATCACCTTTTCTTCCGCCTGTTCGTAAAGAGCTGCTATTTGGGAGCCAGGGGCCGACGGCTAAAATTAGAGGCCTGCTCAATCAACAGGCTGATTTAGTGCTAGCATGTGTGTGTGGTAAACTGTGTGTGTTTGTTGTCTGAGTGCTAGGGCAGATCAGAAGACTGATCCCAGTGGATTTCCTGTTCCTCTGAGCCACTGATTCTGCTTGCTGTCACTTAGGCAAAGCACCTTCATTTTCCTGCTGCAGTGTTTTGGTTGAAATTTTTCACCCCTGAATATTATGTGATGAATAATAATACCACACAATACCCATTCACTCCCCCCCCCCCCACCCCCAAACACACACACACACACACACACCCAATCACCAGCAGTCAAGCAGAGGTGACCTTTGACATTTTAAAAAGCTGGGTATTAGCTACCTTATCAGTGCCACGCTCCCCCTGTCACCTCATCTCTTACCCTCCCCAGTCTTGAATTATAAAAATAACAATGTGAGGGTGAAAGAGGAGGTGGAGGGAACATGGAGAAGTATGTGTGTGTTGCTTCTCACATTGCATGTAAACCCCGTAAACCAAGCTGACTGTGGGTTTAGTTGGAAACAAATGCATTAGAGGCGGAGGAATAACGGTGAGGCCGAAGTCAGGTTATTGTGTGCATATGAATGCTTTTATTTGAAAAAGAACATTTGTGAGTGGAAAGCTTTTTGAAGATCTGATCTATTACTATTATTAAACTTAAGCTATTGCGATCCCTCAGAACTTGAAGCACAAATTATTTGGGGCAAATATGACATTTTTCAACATTTAGTCATAAAGAATTCCTTACACAGGGGACACCAACTTCCAGTTGGTTGGATCCTTTCCATTTGTGATATAGTTGATTGCTGTGTGTGGCATTAAAGAAGAGACTTTGAAGTTGTCTCTATAACACAATTTTAATGTTTTTAATCCTCTCCAACTCCAGGCTTTTGTGGTATACCCCAAGGTTCCATCAAGGCCCTAATTTATGTTAATTGCACATTTTTTTTGCACATGATTTTTCACTGCTGCAGAAAACAGCTCACACTTAAACCAAGAAAACCAGTCTTTGATCAGGATATTTCAAGTTGCTTTGATGATATGAAAAGCTTTAGTTTGGTTAAATTCAATTTGATTTCTATAGCACCAATTTACAACAGCAATTAGCTCAAGGTGTTTTTTATTGTAAGGTAAAGACCCTACAATAATGGTGAGAAAACCCCCCCAAATCATAAGACCTCCTATTTGCAAGCATTCGCCAATGGTGGGAAGAAAGAACTCCCGTTTAACAGAAGGAAAACAGCTGGGGAGGAAGACAGGACGAAAAAGAGACACTCCAGAAGAGAGCCAAAGATCAGTAATAACTAATACTTTAATTCATAGGGTGTAAACACATGGTGAGTGAAAAGAGAGAGAAGTGAGAAGAAATGAAATGAAATCACGAAATTGTTGGACACGATAATGGAACCCCTGATGTAAAAGCCAATGAGTCACTTCTGCTAGTAATGTTACATAACCTGTTAACATGTGGGCTGATTGTTAAATGGCACCAAAGCGTAACTTGGTTTGGTTGAAAAAAAAAAAAGTATAAATACACTCTCTACTTGTTCTTGTACATGGCTGTTAGTAATGTAGGATTCATTAAAACAACACAAGGAAAAGTCTTTTTTCCTCCATTACCATCCTTTTAAACTCTTTTAAAATCTTCCCTAGAGTTAATGCAACAGCGAAACTACGTGCTGTATTACTGCACACTGGTTACCAGTCCCAGTCTTATGTGTTACTTACAACCGGTTAGGAATTTTATCCTGACATTGTTTAATGATATTCCCTTCTCTCAACACTTGACTTGGTAAGTACCATGTTAAACCCGCTACTGATCAGAATATCCCTGATTCACTCCAGTTTCTGAAGACAGTACTATTTCCTGCATTTATATGTTTCCTTATCTGACTATAACATGTCACAGTGTCAAATTCTAAGTAACAGAAATGTAAGTCTAAAGATTTTATTTTTAAACCTACTAAAAATATAAATGAATAAATTTTCTGTAAGCCATGCGTGTATCCATATGTGCTTGTGAGTGTGCGGTGGTCTTCTCTGGGAGGCACGAATCAGTGAATATAAACAGATGGATGGAGGTTAGTGAAGGTCATGAGGGGCAGGTGAACTGCGCTGCCATTACTGTTCATACCTTCTACATTCCCCTATTTTGACCCTTCTCACAGCCCCCACTTTCTAAAGCACACACGCCAAACTCCATATGACCCTCTCCTCCAGCTTCTCTTCTCTCAAACAGCGGTAAATGTCGGCAAAGTCAGAAGCCTTTTTTGTTGTTGTCTATTAAAAATTATTCCACTTGTAGGAAACTGTTCCTGCAAATAAGAATTAGCAGAAGTGTCTTTAAACTGGTTTTAATGAGGTATCTCTCCTAGTTCCCGGTCTGTATCTTTGCTCTTGCAGAACTGCATCTCTTAACTCCCGTGAGATAGCAATATTATGGTTGTGTGCCCTTGAAGTGTTGCCTTCGGCGATACCAGACACCTCCCAGTCTAGTTTGGAATGCACAAAGTTGCTGGGACAAGATACTGCTTTAGCCTGGAAAGTGACACAGGTGTGTAATTTTGTCTCCTTGTACACCACTACAGTAAGTTTTAAATCAAACAGTCAAGATGCGGTTGGCACTCTTACCCTCACAGCAAGAAGTTTCTCGCTCCGGCGTTCAATGTCATGCTGGTTAAACTGGTAAACTGGGGTTTCTAAACTGGGTGTAGCTGTGGATGTGGGCATTAATGGTTGTCTGTGTCTGCGTGTTAGCCTGTGAGAGACAGGAGACCTGTCCAAGGGGCACCGCTTCACTTCAGCTCCCCCACCCAGTTTGGATTATATAAGTGGTTAAGAAAAGGAGTGAATGGACGGGGCAATCAAGATCAAAGTGCAGCTTTTCAGCTTGAATTTATGAAGTTTTAGGGATTACAGTAATTTTTATTTATACCTTATTTTCAGAGGCTCAAATGTAACTGGAAAAACGAACATAATTTATATACAAGGATTGTTTTAAATACTTGGATGAAAATTCTTTGCAATAAATTATGGGGGAATAGAACCAATTAGTGATTGTTTGATTTTTTTTTAAACCCACTGTGGTGGTGTACAGAGGCAGAATTGCAAAAATTGTCTTTTACGGTATTAGATTAAAAACACTAAACACATACCTTGCTGCTCAATTTAATTTTCTTTTTAAAAAGTCAAATAAATAAACAATAATGTCTATAGAAGTGATTTTTTTTTTTGTCTCGGCCTTTGGATTACAGAGTTTGAGAGGGAGGCTGCTGAAGCCAGTGTCACTGTGATACCCCCACCCGAATCTTTTCCTTCTCTCCCTCTCACTCCTGCTATCACTACGTCTCCTCTGACCTTCCATCTGCCCTCTTTCTCCCATCCACATTCCTCTTCAAAGACGGGATGGAGGAGGCAGAGGAGAATAACACTGGCCTTGAGTGCCCACTGCCAAGCCACAACAGCTCATGCACTCATGCACAGGTGCATATCACACACACACACACACACAGCAACATTCTTCATATTTTTAACTTACATGAATCCATTTAAAAGCAAATCATTCATACATGGTCTTTATCTTTCAACAGGAAGCCTCTGGAGATAAAATACCTCTTTTATAAGAAAGCTGCTCAGAATAGAAGAAACAGTCAAAGTAAAACTCACAAGACTCATGCAGTATACAGCGCACAGCAGTAGGATACAAAACGTCATGGCTAATAGAAGCCACAAGTACACATGTTCACATTATAAATATTTTTTTTCTAATCTTGAATTGTTTCTTCATCTCATAGCGAGAAAAACTGTAATAAAGGTTGTTAATAAAGGTTAATAATGTTAATAATGTAGATGTTGTCCAATTCTTTGATATTTAGCATTCAGCAATTACCTTTGTGCAATAATAAAAATGATGAAATATGCTGTCATTTGACGTACTCACACTGTGGTGTGAAAACATTCATTCAGAATCATTTCTGCACTCTGGCACAGTCACAATATGACAACAATGAAAAGAAGCACGATAAAGAAGCACAAAGTGACAGAGGAGAGTGAACACCTGACACTGCTGTCCTTCTTTGGCCAGGACACTCTTGTAAAAGACATTTTTGATCTCAAGAGCTAAATTTTTTCATGGTTAAATAAAGGTTAAAAAGAGGGAGAAATAACAGCTTTTGTATCTATTTTTGCATTTTTACATGAAAAAACCAACAACATAAAAAATGATAATGCCATATAACTGCACATCATTTTCAACATTGAACTCTTTCTTAAAAGTGTCACACACAGTTGGTAGTGTGTGTGTGTGTGTGTGTGTGTGGGTGTGTGTGTGTGTGTGTGTGTGTGTGTGGGCGAGGGAGGGCAGACTGTATCGGGGCCAAACTGACAATGGCGAGCTGAAAAAGTTGAACTTATTTGTTCCAGCATCTCCTCTCACAGCCCTGCGTTTTTTACACTCCAGTTGTTTGAGCACAGACATCCTCTTCACATTCTCTCTCTCTTTCCACACACACACACACACCCACCCACACACCTTTCCGTTTCACCTCGCTCTGAACTCGTTCTCCGTTGACCGTGCAGAAAGCTAAATAAACATGTGCGGCAAGTCATTCCCAGAGTGCCCCTACCACCATCACCACTCACCCACCCACCCACCGGCTCACCGCACTCCTCAACCCTGCATCCCCTCTCCCCGATTCATCCCATCCACCCCCCCTCCACATCCAGCCTCTCTTCTACACTCAGGTTTCACCTCTCAGCTTCCTGCTGCTCCCAGTCACGCTGACACACACTCTTACACTCAACCTATTCACTGTAGCCGGAGCAGCAGTAGAAAAGTCCTTTTCATTAATAGAGCAGAAGTAGCAAACCTTTATTAAGAAGTCTTCCACTATAGATAAAGGCTCATGATGAAATGACACTTTCAGTAAGAAAAAGCAGAGACTGGCAGCAAAATATATTTAAAATATATTTTTTTTAAAATCACTTAAATTCGAAGTTTATTCTATCATATTTTTATAGTTATGAATGAATGAACAAACAGTTTTTGTTACAGCTGCTGGAGGATGAGATTGTTTTAATGGCTATATGGCCTTTTTATTTAATATTATCCATCATATTTTCAAAGATGATCATGCATCTAGGAGTTAAATCATTTCAGCGTGATTTTTCTGGAGTTTTTCAAAGATACTTCAGAATCTTACAGTAAAACCCTTAAATTTGTGTGTGTGAGTGTTGCACATGTACTATGACTCAACAGTAAGAATTTTGATAGATAGATAGATAGATAGATAGATAGATAGATAGATAGATAGATAGATAGATAGATAGATAGATAGATAGATAGATAGATAGATAGATAGATAGATAGATAGATAGATAGATAGATAGATAGATAGATGAATTTCATTGGAAGTAAAAGTACTTGCGGTTATTTAAACCTCCACGGGATAGACACTAATTCTGTCTCTGTCTCTCTCTGGCTCTGTGCTTCGGTGGCAGGATTACTTTCTGTCAGCAGTGTGACAGCTGTGTACATCTGGTTGCGTAGGGGCCTCTTACATCTCAATCCACACGTCGTTTCGCCGGTGTCTGGGCCTCCGGATTCACTGCCACTGCTCACCTCATTACCAACTGAGCCACACCTCCATCTGTCCGTCTAATATCTAAATCCCACTGCAGATTAGTGGGGGAGTCGGGGCCCGGAGGAGGAGGAAGGGGGTCGAGGGGGAGAAGGCAACTAAGATCCTGGCGGAAGAGTTTGTGCATGGCGCATGAAGTTATATTAATGATCCCCATGGCTATGTGGTGGCGGTGGTGATGGTGGTGGTGTTCGGGTGGAGGGTAAAGCGGCTGCATTTTGGGTTTGCGGATTGTGGCAGCATGTGGGGGGGCTTGTGGCTACTGTCGTTTGTGCACACGAGTGTTGAAGGACAAACAGAGAAAGAGAGAAACTGAGAGAAATGCCATCATATAAAATCTAGAAAAGACTTATTTCTAAAGTTTCTGGTCTTCACATAGTGAAGGTCAGCTGCATGACAGCTTTCTTTTCAATGCCTGTCTTTGTGCATATGTATCGCCTGTGTAGACAAAGTCTAATTTATCCTTTTCCTCTGTGCCACAGAGTCACACTGATGGTTAAATACTGGACTGGATCTCACGTTCCCTGTTGAATTATCACTATCGAATGCTATTACTCTGGTATTAATGGCTTTAATATAGAGCACCAAATGTGGAATAATAGTGCTCCCTCATACTCTAGTGACATTTTCTAAAAATAAAGTTTTGCTTTTGCTTCTTTTTTTTTTTAAAGAAATACTTTTAGGTTTGTTTTTTTTTTTAAGTTTTTTT
This sequence comes from Neolamprologus brichardi, assembly GCF_056152115.1. NCBI lineage: Eukaryota > Metazoa > Chordata > Actinopteri > Cichliformes > Cichlidae > Neolamprologus > Neolamprologus brichardi. Next base: position 9,584,734 of record NC_142117.1, on the reverse strand, counting down.
AAGCTTGGAAACAATTGAGTGTCAGTCTGAGAACTATATTACAGTATAAAAAACCATGCCAGAATTACCCTTTAATCCTATTTTACTATGCATTACAATTAAAAACATATATAAAAACATTAAAAGAAAGCTTGTGGTAGGCCTGCTGAACTAGTTCAAATCAGCACTAGACGTTAATTGCACCCCCCAAGATAATTCAGAGGTGTTCCTTTTTAAAAAAAAAAAATTATTTGTTAGTTTTTACTATCTATTATATATTTAATAATAGTGGAGAAGGATATGTTTGTAATATTAATATTACTCTAGACAAATTAGGCATCATAGATGATGAAATTACCTTAATCATTCTAAAGTAGATTTTTACAGAGAAGGAAGAGCCACGGAATTACAAACTATTTCAAACATAAAAGTGACTCACTTAAAAATAAAATAATAACAATATCTTGGAAACTTATACTGAAAAAGATCTTGGCTTGAATTTCCAAGCCAAGCACTTCCGCTAATGATTACTCATTATCACTTCTTTTTAAAAAATATTTTCTTTTCATTTTTCCGGTTAACCAATAGACACTGCTTATTTTTAAGTCAAGGCTGGAGCGTCTATACAGCGCTGATAACATGTGGTTCGATTTTTTTTGTGTGTGTCAGCAACTGACTCACTTGCCCTTAATTGCCCTCTCAGACTCGAGAGGGCAAGTGACTAAAATGCTCCACCGTTCAAGGGCATTTTCAACCGCATTAAGCAAAACTTTCATCCTTTTTACTCGCAACACTTTTCCACACTTTTCCACACTGTCTCAGTTAATCTGAAGTCAGAAAAAAAGTGTAAAACACTACTGTACAGTTTTTGTTCGTTCCTAATATTGTAAATATTTGAAATTGAAATGCATTTTCTTGAAGCTATAAAGTCATCGACAACTTTTTTTTGTTTAAACATATTACACTATTTTTTTCCACTGTTAAAGTCTGTTAAAATAACAGAATTTCTTAAAACTTTTATATTCTTTAAAAAAATGTTTCAAAAAGTGGGAAAGAGAAAAAAACACAGTCTTGATCGTCTAGCGTTTTATAGCTACACTTAATTCTTTTAGTCCCACACTGCACAAACTTGGTGTTAAATAGGACAAAGTTCAAAACAACCAATGGGTATTTTTTGGAGACAGACCTATCTTTACATAGAAAAAATGTAGCATATGTTTTTCGCTGGAAGAATAGTGTGTAATTTATCATCCAGACAGATTATCCAGTTATCAGACAATTCAAGAACACGCTGTAATGGCAAGTTAGGAATGTGTGTGGGCTACCCAAAGTTAAGCCGCACAAGAGGAACAAACAAATAAGAAAAAAAGGTCTTTGAAAATCTGATACAATGGTACGACATTTTTGAAAATGAATTATTTTCCAGTGCCCACACTAAGGTCACAATTGAACGCTTTACTAGTGAGGCTAACCGCATGTGGCAGCACAGTGCCACCTGGTGGATATTTTCACTGAGATTATCTTTTAATGGAATTAACTTTTTTAATATTCTACAATGAAGTTTTGTTGTAGACAAGTTCAAGATATCAATACATTACCAAAAAAACGAAGTACCCAAAAACAACAAATTAAAAAAAGCTTTTTTTTTAAACAGCCACAGTTTAACACTCGAAAGAAAAAATAGTTTTAAATTGGCCCCCACACACGGACCAGTACCTCCTGTTTGACTCCCATCACTCTCTGGAACACAAACTTGGAGTAATCAGGACCCTACACCACCGGGCAGAACATGTTCCCTCTAAGCCTGAAGGGAAAAAGAAGGAACACACACATGTAAAGGAAGCACTCAAAACGTGCGGCTATCCTAAATGGGCGTTCTTAAAGTCAGCAAAGAGGCACAGAAAAGAAGATCAGACACCAGCGAGGGAGGATAAGAAGGACAGACGCAACAACATTGTCATCCCCTATGTAGCCGGTGTATCAGAAAAACTCAGGAGTGTTTTCTCCAAGCATGACATCCCGGTGCATTTCAGACCCAGCAACACGCTCAGACAAAAACTGGTTCACCCGAAAGACAAAACGCCAAAACACAGACTTAACAATGTGGTGTATGCCGTACAGTGCAGCGAGGAATGCCCAGACCTCTACATCGGAGAGACCAAACAGCCACTTCACAAGCGCATGGCACATAGAAGAGCCACCTCCACGGGACAAGACTCAGCTGTCCATCTGCATCTTAAGGACAAAGGTCACTCTTTCGAGGATGCCAATGTTCACATTTTGGACAGAGAGGACAGATGGTTTGAAAGAGGAGTGAAAGAAGCCATCTATGTTCACTGTGAGCGACCATCTTTGAACAGAGGCGGTGGTTTACGACACCAACTCTCTGCCATCTATAATCCAGTTTTGATATCCCTTCCCAGACGCCTTAACGCCCACTCACACCCTGGGCCATCTGACCTCAGGAATTCGCATGATAAGGTGGGGCCAGGTTTCACAATGAACTCACCCGAAACTCTGCCTGAATTGGACCCACACCCAGTTCCACACCTTGGCTCAGGCGATTAGAGGATCATCAGGGGGTCCTTTTGTCCCTCTGTGGGGGGATACTCCCACTAGGTTTATATCTGGGACTCTCCACCATTTGACCTTAGAACTGAAGAAGCTTCTCGGATGAGAGGTGAAACGTCTTCAAGTAACTTAAAGAAGTCCAGACGATTTTCTTTGCAAGCTCCTTTGACTAGTTTTAAATTGCTTAATTATTATTCATTTAAGCTATGAGAAAGCAACAAACAAATAAAGGTGATTTTATTTTATTTTTCGTAGCGTTGTGTAAACATACTACATATCCCATGATCACTTGGGGGCGGGGGTTGAAAGGTCCTGTCGCACAGATGAGGTAATAACAAAGATGGCGGCCCTCGGTACAGCACGGTGCTTGTTGCGGAGCTGCTCTGGGGTGAAAAATGTGCAAAGGAGCAAACAGATACTGATGAGGTCTGGCGCGAGGACTTTTTGTAGTGAAACACAAGATAAAGGTGCGTTTTATTGCTGGTAACATGACTGCAGCTCAGGCTTTTTCTTTGCTGTAACGCTGACCTTGTAGCTCGTTGGGCTCAGCAGTTGGGGTGCCGGTGACAAACGCTCACGGACGCTTTATTGTCGCTCTGCCTTTCGGCACCTATGTGCAGCATGTAAAGGCTTAGCTTCTTTTACAAGCCGCTGTATTTGGAGGTGTTGGCCGGTATAGTCGATGCTTGCTAATCCCAATGAATGATGCTATACAAGCTAAGTTCGTCTGGAAAGTAAACAATCTACAGTTAAACATAACTGTCACCAAGCCAGACTTTGTAAATTATTTAACTCATTAACTAGTATGTCTTTCTCTGCAGCTGCCACAGACCATGCAAAGCCCCAATTCACCGATTCAGCTGTACAGGACATCCTCACCAGGATTACAGGCCTGGACCTGCAGAAAGTGTACAGACCAATTAAGCAGGAGCTGAAGCCACCCACGTATAAACTCATGACAGATGAACAGCTGGAACAGGTGCCCTGTTGATGAAGTTTTACAGAGTCCACCCCTTTTGATCGCATACATTCTTACATATGTTGGTGTTGCTTTTGTTTCATCCAATCCTTTTTTTGTGATTCTAGGCAGTCGAGTTAGCCAAAGAGCAAGCTAAAAAGCTGCTGCAGATGCCCCTTGTGTTGCAAGAGAGGAAGCCCATCAGCGATGTGCTCTGCGAGGATAAGATCCTGGACGGCATGGACACAGCTAAATACGCCTTTACAGACATCACCTATAATATTCCACACAGGGTACACACATCTTGCTTTCTGTGTGTGTGTGTTTAAGTGGGTATTAGTTGGCTTCCACAAGTCGATCAGCCGCAGTCCTGGCAGAGCAGTAATTACCCTTCCACATATCCAACGCGCGACTCTCGTATAGGATGCTCCGTTTTATTTGCTTTAAGCTACATTTGCGTCATATCTGCAAGTGACTTTGCAATCCACTTCCACCCCAGCTCATCTTTTCATGCTGCTTCTCATTTAGTCACCATCACTATTGCTTTTATTGGTACCTGCTCTGTGCCAGACTGCCATATATAAAATACAGACTTTTTATTATAGGCGTCCTGACTGACGTGAGCTTCCATAATATATACAATTCTATGCCCCTAATTAGAGCAGGGCGATACGACCAAAAGTATTTATCACAATATACATTTGAAAATGTGCAATAACGACATAACTGACGATATAATTGACACTAGACAAAATACTTTACAACTCCACAACTTTATTAATGCAAATTAAAAAAAAAACATCAATGTATTTTCACTTAAACAAGCAGCTGTTTTTTATGTGCATTAAAGTTTAACAGTGCAAATGCAAATTCCTTGCTGACAGTTTAACCAAAAGGCATTTCCAGTGGAAATTGGCCAACATATCCTCAGCATAACCATGTATAATATCCACAAAACTTAAAAAGAGGTTATACACACAATACAGTAATATTATGTTGAAGCACAGTACTATCACTCCGTGAGGCTCCTCCCTACGATAGCCGTAATGCTCCGACAATCCATCAAGCGGTGCGGGTTCGTAGCTTAGCAAAGTCGTACTAAAACATTTGACTCTTTTTCGAGCGCCGTGTACGACATAAAATCGTTTCGAGGTCAGTAAACACAACCAGAATTCATACATAAGGCACACGGGATTATAAGGGGCACTGTCGACTTTCAGAAAAATCAAAGGATTGATTTTAAGTGTGCCGTATTTTCCAAACAACACGGTAATAACAACGGCCCGCTAGCATGCGCTACCAAAAATAGTGCTTTGTTGTGTATGTGACGGACGAAAGCTAAACCAGTTCCACACCACTGAAGTTGCAGCATTTTTACAAACCAATTCTGGTTCATCTGTTTCATTCAGCAACCCGCTTTTGCCCTTCTTATTCTCCGTCGCCGCCATGCTTTTTCCGCCATGTGCGTATGAAAACAAAGGCACTGTGCATGCGCGTTTTAGCCATATTCTATCGCGATACTTCATTTTCTTATCGTTGCCCAACATTATACCGGTATTACCGTGAACGGTATGATATGGCCCAGCCCTACCCCTAATTGCCTAAAACTCACCAATTTGATATAGCTTTGGATTCAAGAATGTTACTAAAATATACCATATATATATATTCTGTATGTCTTTTCAACAGGAGAGATTTATAGTTGTACGGGAACCTAATGGAATCCTTAGGAAGGCCACTTGGGAAGAGAGAGACCGAGTTATCCAGGTCTACTTCCCTAAGGAGGGACGCAAGCTCACTGCACCACTTCTGTTCAAAGAGGAGAACCTCAAGGTAGGACCTAAGAATTCTCCTACCTCTCTTTCTTCTTCTTTTTAAATGATATTCCATAAAACTCCTTCGATGCATCTTTCACAGAGCTCAGGTTTTATAAGCGGCAGCAGCCTTCTGCAGACAAAGGCTTCATTTTGTGCCCATGAGTTGTTCCCTTTTATTTTTTATTGGTCGCAGTGAAAACATCATGTTCTGAAAGTGTTACACTAGAGTGTGGTGCTGGCCAACAGCAGATACTTGGCCTTGAACTGCTGTAGTTAATACGTTTAATAATGGTTGCCTTCCATTTATGTCTGCCTGTTCCAGCGTCGTTTTATTCTGCTTGCTGGGCTCATCGTCACAGTTTGCTGAACACTATTAGCCATTATTGTGATTTGTTGGATCTGTGAGTTTTTTTCTTTTTTTTCCCAGTATGTAGCTCATGTTTGCTCTGATATAAAATGTGTTGATGTAATCTACTCTACTTTTTAAAATTGTTTTTTTATTTACACATAGTCAGCATAATCCTTGTTTACACTGATGTTCTATTAACAGGGCTAACAAGGGAAAACTCTTGTTTGGACCCAATTTTCCAAACTTCATGTATTTCAGAATATTGCTGCTTGTATAGCATTACCGTGGATACATTGTATCCATACATGGGCACTAAATTTCAGTTTGTTATTTAAATTGCAGATACAAATTAAACTTTTAAGTACCAGAATAGTAAAATCAGTTCCTTTTGTAGTCCACCAGAGGGCGCTGTGGGGTTTCCCTAGCCAGGTCAGCTATGATGATTGTCAGCATGCAGGAGGAACGTTCATTAAACAAATGGGCATCAGCGAAAGAAATGAGAAAAGCACCATCTGCATTAAGATCAAAAATATGTTTGTTTGTTTTTTCCTTTTGTAACAAGCCCGGGATGAAGGTGCAGTGTGCAAGTGAAATACTCTGAGAATGTTACAAACGTGAGGAGTTGTCTCATGCACCGCTATCCTGAAATACCTCATGTTAAATCAGATCAGTCAAAAAACAACTAACACTTGACCTACTTATCATGATTTGATTCAATTCAATAAAACTTTATTCATCCCGAAAGTTGGCCCGGAATGAAATGAGAAACCTACCTCACAGTTAACGGTGAGCTAAGAGAATAGGGTACATGCTGAAGCCACTGGAATGAGATATGTGACACTGTCAGTGTTTTATCACAGACGCAGCCCTGTCTAGGCCGTACAGAGGAGTGAACTGTAAGGCCGAGGAAAGTTAGTGTAGAACACAAAGGGTTACATTAACTCGCAGGCTGTGGATTCATATGTGATTAATATGGCTCATTTTGTCTCAGAGGAGCGGTGACTGCTGTCTCATATTCTAAATGTATGTAATGGTACAGCAGTTCACACATTTGCATTCAGTTGTTTGACTAGAATGTGATACAAACAGTTTGACAGGTGGGTGCTGCATTTACGACAGGTTTTAATGACAATGTCGGTCCACCTGTGTGCCTAACAATAAAAGTCATTCGAGTGGAAGAGACTGAAAACCATGTCAACATTTGTTTTAATTAATAAGATAATTAAAACAGAGGCCATAATTTGCAGATAAATCACAGTATATGTAATTGCAGAACTCAGCATATCACAAAATGTTTAAAATCACAATAAAATATCACGAGTGAAGTGTTGTGATAATATCATAATCTACACATTATTCTGTCCATTTAAAAAAACGGCTATTAACCATGACTGACAACTGATCATCACCTCATGTTGTTCATTATCATTGTGTCTTGAGGGTTTTCCTCAGTACACTGTTACCCACTTAAACCTCTTTCTCTTCATTAGTTGGTGTTTTCCCAGGACCGCCATGAGGATGTGTTGGACTTGTGCCTCGTCCAGTTTGAACCAGACTCTTCAGAATACATCAAGGTAAAATACCAGTGACCTTGTGGTATTTTGACCTCATCGTTGGCTGCACTGAGATCTGTAAACTCTACCTAGAACTTGTTATGCTGTGAAATTTTCTGTCTTTTTATATGTTCTCTGCTTCATTTGATATGAAGTGAAAAAAGGTGCATAATGAGTGTTGTGCTGATTAATTACAAATGAGCTAAATCATCAAGGTCTGTATTCATTTAATGTGTTTTGTGTCTAGGTACACACGACCACATATGAGGACTTGGACAAGCATGGCAAATATGATCTGCTGCGGTCCACCAGACACTTCGGAGGCATGGCCTGGTACTTAGTCAGTGTTCGCAGGGTGGATGGGCTCATAGTGGACATGCTAAAAAGAGAGATGTGAGTTTTTTTTAAGCATTTGCATTATTTTAGAATTGAGTTACATTGAGTACGCTGTACCTGCTGGCAAAAGCTCTGATCTGAGCCTTCAGTGTGTGTGTTGGTGTTTCCAGGCTCCAGGATGCTGTAAGCCTCGTGTCTCTGTTCCACATGGTCCACCCCCACAGTGAGTCAGCCCGGGAAGCTGCCAGCCAACAGGCCACAGGCACCGACCTGCTTAAGGTAGTTGAACTGTGACAAACAGTATGTGCCGATTTGTATCTCTGTTTGACACTTGAGTTCATTTGAAGTCTGTTTAACGTATTGCTATTTGAGCTAGTTTACATAAATGGTATTCCTGGATGTTCGAGGCGAATCAGGAGTCAGTATAGCTGTTAAGAGGTCAAATCTAGGCTGTTTCCTGCATTAGACGTTTGGGTTTTTACTCTAAAGTGGGAATAGAGGGACCAGGTCCAGGATACATCAGGTCTTATTTGTTCTCACAGGCCTTCAGCCTTGAAGTAAGGTGGAGAGACACTGAGAATGACAACCATTTAATGTGAAAGGTTAGCGGCAGGAGGTGTGGGTGTGTGTCTGTCTTCTACATTCAAGGCCTCTCATTCAGTCACAGTTGATTTCGAAACCCAATCTTAGCTGTGTTTACTACGTCCAGTAATAATGCTATTAATACTGTGATTGCACTTTGACTGCACTTTAGTGTAATTGATCTCTTTTCTTTTTCCATTTACTCACGTGTGCCCCCGCAGATCTATGCCCAGAGGGACTCCCAAAGGTCGGGCTACATCGAGCTGGCTCTGCAGGCCTATGAACAGACTGCTGTTGAGGGCTCTGCTTCATGATTGGTCCATACCTCAATAGAGAAATGCTATACAGAACGTCTGGAAATCCTGCCTCTCGTGTATAAAATATGACAGTTTGTTGTTTTTGTGTTGGGCCAAGAGTAAAATATGCTTCTCCAAAGGAAACCTTTTCACATCACAACCAACAATTTGAAGAGTTGGCTGCAACGTCTTGTGAGATACTTTAAGATGTTTATTTCTTATGCGGAGAAATTGTCAGTGTAGTTCTTTGAATCAAGCTTCATGTCTGCTTATATCATGTACATAAAATAAATACAGCCTTTGTACTTGAGTGTCATGTTATTGGAATTATATTAGAGACTGTGGAAGCTCCTTTAATTTACTCGCCAAGAAAACAGTCACAGTAGCATGCAGTTTTTATTTCAAACAAAGGAAGCAGAAAACCATGTTAAACACACTAGCAACAGCAACATGCTGTATGTTTTTGATCATTTAATAAGCTTAAAAATAAAATTAGGACTTTATCATTTAAGACAATGAGAAGAACCAAATGGAGGGTTTGCATGACGTGGTGTATACATAAAGTGGAATGGCATGCGGAACATTTAACTCACATTGAACCGGTGAAATGGTCATTTGGAGTCTGATAAAATGCTGTGATGCTTGTGGGAGAGGCATTGCGATTCTTTCCTATGAAGGCTATGTTTCTGTCAGCGAGTAAAGCGTGAAGGACTTAGATTTGAGACACAGCAAACCCCAAAGTATTTATTTAAAGATACGAACCATTTAAAATAAAATCATAAAGGCACGTTAGCAACAATGAAGAAATGCCTATTTGTCAGTACATTTTTGGCTTTAATACACTGCATATGCAGATAGTATTAAAATACAGCCTGGTCTCATCAGAGTCGTGGCTGGAAACCAGCAAAACAGCTCTGTCCCACTGAGGCATGGACAGGCTTCCTAAGGGTTTTCACGGTGTCTGGCATCATGCTTCGGGAGCAGATACTTTGGGATTTGTGGGCTGCAAGGTAGGTGGGTTGGGCTTATTCCATTGTGTTCGATTAGTCTGGGATCTGGGCAGTTGGGAGGCTGGTTTTTGTCGTGTTTGGATAAGGGTTTAGGCCAGAACTAAGAACGCAAACGCCTAATAATATTCACTTCAGTCTTAATTGTTTTGATTTATGAAACTCGCATCACTGAACAGAAAAAAATGGCTTGTGAAAGGCTAGTTTCTATTCACCCAGGAACTCTTCATCTAGGTTGACATCTGTGGTGTCAATATCCTCCAGGTCAAAGTTGTCCAGATCATCCAGGGCCTACAGGTGTAAGGCAAAACAATTCTGGATTTAACATTCATAGCAATATTAGTGTAACAGGCTTATAAACCTTTGTTTACCTCATCATTCGCCTCGAGGTCCTCTGGCAGTACCTCAGGTCTTTCAGGACCTTCCTCTTCCTCTTCTGCTGCACGGCCTTCTGCATGAGCTACAGTGAGGGCTAAAACCTCTGGCTCAGCCTTGTGAATAACAGGAGGCTTTACTGGAAGTTCTCCAGTTTGTTTCTCTTGTTCTCGTTCTTGTGCTGGGGCTGGCTTCAGTACTGACACTGCATCTTCAAGCAAGTCTAGCAGAGGATCCAGGGTCAGCTCCGGTAAAATCTGGACAGCTGCGTCCAGCGCTGGAACATCTGCGGTTTCAAAAGAGATGAGCTCCTCCACTGCCGTGTGTGAAGGTGCTGTTTCTGCAACAAGTTCGCACGTGACAGGAGTCTCTTCTGTTTCTGCTGCTCCACCCATTGAACCTGGAACTTCTGAGGCGATCCTATCTTTTTCCAGATCTTGATGAATGATCATTTCCCCAGGTCCTATAGGCTCGGACGTAACTTCATTATCGACCGACAGACTAGCGCTAACCAGAACATCCTCAGCTGCTAAAGCCTCATTTGGTGCTTCTTGTGTTGTTAGAGTGATTTCTGTTTCCGAAGCACAGACAGCAGGTGGAGCTTCAGTTTCTGAAGATAATTCCTGAACGTCTTTCTTCACGCATGACCTGACATCTTCCACAGGACTGAGCTGTACCATCTCAGCCTCCTCATCAGGCATCCTGGTGATTTCCTCCACAGAGACTAGAGTGTCTGCTTTAGTGCCCACCTTCGCTGCTTTAAACTCGCATGATTCTGACACTGCTTGCTCTTCTGTAGCAGCAGTAGGAAAAGGGTCTGCTCCTCTCAGGACTGATTCTTCTTCACTTGCTGAAATGGGATCAGTCGACTCTTGTTTTACTGAAGTGTCCTCCTCCACTACTGCAACTTTTGAATATTCACTTTCTGTTACTGCTGGCACAATGGTGGCCTCACTAATGCTCTCCGCCCCTTGCTTTAAAGAAAACACAGAACGATCAAACTCAGAAAAGGAGTTGCAGTGTTTGCTCAACCGCTGGCTTTAATCATCTGTTTAAGTTATAACTGTTTAAGTTTTACAGAAGGAGCAACACTGTTCTCTTTCATGCACCATGTGCCAGACATGGTGCATGAAAGAGAACAGTCAAGTGTGAAAGGAGCTGAATCAGTGGTAAATTTGAATGGGTTTTTTTCGCTTCTCACAGTGAACCATTACAAATCTTTACAAATCTTTTTCATTTTTGTTATCATCCATTAGCTTATATTGTTACCCTAAAAACACATATTAGGTTAGGATATTACACTGTAGTCAAGATACCATGGAAGGAAATTAAAAAAAGACTGGTATGCTGCTGTGACATTTATAGTAGCTTAGGCACTTATTGACACACAAGAGCAGCCTGTTTGACTGCACTGACTGAATGAGCATGTGTAGAGATGAAGACTGTGCTCTCACCTCTGAGTCAGTGATTTCTCCTTTAGGTGTAAAACCTGCTGATTCCTCCAGAAGACTGCGCTCTTCATTTGGCTAAAGAACCAAAGAAATGGGAAAAGTGGGATCTCAGACTCTTAACTTATGTTCAAAGTATGAACAGCTATAGTCCAACAAGCTTTGCAGAAAATGCAAAAAGTTGTAGATGCTGATTTAACTTTGAAAATACAGTTCGACTGACTCTCGCACTGACCGTAATGAGAGGGTATTCTGAAGCAGGTCTGACCCCGACATGAGTCTCCTTCAGGTACTGCTCAGCCAGCAGGGCTTGCTGGAAGCCAGGGAACAGGTTGGTGTACTGGCTGGGGTCAGCCAGAGCATCTGCTGCCTTCTGGTTGACCTTGGAAAGACTCTCCTTCCAGAGTTTCACCACCCTGAAGGAAGAGAGGCACACGCATCGCCACAGTGATGCATAATATATTATAGAAATTCTAATTAATAAGAAAGAACATTTTTCTAAAAACTCTGATTCAGACTAGTAATTATTTCAACAGCTGGGAGGAAAACAGGCACACCAAGTGATACATGCAGAGGTTCTTCAGGACACAAACAGATAGGCTAATGCAGTGGTTCCCAAACTTTTTTTGCTGCGCCCCCCTTTGTTTTACAGAAAAATGTTAGCACCCCCCCACCCCACCCCTCGCGCGCGCACACACACGCACGCACTAACACATCCTCCAACCACACACACCCATATTTTGCTCAATTCAGTTTATTTCACACCTCAAACATTTAGTAAACAATTAAGCAAATCCAAGTAATCTGCAATAAATTACAGGTAGTAAGAAAATAAACTACTAACTCTTTTACGCCACACCTACACGGGTATTTTTGAAGACGCAGCTGTTTCGTCCACACGTAAACGGCGTTTCGAATCACCGAAAACTGAGATTTTTTAAAACTCATTTTTTGCGTTTACGTGTGGATGAGGAATATAGAGTTCGTCACTCAACATCAAAGGTATGTGCCTTTTTTCACGTCAGCTGTGCGCCACGTTATTGCTTACATGAGATGAATTGTAGAATGGCAGATAGTCAGATTAACAGTATTTTGTCTCTATCTTCAGGTTTTACACACTTACATATAAACACGCAGTTTCTGTCCCTCTATTTACAAAGGCAGAGGCGTCATGGTATAATTATTTTACATATAGTTGTTTTTTTCCTGTGTAATAATATTCAACATTGCTATCAATACATTTTTCAAAAAAAAAAAAGCCTCTCTGTGCAAAATGGGTTTAAAAATTATTCAGCTATGCATATTCAGCTATGCTTCATCTCCTGCTTTGCGTTTGTGTGGGCGCCCCATGTTGTTTGGGTTTTTTTTTTCCCTTTTCATGCCGCGTCCCCCCTGCAATGGCTCTGCGCCCCCCCCTAGGGGGCGGGCCCCACACTTTGGGAAGGTCTGGGCTAATGTAAGCCCACAGGCAAAGAGTGTTACACTTGGACGTTAGGTATTCATTAGAAGCAGCATTACCTTGAGACATGGCTGGGCACATATGTTCTTGCCAGGAATGCAGCTTCTGGCAGTCGATCTGTTTTGATCAAAAGGTCCAGACATTTGTCCACTCTGAGCAAATACAAAAAAACGAGGATGGTGGTGACAGAAAAAAAGAATAAAATTTAAACACATAAGTCAGTTTAAAAACCTCCTTTGTGCTCTTTACCCCTGACGCACTAACCTCCCCTGCAGGAAGTAGGTGAGGAAGGCCACGTTGGTCTTCCCATCTCTCTCTGCCCCCTCAGCCACTTGGCCCACCATGTCAACGTTGCCTGAAGTGGTGGCCAGAAGCAATAATCCCCCATAATCCTGAGCTTGGTGGAGACACTCCTGAGCCAAGCTAAACTGGCACTTTGTAGTTGCAAGCTCTGCCAGCTGCTTCCATTTTTGTTCTGACTGACTCGGCCCCCGCGAGCAGAGGTGCCAAAGAGACAGGAGAGCGGATTATCTCAGGACGAAAGGCATGAACCTCGACAACAAAACACTGTAAAGCGGTTACTAAATAAGGGACACCAGGTCTGTGACTCACACTGTCAGGCTTGTATAGGGGAAATAACTGATTCTGCGCACATTATGCATCAAATTACACAGCTGTTGATTAAAAAACAAAACCAATAATCATTGATTTATTTATGTGAATATACACCACACAACTATTCCACTCTGTAGCTTTAGCTAACTTTAGCATTTAGCTCAGAGTAGCACAGTGTCTAAAGACATCCTTACATAGCCGCTAACATTTAGTAGCTATAGAAATTGTCCAGGCTCTCACCTCTGCTTTCAGGGCCAGTTGATAGGCTGTCTTGAGCTCTCCCAGCTGCAGAGCAAGTTCAAACTTATGCTCTGGGTCATTGGACACAGCGAGGGCCTGCTGCCTAAAGCCCTACACAGCACAAAATAACATTCTCATATCAGTCTATATTCTGTATATTATCCTTTCTCACTCGTTGTGATGGCCAGCAGTAGAGGCTAGATATATGAAGCAATATGAATAGGGGAAAAGTGACTGCGTGAGAAGCCAAAGCTCTCGCATGATAAATATGTTTTATAAGAAACACACAGAAATTCTGCCCAGAGGTATCACACCATCTGGCTGCCTCATGTTCTGTAAATTATGCATTCGTCCAAGTCCTGAATTTTTACTCAGCCAAAGGAGCAAGAGAAGCACAAAGATGGATTTTCAAGGGTAAAAGCTGGCATGCAAACATACCTGTTTCTCCAAGAAGCGGGCTACACGGGTCTGCTGCTCCTTTGGAATCGTGGGTAGAACCTTGTCAGCAGTGCTGAAGTCCTTCCTCATGACAGCTGTCTGATATTCTAGCACAGAAAGCAGCAGCGAATAGCTGATAACGTTCAGCTCCTTGTCTCCGAGGTAGAGACGGTCATCCTTCGGGATGTAGCCCAGCAGATACATCGTCCTACACCAAAGAAAGACTGTCTGTAGTTTTGAATTTACTGGATAGCAAGTGGAAATAAAACGTGAAATAAGACACTAAATGGATTCATAGCCATACAACAGATTTTGCAGCATTACAGGAACATTTATGAATATGCCAAGAAAAAACCAACTAAATGGATTTGCAGATACATATTTGTGAGTTTACTTGTCCATGTGAGCAATGGTGATTATCTCTCCTCCTACATAATAGCTGAGTCTGTTAACAGAGCTGGTGTAGATGAAGCAGTCTCCCACCCAAACCCCTGTCTTTACCACCTCTTGGACCTCCCCCAGCACCTGACCAGCAGGAAAAAGAGGACAGACAGAAAAGAGATTGAAAAATGATCTAAAAAAGTAACAGAATTCTTCTAAGACGTCAAATTTTTACTTAAATAGTCTAAACAATTAACCATGTGAGTCTCTGACCTCAAAGGCAGCCTCTATCCCATCTTCTGTCACCCCTTCTTTAGACTCCTGGGCTGTGGACACTCGCTCTGGTAGGTAGCGCAGCACAAAAAAAGACTCATCTGTAGCGATACAGATGAGCTCCCCAGAGTCAGACCACAAGACCTAAAGACACAATTAAAAAAAAACCCAAACAACTCCTATCAGAAAGCCACAGTAGTAAATTTAGTATCGATTTAAGCTGATAAAGTGCTCATTGGATTATAGCTGACATGTTTAGGCTGGATCTCAATACGCCGGATCAATTCAGAGCTCTCCCAGTCGTAAAAGGCCAGGCCGCTGTTTGACCTCACTCCTAGTAGGAAGCCACCAAAGATGCCTGTAGGGATGCAGGATAGTAATACATAGGCACAGATACTCACACATATGCTCTCAAAAATATATTCAACAAATTCAAACGAAAACGTGACGTGAAACTCACCTTCAGCTCCAAATTCAGGTTTGAATGTCTTCTTCTCTTTGAAGTTCTTAAATATTTTGACCACACTGTTGCCTTCTCTGACTGCATACCTATAACAATATTTATGATAATAATAATAATAATGTACCAGACCACAGGGGACTTACAGTAAGGCTAATCAGTCCTTTGACCATTTTCAGGAGTACATATTTTGGGTTTACGTTGACAGTTCGATGAGCAAGTTGAAATCCTGTTTTTAAAAAAATCACTCTCCATTTAATCATTAGTTATTATTAATCTCTGGCTCTTCTTCACAGCATGTTTTTGTCCTCTTTCTCTCTCTTTATCCCCAAACAGTCTGAGCAGATGGCTGCCGCTCCCTGGTTGTCCGGGTTTCTTCCTGTTAAAAGGGAGTTTTTCCTTATGATTGTTGCCAAGTGCTTTACTCACTGGGGGGTTGTCTGATAACTGGACTTTTTGCTGTATTGCTGTAGGGCCTTACAATAACAAAAGAGCCTTGAGGCTACTGCGATTTAGCAAATAAAACGAAATTGAACCGATTTGAAATTGGACGATGTGTAAAATGTAAAAAATAAAAAGAGAGAAAGAACACAACACTATGAACGCTATGTTCATTTGCAAAAAGTACAAAGACAACATATCAGAGTTTGAATCAAGGAAGTCTGATTTTATCTTAAGGTTAAATTCATTTGATGTTACTATTACCCCTGAGTTACATCACATTAAGAATATTCTGTGATTTTTTTTGGGGGGGGGGAACTGATGATGTAGATTTTTGAAAGCCAAATATATTTCAATTCTTGATGTTAAATATAGATATTTAGCCTCCTTTTTCATATTTCTTATTTCAAAATGAGCCAAATGGTTTTAATGGGCGATAGTTCTATCTTGCAAACAGGCCCATTTACACACCTAGACTCTTTTACTATCAAGCAACACTTCTGTAAATAGATTAAGAATTTGATTTGGTTTTGCATTGCTGAAATAAGCTAGGTCTTCCCTAAAAAGGAACTCAGTCCTCAGACCTTTTTTGGAAATTGGGCTGCACCATTCACCCTATAAAACTGCAACTTTTTACAGTGTTTACTGTTTCCAGTATTTACTCTGAGCTAATCAGCCTCTGCATATTTAGCATACGTGTGATATTGGTTTTCTTATCTAAGTCAGCGCAAAGTATATTTTCTAAAATGCTGTGCCTTAATGTAAAGGTAAAGACTTACTGTGAAGAGTCGTGTGCCCAGATAAACTCCAGAGCAGAGCCGAAGCTCTTGTTCCTCAAAGCCATGGCAGTATAGATGATATACTCCCCATCCCCACACACCACTACAAATCTGTCAGTGTGCAAATATACAAATTACACACACGATTATCAAATTATACCTTAAGATTTTTACCCCAAAGACAGGCTGCCACTATCTTACCTGCACTGAAATGATCATAGGCATTACACAATTACACTGCAGTTAGACATAAATCTAGTTCAAGTCTAATTTACACTTTAATAACGGTCATATTTTGGTTAGAGGAAAAAGAAAGATTAGTCAGAACCTCATGCTGTTTCCACCCAAAGCCTGGCGCTTTACCTCCCATTAGGGCTGTGTCTGATTATCTGGGGGTAAATCTCACAGCTTCCCAGGTCTTTCACACTCAGAGGGAGCCTCTCTCCATCCCTTATCTCAGTCTCTGTCAGTGCCTTTAGTTTGGCCTGCTGCACTTCAGAGTGACGAGCCCAGATGACCTTCCCGCTAGAGTCCATGGACATGACGGGCTCCACTCGACCAATCTGAAACAAAGAGGGAGTGGATGAAGAAGGATTAAGAATAATAAAGGGAAACAAGAGAGAAAGGTATATGAAGAAATGGAGGACAGGGATGTTACATCATCAGCTGAATCTTAACCACGCCACTACTTAAAAAGTCCATTCAGAAAATCTGTGAGAAAACTACAAATATAACTACCTTGATGATGATGCTGCCTTCATCAAAGCCTATAGCCACACTGTTGGAGCCGGGCTGGCCACATATACACCACACCCGCTCCATGCCATAGTTGAGTGTGTTTTCCAGCCGGTAGGTGTTGGAGTGCCACACACGAACAGTGCCTATGGAAAGGACAAAAGGTCGAACTTTAAGCAAGATGGCGTGCCCAGTTGGGAGCAGAAACATGTACGAATGTTTGACCCACCATCTTCAGCGCCTGTGAGAATGATTGGCAGCTGAGGATGGAAGCTGACGCAGGTCACATTCTGAGCGTGACCCTCCAGAGTCTGAACACACGTTTTGTTCTAGGGAGATAAAGGACACACTGTTTCTTGTTCTTTTCACATGTGGTAAGTTTTTTATATGAATGCACATGAACGTGTGTGAATTGTCTATATCAACGCTGAAGGACAACGACTTTGCATATAATGGCTATATAACACCTTCCTAATTTTACTTCTACTACAGATGCACCTCTTACTGTTGCAAAATTAAATGGGAACAACAGAAATAGAAATTAGGGCTGGGTATCGTCACTGATTTCTAGAATCGATTCAATTCCAATTCACAAGGTCATGAATTGATTTGATCCACGATTCGATTCAATTCGATTTGAATCTGGGAAATTTTGACAGTCAGAAATATTATAATTCAGATCAGTACATTTACATAATTTTGTATCTATAAAAAGGAAGCTGACACACGCAAGACTTTATCAAAGGTGTGAGCGTCACAGCAGATGCCTTTGTGTCAAAGTAGCTGAAGATAAAGCACAGAAAAACATGAAGGTGATTTTACTGGCCTGGGATTTTATAAAAAATATTCTGCAGTACATCAAAAACGAAAGAAAACCATTAATCAACATATGAACGTTACCTCTGACGTTCCAGCGGTTTTATTAGAGACGTTTTGCATTTTGCATAATTTTAAAAAGTTTAAATTGGTTCAGTATTGAACGGCAGAAATTAGGTTTTCTTTTCGGAAGAATGTAAAAGGGAAAAAAAACAGCGGCCGACAGCGCTGTAAACAACGGTAGACTTGTGCATAACAAGCAAGCGAATAATGCAGAAAACAGATCTTTAGACGGGAAACTGTTCTTGAAGTACAGAGAGAGAGAGAGAGAGAGAGAGAGAGAGCTGTGCATCATGGTGGAAGCAAAACAGTAAAAGTCAGAGTGAATTCATGACGATGTTTATGTGAAGCGTAGTTTGGAGATATTGTTTGGAGAGAGATAAAACTAACAGCTTTAGAATCAGCGCAAAAAGGGCGTGAACACAAAGCGCGGACCCGCCGACAGATCAGAATCAGCGAGCTGTCGGCTTTCAGCCCCGACTGTGAGAAAGGCTAACTGATTCTGATCCACGGGTCCGCACTGTGTGTCTTTGTGCAGAAACCGTGTTCCTGCTCTCATTTACTGTCTTAGCTGTTTGGTGGTTGTTGAAATTTTGTGAGATTTCACCAGAGATTCTGGCATTTCGGGCAAAATAAATTTATATTAAAAAATCGATTCAGGATTTTAATGAATCGATTTTACGTTATCCAAGCCAGAATCAATTTTAATCGATAAATCGATTATAAAAACCCACCCCTAATAGAAATGGTTACATAGATATGGTTTTGCTTTCCATTCATGATAACAGTTATTTAACTGTCCTGATTTAGCTGTATTTAGAATAAAAGTTGTTTATTTTTAAGCCTTTTTCTTATTTTGCTTTTTAGCATGTACAGTGTACATATATAAATTGTACCAGATATAGAAAAAAATCTAATACAAAGGCCCCTAATGTCCAAAGTAATAATGATAGCACTTAATTGTGTCTAGTTTTTAGCTAATGAGAATCACTATCAACAGTCCCAAAGAAAACAAACACTTCATCAGGGCAAGGAAATTTCAGCGATGGGTACCAATGTTTGCTACAGTTTAAGGCAGACCTGAGACACTTTCAGTTACGTCTTCAGACTAAATTTGCAATCTGTGCTTCACACTCTGATGCACACACACACCTCAGCCGTCTTAACTGAAAGCAGCTTTGCCCAAATGTTGTAGATGGAAACCAAAGATGAAAGACTCCTTGAGTTGAAGCTGTCATTAACCTTGAGTCAGCACTACATGTTTTTCATATTTTTACATACTCTGGTAGATTGTGGATACTTTTATACAGTGCAGCAACATCACCGCTGGCTCAGAGAGCTAACTTCAAATATGAAACTATCAAAAGACTTGATAGTGCTTGATTATCTATTTTGGAGTGGCGATGAGAGTTTGGCCTTTTGTCCATCGTTTTCCATGTTTGCTTTTATAGACTAAAGAGGAGTTACACTGATGCAGGAAAGATAACAGTGTTACCATTTGAGTGACCGTGTTTTTTATAGTGCTGACAATCAGACCATCCAAAAATCTCTGCATTACATTTTTTTGTTGAGTGAAATTCTAATATTTTATTTATATATTAGCCCTAATTAGCAGGTAGCTGTGTCTGTGTCATGCACTATGTACAGTGTTTGGATACTCCTTGCTAACCAAGCTAGTTACTGTTAGCGGATGAGTTAGACGTGAAACTTTTCATCCACAAATCAAATCAAATACAAATGGTCAAACTGAAGGCTTGAAAATAACAGTGGGTAATATGTCCATCTTTTACATACAGGTTATGGTGGAAATATTTTACTGTAGTGTGTTGTTATTGTATTTTTATTGTTTTTGTGTACCTCTTTGCATGTTTTGTATAATAGATGTCACATAATTATGGCAATAAACTGTTTTGATCCTATGGTGCAGAAAGGAAGAAAAAAGCAGTCTAGTGTGTTTGTGATAACCTGATAATCCCAGATCTTGACCAGGCGATCATCAGCCCCTGATATGAGGTACGGCTTGTCTCCTCCACTGTAGTAATCAATACAATTCACTCCCTTCTCATGGCCCTCCAGAGTAAAGTTGGGAGTCTTGGAACCCAGCTGCCACACCTACAGTACAACAATTGAGTTGTTTATCACTGAGCAACTGAATAATGTCAGCAAATTACTGCTCCTGTCTCACTTAAATTGTATTGCTAGCAGTAGTGTTTCTCAAAATGAAGACCACCAATCCCCCTTTTCTTCCTCCTGTAGAGAAACTACACCTGTGTGTTCCTCCTGTTTGTCTCCTTTAACTTCATTTAAACTGAAAAACACTTTCATTTCTTCATGGCTTACAGCGATCTTCCTTGCCTGCTCTTACAATTACTTTCCTGTATTCGCTAGGTGTGCTTGTGTGTGCGTGTGTGTATACCTTAATAGTCCTGTCCAGAGAGGCACTGGCAAACTGGTTGTTATCTCTGGGGTTGATGACAATCTGCATGACATAGTGAGTGTGTCCCTCAAACACCTGACTGCACAACCACTTTCTGTCCCAGTCCCACAGCTTGATCAACATGTCATCTAAAAACACGGAAACACGAGAAACGTAATTTCAATTCAATTTTATTTACACACCGTAGCACCACATCACAAAAAAAAAAAAAAGCCAGACACGGAAAGGCCGTCCAACTGCTGTGATCGGTTGGGGTGAGGGAAAAGGCAAGGAGAGAAGAGCGTAGAGAGACAGTAAACAAGAAGCAGGAAAAAACATGATGATGATGATTACAGCTTGCAAAGTTTAAAAATTTACATGCATGAGGTAACATTTTATATGAGAGCATTTGTGTTTATGTGAGTATGTGCGGCGGCAGTTTCCTACCACTGCTGGTGAGGATGTACGGCTGTGTGGGGTGGACAACGATGCATCGGATGTAGTCAGAGTGAGCCTCAAACAAGTGAACTCTCTCCAGCGTGTTGTAGTTAAACACTCGGACCTGCATGTCATCCTGCAGACAGTCAAAGAGATTTGAATTTCTCTGCCAATTAGAAACGGGTCATCTACCAAAGCCAACATTACACACAACAGACTCATTCTTTTTAACCTCAAAACTGTCACATTTGTATTGGTATTTGCACAAAAAACAAACAGTAAAAATAAAAGATTTGAATCAGCAGTGCACATGAATTTAAATACTTACGGCTCCAGTGATGACCCAGTGTTTCCTGGCTATGAACTTGGCCACTCTTACAGGCAGATCACACAGCTCGAATGTTTTCACTATCGTCTACACACAGAAAAAAGCCCCATGCTGTCAGACTACATCACCATTAAAGACATCAAAAGCACAGATGAAGGGAGATGAAAAGATTGGTTATTTCATGTAACCACTTAACGAGCGATTAGGGGGGAGATCAAACGGTTTTGTAGAAATGTGCAGAGATGGATGGTGACCTGTGTTTCATGGTTCCAGACCACCACGGTGCCGCTGTAGAGGCTGACCACCATCCACGGCTCAGTGGGATGCAGGTCCACACTCTTCACCCGGTCTGACCGAGCTGTCAGCTTCCGCTTGATGTCCAGTCTCAGAGGCTGTGGAAAAAGAGTGAAAAGACAAAGAGATAATAACACCGCAAAAAATATGTTAAAGTAAGCTTTAGTCATCCATTTTTGTCAGTAATCAGCTTGTCTCAGCTGCTGTTTGATTTCAGTTTTTGGCTACCTTGAGGGTGGGGTTGTGTCTGTTGATACTTCCCATACCAGATTTTATATGCATGCCTGCTCCATAACAACAGGTCCTTTCAAGTCTTTGCATAACTCTGCTTATTTAGTATTACGAATGCATGTTCAAAGTATCCAACAACCAAAGGACAAAAGTGTTTTTTTCAGCCTTTTCATTGTCTCATTTTGAGAGTTTAAGACATACAAAGTTATTCCAAGTTTTTATGTCACAATTATTATGTCGCTGACAAACATCCTTAAAAAGACTGCAAACGAAATAACTATAATTTTTTTCTTAAAGAATAGTCACATAAACAGTTTAGTGTTTCAGTTGTACCTACCATGACTGCACATCGGTGAGTCTCTGCGGTGCTGTCCACTGTAAATACGGGCCTCACTGCTGCCTGCCTGTGGAGCTCAGCGGAGGAAGTTTCTGTAAGAAAGTTGGAGGAGCTGCAAAAACTACCTCCGGTGCAGATTTTCCAAAATAAGCCTGAACGCCCAAATTTCAACAGCGTTATAAAGCCAAATATAGAACCAAAAGGCTCAGTATAAACAACCGTCTTGTAGATTTTGCTAGTTTTAAAAGCGTTTGTGCAAATAAGGGACTAGTATTTCTTCAATAACAAGATGTTAGCTCTGCATGTTCACACTAAGCTAAGCTAGCAGTTGTTCTGCACATATAAATATGGTTTTTAAAAAATGACATTTTATAACAGGTTTTCTCGTTTTCAGAGCTACACAATAGCTGTGAATATTTTTTTAAACTATTAGGTATAGTAATTAATGCAACACTAAATATATAAAGGTAGATATTTCATTAAGTCACAATGGGCTATACGGGATAGATTGTATCCTGTTTTACAGTATGTATGCAGGTTTATATATGTGCTGCTTCCTGTTTTTGGGGGGTGAGCACCATTGCAAACACATTTCAATTCGTATTGCTCAGCAACAGCATAAATCTTTTCTTCTGAAGACAGAAATTTCCGGCCGCTGTGTGATTTACACAGCTTCCTCCAACGTGGATTCCCCGCATTTCCTGTAGAAGCGGTATCACTTGTACACTTTTACCTCCGCATTTGGTTCTCAATAATTTCCAAGCAAATTATTATTTTATTTATTTATTTATTTACGTTTGTCTGACAGAAGAACAGAGTTTAATATGAACGTTATTTTCTGACGCATTCCTTTATTCATTCTGGCGTGTATAATTAGTATTTCTCTGTTTATAGTTTAGACATCAGACATTATTACATACATTACTTACATATCAGAGAAACCTTTAATTATAAAAGTTAACTTTAATGTATAAAACATGCACTCTTTATGTGTTTAAAAGCCCGTACTTTTTAATCCAGTACTGGATTTATGAGCAAGGTTGGACTTCACTTTTTGTATGCATTTAATAAACAAAATATATCACATCAAAATCACAGTAAATTAGAAAAGTTGTGTGACATCAGTTTATTGCAGCTCTCCATAATCACATTAAAAAAAGACACAGCAGACGGTTTTGTGCAGTTGAACTTCATTCCCATGTTATTTCGCCTTCTTAAATACTTGGTGGCAGATTTTGTCGAGAACGTGGATTTCCTAGAAGAGAGGGTACAGACCTTCAGACTTAAAGTCCAACATGGTGCAACACATGTCTGTCTAGATTACACAACACCGCATGTGTTTTTTTTTTTTTTTTTAGATAGTGATTCATTATCTTTGTTATGACATTTAACTTACTTAATTGATAAGATTCCATTAAGTAAGTTTAACTACTTTTGAAAGATTCAAAACACAAGAACATCTAAATATATGGTGGAAATTTCCCAGCATGTCACATTTTTTCTTACCAGGTGTAGTAGGTCTCCCTCAATCCAGTGTCTCCAGCCACGATTTTCTTTCTCCCCCTTCTGAACACACACCAGCTTATCCCCATCCCAGGTAACTAGTGTCTGTTACACCACAATATAGGACAAAGACATAGCGCTTAATGCATCACTGGTTCAACACAAGGTGCACTTGTTAAAGGTTCTAGGAGTAAACAAATTCAGCCCTACCTTGACCTTTCGGCTGTCCAGTCCCTTTGTGTACTCCTCAAACTCCTCACCCACGGTGAAGTTGACTTCGTAGTTTCTGAAGGTGCTGAGGGTCTTCGTTTCAAACTTGTCTCCATTCTGGACTATCACTTTCGTCTGATGCAGGTGGACGGCGATCTTCCTGGTGGCAAAGTCAATGTCTGCAAGCATGCAGGGATGCAAAAAGTGAACGCAGTGTCAGCTGAGGCATCAGCTCTTTGTGGGTCTGTGAAGAATATTCTGTCCTGTCTTTGTGTGTGCGCACGCACACCCAAAGCACACATCCAACAGAAATACACACAACACCACAGGCCACTTATTATGATTCCTCTCCTACCGGTCCTTTTGACAGTTTTGTTTACCCTTTAAAAATGACCTTGCTCCCAGTCAGACGAGGCCTAAATGAGTTTTCCATCCTGCTCAGTTTGGGCTCTGCCAAAGAGAACCACCCATCCTGACCGTTTAGATATTCATATCCCATTTGCCCTAAAGTGAAAATTCAATTTCTTCCCATCACTCTTACAGATGAGGTCCCTATATTTACCCATCTAAATGATATTTTTGACCCATTTCCATAAGGATGTCATTTTCCCATCCGCTGGATGGAAATGAGGCGGAGGCATTGAGGATTTCCTGGATTTCGTGTGAGCCGAGTGTACTGAGGGTTGTTTTATGAATTGCAGATAGAGTCGTGAATAATGAAAGTGTTTCTGGGCCTGATCAACGACACGCCAAAAAAAAAAAAAAAAAAAAAAAAAGGAAGGAGAGCCTTTTTTCCCCTCCTTTTTAAAAAATTGACGAGCTGGCCCGCTGCCTGATCCAGGGTCGGAATCTGTCTTCCATTTCTGCGGATCGTGGAGGATGAAAATGCAGAAAGGAGTGAATCAATATTTATTTGGCGTCGTAACAGACGGCAACCGCTCACAGAGTGGAGGTTAACTCGGCCTGACAGCAGCTCAATGAGGAAATGAAGCAGTGCCATAGCACTCTCCTTTTTTTCCCTTCCTCTTTCCACTGTCTTCATCTGTCTCTCACACTGCTGCTCTCTCATCTTTTCTGTCACACACATGCTAGATTTCCTGCCCAGACCTTCCTGTCTACTTGGCTGCTTTTAATTACAGCACTTTAACTGAGCTACGGTAAGCTACAGTGTTTGTTTTTGGGTTGGTTTTTTAAAGAGACTTGCCAAGCCAAATTGTCTTGTTCTATGCCGTATCAGATGTTGCATGAGCGTGACTTACCGAGGGCTTTCATGACGTCCTCAAAGTTGTCATTGCTCACCATCTCCCAACGTCCATTGTAATCTGCAGGCATGTTTGACTGGTGTGCGTTTGAAGGCAGGAGTTTACTGTAACGTGTGTTTGCTAAGCAGAGAGAGAGAGAGGCAGTGCGTCGCCCAGCCCTTTATATATACTCTGTTTGTTCCTCTGTGTGTGTGTGTGTGTGTGTGTGTGTGTGAAAGTGCTTGAGTGTGCATGTGTGTGTGTGTTCACACTTATACCACTATGTGAGGTATTTCAATTTTATAATATTACTATGCTTGTGGGAACCAAGATTCCCCACAAGCTTGAGGGTCAAAATGTGGTTTTAGTGTCAGGGTTACGGTTAGGTTATTGTTAGGTTTAGGCTGAGGTTTGGGGTTAGGCATTCATTTTTGATGGTTAGGGTTAGGATGAGCGGCTAAGAAAAGCATTATGTCAATTAGATGTCCTCACTAAGGTATAAAAGGGAAGCATGTGTGTGCGTCTGTGTGCATGTGTGTGTGGACCAAAGGACAGGGTCATTGTTTGTCCTTTCAGTGAGTGTGCGTATATGTATGCAGAATAAGCCTAGGTTTGCATTTTTTGCATTGCAAACACACTCATGTGGGTTTGTGTGTTATGTTGTGATATAAAATCTCATATTACCTACAGCTGAGAGTAGACTTTGTGCATGCTTCGAGTTCTGAGCATCACACTGATGCACTGTAAAGAGTCTCCTGCACTTGTTCCAATCTCCATTTCCGACTTCCGCAATCACTCATTCTAATGTGCTGGAGTGGAGATGAGCTGTAGTGGAGCATGGAGATGTGTGCTGATTACCTTAGCGATAGGTTTGGGAGTTTTGCAGTGGAGACATTCTTCTCTTCTTCTTTTTTTTTAACTTCAAAGGAAGAAATTCTGTTGACTCAAACACAGATTTTTTTTCTTTGTTGGCAAATCACTTCTTGATAAGATAAGACACTCAGGCCTCAGTCAGCTGGAGTTACTTTATCAGCAATTGAGTGTGAGTGTGTGCTCACATTTTTACAACACAGTGTTTCTCTGTGTTAATGTCTGAGCTGCTTAGTTCGGGTTAATGAAAAGTTTCTGGTTGGTTTATGTGTGCGGGGTTTCGGCATTGGATCACAATTCCTTATTTGTGTTTAAGAATTCTGAAAGCTGCCATCTAATCCAGTCCTCTTCCATGTCCGTTCATTGAATCAGATACCCCTGCAGAGACTGTGTCCGACACAGAGTCAATATGACTCACTCTCTGGATCTCTTTCAGAAGCTGCAGTGATTTTCATAAAATATTGTGCTGTTGTGACATGGTTTCACAACGGCAGCGGTACCGCGCGCTCACGCTCGCATTGAATTCATCTACGGCTCAAAGATGATGTTGTATGTGGAGGGCCAAAGGTGATGTTGGAGCAGAAGCTCTGATAAACCTCATAATTTATGAGAGCTGATAATAACTTAACCACAGCAACACTTACATTTAACACAGAGAGAAGAACAGATCGCAATGTCCAACTGCACTCTTTGCTTCATCTCACTGCATTTCAGCTGTCTAGTGTAATCATTGACAGACTCTGACTGCAGTCTGTTTAGTTTGTGTTTTCCTTACACTATGCATGATTCTATGCATAATACATATGCAGTAGAGAATTAGTAAGACTAAGTAATACTAGTAAGACTAATACACTGATTGCCGAAATAAGAATCAGAGAAGAATCCTTCTACACTGTCTCACCTACTGCTGAAATATTTACGTAATACATATTTAAAAATGGGTCTGACCCCAGGGTCACCAAATGGTCTGCTTTGAGGCAAATCTGGGTGTGTTTTGGGATTTTGTATCAACCATAAAATTAAAGTGAACAAAACAGGTTCTTTTACAGTGCTGTATATCTAACATTCACACTCTAATGAATGTATCAGGAGCAACTCTGGATTCGGTATCTTGCTCAAGGGTACTCTGGCACACAGACTAGAGAAGCCAAGGATCTATCCAGCAACTTTCACAGACAGTCCTGGTTGATAGCTAGAAGGTAAAATTAGAAGTAACTAAATTGTAGCTGTGCTGCTTGGATCAGACGCTGAAAATGTGTTGTCAAAACAGCCAAAACCAATAATATGTAATTAAAGAGTGAACTAACAATAACTCAGATTACTTACAGGTTTTTGCCCATTGCTGTTCCTTGGGCACAAAATGTTTGAAAAACCCTGATCCATCCACCCTTCAAAAAGAAAACAAATAGTAAAATGATCAAAATTGTTCTAAATGACAGATAATGGTTATTGGAATCATAAATATCTGCATGCATGGGGGAGCTTGTTTTTGTTTTGTTTTTTGATCAGATATAAGACTTTTTGGCTGTTGCTCTTTACATGGCAACCGTTTGTTATAAATATGTGTGCTTCTTTAATCTACTGTAAAAACTATGCTTTCTGTTTATCTATTTTATTTCTTTTCATCATTTCAGCAACTGGTTGATTATCAGGGAAAAAACAGTTTTATAATTTTGTTTTATAGTTCTTCAGCACTATATACGTACAAATATACAAGCCGGTTTTAAAAAAAGTAATATGTAATAAATAGTGTTGTGTATATACAGTTGGGTTATTGCACATAGAATTTGGTATTGCACAGTGGTGGTTCACAGAGGAAATGGGAAAAAAAGAAGGGGGTGGGGGTAAGGGGGCTGTGTTATTGGTGCATGTGTGAGTTCAGGGTGGTTATGGCTTTAGGGAAGAAACAGTTTTTGAGTCTGTGGGTTTTTGTGTTGATGCACCTGTAGCGCTTCCCTGAGGGACGCAGGCTGAACATGTTGAAACCAGGGTGGGAGCTGTCCTTGAAGATGTTTGCTGCTCTGCTGAGGCAGCGGGAGGAATAAATGTCCATCAGGGAGGGTAGAGGGCAGCCGATGATCTTTTGTGCTGTCTTGACTACACTCTGAAGCTCCTCTATCCGCCTTAGTGCAGCTGCCGTACCGCACCGTGATGCAGTAGGTTAGCAGGCACTCAATGGACGAGTGGTAGAAGGTCAGCAGCAGGTTGGAGTTCAGCTTGTACTTCCTGAGGACTCTCAGGAAGTGCAGCCGCTGTTGGGCCTTTTTGACGACCACTGAGATGTTGTCTGTCCAGGAGGTGTCAGCAGAGATGAGGACACCAAGGAACTGGAAGGTGTGGACCCTCTCCACACACTCCCCGTTGATGTAAAGGGGGGCTAAGTCAGTGATGTGTCTTCTGAAGTCGACAATGAGCTCTTTGGTTTTCTTAGAGTTCAGTGCCAGGTTGTTTTCTGAACATTATGCTGCCAGCTTCAGGACTTCCTCCTTCCTGCCTCGTCTCCCTTTGAGTCCGACTACCGTGGTGTCATCAGCAAACTTGATGATGAGATTGTTGTTGTGGGTCGAACTGCAGTCGTGGGTGTAGAGAGAATACAGGAGGGGGCTCAGCACACAGCCCTGTGGGGAGCTGGTGCTCAGTGTGCGAGTGGAGGAGAGATGAGGGCCGAGTCTTACAGTCTGGGTACAGTTAGCTGGTTTGTGAGAAAGTCCTTTATCCAGGCACATGTGAGAGGAGGGAGGCCAAGAGTTACCAGTTTGGTGATGAGGATGTCCGGGATGATTGTGTTAAAGGCTGAGCTGTAGTCCACGAAGAGCATTCGGATGTAGCTCTGCCGCTGGTAAATCAGCACAGTGACGGCCACAGGGTGGTAATCATTCAGGCTGGTAATGGGAGACTTCCTGCACTAGGATGATTGCCTTGTTGAGTGTAGAGATCAGTCTCTGTGGGTTGGATTATAATCTCCAAATGGCCAAAAAAAACCCAACCCCTATTTCTTGCTATTTCTTAGAGAAAATTTCTAAAAGGGTCATCCAGTGTTCATTGAGGGCTATAAATAAAAAGCAGGACATTTGTAAGAAGTGGCACACATGTAAAGATGGTGCTGGAGTGCGCACTGCTGTCTTTTGCTGATTGTGAAGTAGCAGGTTTGCTACACAATATTTAAATGATGTTAAACTACAAACTACTTTTTAAAATATTTTATTAAAATATTCAGCAAAATATTAAAGATGAATTAATCACTTTTCATTTCAAATGATAAAAAAATCAAAATAGATAATGGGTTTTGTAGTTGCTCAAAGTGATCATTTGTGGAGAGTAAAACACCAAACGTGGCAATTTCGCACGCTTTGAGGTGAAGGGACCGGAGGCAGCAGCAAAAACATCGGACAGCAGCAGCAGCCCAAGCCTCATAGTGCAGGAATATGAGGTGAGCCAACCAACCAGTTGCTCTAACACCTGTTATAATGAAGTGCTTCGAGAAACTGGTCCGACGTCACATCATGTCCTGCTTGCCACCCACACTCGACCCGCTCCAGTTTGCATACAGAGCTAACAGATCAGCTGAAGATGCCATTGCTACAACGCTCCACACCACCATCTCTCACCTGGAAGTGCAGGGCCGTTACGCCAGGCTGCTCTTTGTTGACTTTAGCTCTGCTTTCAATACAATACTCCCGGACAGACTAATAGTTAAACAGCTGGAAATCGGACTTCCTTCTACCACCTGCCGCTGGATCAGAGACCGTGTACAGAGAGTTAGAGTGGGGCCTCATCTTTCCTCAGCCCTCAGCCTTAACACCGGCTCTCCACAAGGCTGTGTACTGAGTCCCCTACTGTACACTCTGTACACACATGACTGTGTTAGTACCCACCCAGACAACGCAGTCATCAAGTTTGCAGATGATACCATCGTGGTGGGGTTCATCTCTGGGGGAGATGAGACAGCATACAGAGCTGAAGTTCAGAGGCTGTCAGATTGGTGTGTCGATAACAACCTGGACCTCAATACCAACAAGACAAAAGAACTGGTATCTCCAAAAGTTGATTCTGTTCATCTGGATGTAGCGTTTTCTGGGAGAAACGTTTCATCACTCATCCAAGTGACTTCTTCAGAGACTGAACAGAATCAACTTTTGGAGATTTATTTTCCTGGATGATTGAGAATGCATCAAGACAAAAAGAACTGGTAGTTGATTTCAGAAGGAGGAAGTCTGAGCTGCAGCCTGTCAGCATCAAGGGGGAGTGCGTGGAAAGGGTCTCCAGTTTCAGGTTTCTGGGTGTGCACATAGACACAGACCTCCAATGGAGCTTTAACACCTCTGCGGTTTTAAAGAAGGCCCAACAGCGTCTCCACTTTCTGAGAATCCTCAGAAAAATGGACCTGAAGAAGGAGCTGCTGACCGTCTTCTACTGCTGCTCCATTGAAAGTGTGCTTACATATTGCATCGGTGTGTGGTTCTCCAGCTGCACCACAGCACAGAGAAAGGCACTCCAGAGGGTCATCAATATGGCCCAAAAAAATCATTGGACATCCTCTTCCCTCCCTGAAGGACCTGTACAGCACTCGCTGTCTCAAGAGGGCACACAGCATCCTACGGGACGGTACACACCCAGGATACGGGGTGTTTAAGCTGCTGCCGTCTGGCAGGAGGTTCAGGCTGCTGAGGTCCCGAACAAATAGACTCAAGGACAGCTTTTACAACAGGGCAATAGCCCTGATCAATGCAAATAGCTGACCTGACTGGCTACCTACCTGGACTTTTTTTTTTTTTTTTTTTTTGGGGGGGGGGGGGTTAACAACAGTAAAAACAGTAATAATAATAATATTTATATTCATAACAAGGTGCATTAATAATTAATGTGCAATAATAACAGTGTGCAATACAAATACACTTCTTCTTCTTTTTTATTACTAAGTTATTATACTGTGTTGTGTTGTTTGTGTTGCGTTGTGATGTGTCGTATCGTGTCGTGTTACATGTAGTGCCGACGTAGGACAGTTTTCCAATTTCATTGTACTATTGTACTATGTATGACTGTGCAATGACAATAAAGAGTTATCTCTTATCTCTTATCTCTAATTTTCCAAAATTCTGAGACCTTTAGCAACTCTCAGCTCATTGTATTTGTTTTGTTAAAGCCGCCACCTTAAAGGTTCTGGCACAAAGTGATCTCACCCAATGGTTTTATTTTCATCAGCAGCACATAAAGCTCAGGTAAGGCCACTGTATAGGCTTCTACCTGCCCAGCACAAACAACAGTTAGTTGACAACAAGTCAAGAGCTGGTTATTTAAAAGAGAACAAAAAAATCTATGAGGCTGAATAACAGACTTAATTTATGTTCGTTGAATGTATAGAAACTGCAAAAATAAGAGCTTTGTATATTTAACAGTATGTCAGACAGATGCACACTCCCCAAGCCCTCAATAAAATCAAGCATTATACATTTAACAGAACATTTAAGAGAACATAGATTCTATAAGCAGTTACACAACAATGATTGTTTAAGGTACACCTGCAAGGTAGATGGATGAATAGATGAAATTGTCAATACTGAGGGTCTTATATTATTAGTGCAAAAATGCATATGCAACACTGATTAAAAAAGAAAGAAAAGTAAAAAGGAAGTTACTCAAAGCAGAGTAAAAATAAGTGCAAAGTAGTGCAAATTGCATAACTAATATGTACACTATAGATCTAAGAACAACAGCTACAGCAAGGTATAATACAGACATATGTGTGTGCAATCGTATGCCTGACAGGTGTGTTCACCTGTCATACACAGAAGAGTTATAAAGTTTTCTAGCATTAAAGCATTCTTTATGGCAATGTGGTTGAATCAGTGTGAGAGCAAAGGAGCTCTGCTGAATGTGGAGTGGAGTGGGTGTGATGTGTCGTCCTCGATGCAGCAGTTTGTTCAGTGCCCTCCTGTCCTGATCTTTAGTCAGTGTGGCTCTTGCGCAAGGCTTCAATCAAATGAACAGGAACGACAGAAAGGGCCTGGAAGCCTTCTATGGGGCTCCGGAGATATAGCATGTAGGCTGTCCACTACTCAGATACTTAGTTATTCAATCCTTCCTCTGCACTTGCACAGGTGAATTGTTCACTCATTCACACATGTTCACAGCCAGAATAATTGAATGTTTCTTGCAGTTTAAAGTGCTTTGAGCAGTTTATAAGATTTGAAAAACTCTGTGCACGCTATCTATTCACTAAAAAGTATGAGGGACTTTATGAATGTGCATCTTTTGGCCAACTTGGAACACTTGTGATGATTCAATATGAAGTATTGCTGCACTTTTTCTCTGCTCTGGACAGTAGAATAGGCTCTGCTGTAAAAAAAAAAAAAAAAAAAAAGATGTTATGCACTGAAGCAAAATCTAACAAAAATTGAAGGGTTGTTTGCTTATACTGCCAAGTTGCTGATCACATCTGATCAAAGTGCACCAGCACAGCACTGATAAAGCAAATTAGTAGAGGTTGTTTTCCCTCTTAAACAATTTAACTTGAGCGTGATTGTTGGCTGTTTCTGCATATTTAAGGTTAGAGAGAAAACTATTGCACTTATTTATCCTCATTAAAAACCACATTTCTAACTCACAATACAGAACTGTGCCTGTACATCAAAACAGTTTCTACCTGTATCTACCTTCACTTTGAAATGTGGACTGCTCTTCATCAAAGTTACAATAAACTAAACTGAACTAAACACACGAACAGCTTTACTCTTGATGTCTTGATGACATGCTGGGTAGTCATTAACAGTTTATGCTGGAAAAAGCATTTGATCATCTACAAATGTCTCACAAAGCTACTTGATACCAAAATTTTCATTTTGGAGCAGGATTGTGGGCTGTAACTGTGTCCCTCTCCATAAAAAAAAATCTTGCATAGTCTGGTTACCGGCAACGTTTGATCTTTTCAAGAGAGATTGGTTCATGTAAACCACGCTTCGAGCACAGCAAATTTCCCTTTAGCCCTGAGGAGAAGCATTACTGAGAAGCACAAATCTGAGAAATCATTTCTCCACCCAGATGTTTATCAGTTCGCATGAGAGGGAGTCCTGCAAACGACATCAAGACCACAGCATCCAGCCCTGAATTAGATAAGAAGAAAGGTAACAGCAACACCTGCAGAAATCTCTACAACTGACTAAATATTAAAGCGTGCGTCCATTATATGAACATCAGCTTCATGCTTTTAACTGAACTAACCACAAACAAAACTGTTACTCTCCAGAAAAAATAAAACGAAAAACTGGACGTCTGAAATTTAGCGAAAAGAAGTAGAAATGTTGAACTTCATAGTCGCATCTTTATCCTTGGTTTGATTTCTCTTTTTTTTGTAGTTTTTTAAATAAAAATGGAACTCCACGCTGACTCTAAATCCTCACCACCGCTATGAACGAGTGTGGAGGGAACATCACAGTTTAAGGCTTCATGGTTTCGCAGGGACAGCAAATTTGAATTTGAATTAAGGAGAATGTCAGGGCAGCAGTTCATGACCTGAAACTTATGAAAGGTCAGCAACGCAACCAGGCAATTTATCCACAGCCCAGGAAAAAGAAAGAAGAAAATCCATGTTTGTGAGGCGCTAAATCCTGACTTCACACCAAATGCGATGCTGTGGTTCATTAGGAATATTGATGGACTGAGATTGGACTGAGAAATGATTACCACTTCCTACTGATCGTTGTGTAATTATCATAGGCAGCCACAGGAAACATCTATTGTTAATGCTAAAGGAGTTTGTATGAGTTACTGCAGTAACACTTACTTCTTCTAGAGCAGGTGTGTCAAACTCAAATACACAGTGGGCCAAAATTTAAAACTGGAACAAAGTTCCAAAATTAATATTTATTGAAAAAAAATCTTCCTCCAGATATAAGAATGAATCTTTTCTTATGGACTCAAACACGTTTTGCTGAAAAACTGAATATGGAACAAGCAAAGCTTAATACTAAACAATATATATATTAGCTGTATAATACCAGTAGACCAGCTCTAATAGTAATTTGGTATGGCTTCGCGGGCCAAATGTGAGTAGGCTGCGGGCCAAATTTGGCCCGCGGGCCAGAGTTTGACACCTATGTTCTAGAGTGTTCATCTCTTTGTTTGTAAGATGAAGTCACATGAAGGTCAGCTTACATTTGATAAGTGAGGGTTCACCAAGCTTTCCTCGCTGCCGCACACGCAGCAGAAAACGAAGAAGTCTCTTTCTTTCTTCTCAAGTTCCCTCTCTACAGTTTCCCCATTTTACCACACAGGGGCGATGTTGCTACACACGAGACAAAGTACCTCATGAGACCTTGTGAGAATATCTTGGACTCTGTGCAAAAATATTAGCACATTTCATACTGCGATCAAAGTTAAGACGACACAGAGCCATCTGGGAACTGAGAGGCCGACTTAGTGGAAATCTGTTCATGTTTTTTTTTCTTTTTTTTTGTTAGGTTAAAGAAAAGTATTAGCTGATTTATAGTGAACACAAAGACAGAGACGGTTAATTACACAGAGAATGACAAGCAGTCCCCTAAGAAAGAATGGCTGCAACTATGTGCACACGTGTGCACGGCGTCTCATAAACGTATGCAAATGCAATTAGGGTAGTTTTAATAATGCATCACAGTGCATCACATTTTCAATTCTGCCTGATTCACACCTAATGGCACAGCCCCCGTAACCTTGTAGGCACACACTGCATTGACATTTACTTCTGTCAGCTGATTACACACTTCCTTGTGTGTGTGTGTGTGTGTGTGTCTGTGTGTGTGTGTGAATGTGTTTCAAGATATCTTCACAACTTGCCTGCAACCTTGGCATCTAACTGATACACATCTTTGAAATAGTCTCACGATTCTGTTTCCTGCTAGACTTCACACCTACCCACCTCCCCACCCCAACTTGTGAGTGCCTTATTCCACTTATCTCAGCATAATCTTTTTAACGGTGAGATGTCGTGCATTGTGCTCGCGTTCTGCGTCAGTCTCCACAAAATGCGATTTCAATATCCTGTGCGATTCAATTCAATTTGCTTCATTAGTGTGGCATTCAAAGCTTTGCATTATGAAGTCTTTACACCCCCGTGCAGCTCCCGCAGTGGGCTTCTCATCCCTCCCTCATCTCTTCCTCCTCCCCGTTGTTTTAAAAAACATCAAAGGTTAGATTAATCACAATCCTCAGAGGAGACGGATGACTGAGAGAAGTCTGCTCTTTGTTATGAAATCTTAGTTGCAGATTTCAGCAGAGAATAGATATATTTGCAGTATTTTTCCTTCATCCCACCCATGGATTCTAATAGTGCAGTGTCTTGCTGTGTGCTTTGATGTCCCAGCGAGAATTGAAAGGGCCCCAATGTTCCCACACAAATGAATGTGTTTTTTTTTTTGCTTTTACCCTCCTTATGGAAGACTGTTTGCGAAAAAAAAGAAGCTCAGCAGTGTTACATGCATCAGTACACACTGAAAAATAGCCGTGTTAGAGGGAATTGCACAAACAGGGAGAAAGCATGCTCGCGCGCACAAAAAGATGCATAAAAAGACATTTTCATCCTAAATAACCTTTGCAATTTCAGACAGAGGAAACAATCCAGGTAGAGTGTAAGTCTGTTTTTATTGCTTCTGCACTTTTAGAAATGATATGCAGGGCTTTAGACTGCAGAAAATAATAGATCTGCTGGTTATACAGTGTTGCTGTCAATACACGGGGTCCTTTCAGGTGTCAAAGACACGCTCTGTGGAGGTATCCTTTGTCAAGGTCACTCAATGTGCACTGCAGGCTGCTTCATAACAAAAAAGAAAGAAAAAGAAGAAAAAAAACCCCCAACAGTCAGATCTACAAAGCAAGCTCTGCTTCCTGTCATTTGTACAGAATGCTGCCATGAATGTATGCACGCGCTGCATGCACTCAGCTGTGCTTGTTTGTCCATTTATGCATGCTAAATGATTCACCCCCAACCAATCAGCATGCTACATGTGTGCTTTGTTGCTTGCCTGCACCGAGTCTATTATTCTCACAATAAATCAAAATCTTTGTGGACTCATTCCCCAGAGAGGGGGAACCCACCCCTTTAAAAAAACTCTGACCTTCACCAATCCACATGGTGCGCCCCCCCGGCAACCATTCAGATATAGCAAGACCACATACTGTAAATAAACTCTCTGCTGCCATCTTTCACTTAAAAAATCAAAAAAAGTAACTAACTTTTTTTCCCTCAGGAAGTTTGAGCAGGAAAGTAAAGGAGAGGAGAGGGGAATGACAATGTTAAATATTTCATGTTTTCCTCTTGGTAATTCCGTGCGGTTGGAACGAGACCTCGTTTTCCACAGAAACATGAGCAACTTTGGGACTGATTGCAGGAGCCTGGGAAGCTGTGTGTTTCTCTTTTATTTCTTTTATTTTTTTTTTTGCTTCTCTGCTCCAAAATAGGCCTGGGTGGTGATGCATAATGCATGGTGCTTCCTATGTGCAGCTGGAAAGGGCTGTGAGTCCTGTGGGATCAGCCAGGGAAAGGGGTGTCCAGATTCACATTCTGCTGCATGGGGCTGGGCACCTCAAAAAAACAAAACAAACGGAGCTTGAAGGAAAACATGAATTTTTTGGATTTTTTTTTTAAATTTCCTGTTCAGATTACTGTAAGATATCTTACTGGCTTTCATCTAAATCAGGGCCACGAGAGAAAACGTGGGGCTCTTTTTGTCAAATGTATTATTAATTGAAAGTTTCTTCTAGTGTGTATTTAATTTTTATGATTCAAATAATATTATATTGGAGCACCGTGTTGGTTCAGGCGTTCCATGGGAGTCAAGCTGCGGTATGTCACGATGTCACTGCCAGTTTACATCAGCTGATGGTCAGCTGATAGGATTCTACACATCCAGTTGTCAAATCTCATACTCATGGGTCCATAAGTATTTGGACAGTTTTCTTTTTTGTTTGATGTGGTGTTGAAAAGAGAAAAATTTAAACCGATTTATGTCGTTACTCAAATACTTATAGACCTAACTGCTATATAGGCTACTTTGGTCCATAGAGTTGGTGGTGCAACTGCAAGCCACTTAGGAACCCACCACTATCTCAGCTTTTTCCATTTCATTCTATTCATACTACTGTATTTCTGACTTAACCAACACCAAGTGTGTTGTCAACAATGCCTGATCTGTCCTGCCTTTAGGCCTTCCATTCCTGGGACCAATCTGATTTTGATCTAAGTGGCAAGACAGCTGGACTTGTAGAAAAGACATTTAAAGACTCCCTCATAAGAGATTTGCTTTATCTGTTCCTGACAATGTCATTGTGGATCCCTTATCCTGTGGTGGTTCAAGTAAATCTGAGGCTCTGCGCTATCGGTGCATTCCTCGGCATATTTATGCAGAGTTGACGCTGGGTTTGGGGGGTTTTTTTTGCGCAGCGTGGCGGCTTTTATCCTGCCAATCCAGTGTTTTCCTGTTGTGTTGAAACAGAATCTCTGTGCGTCTCTCACGCGTACAGTTGTTTATTCTAAACATTAGTATGCACAGGCATGTCAGCTGTCACACTCATGCTTGTATCCAGAGCCCCTCCCCGATGGAAAATGAATTTCAGTGCACAGCTTCTTTGTCTTCCCAGTTGTTGACAAAAACCAGTGCGCCGTAGACTCTTATGCTGCTAACTTGTTGTCGTGCAAGTTTGGATTTGTATAATGAGCATTCGTTCTCTTCCATCCGACGCTGCCTTGTGTTCAAACATTTGTTTGATTAAGTAATTAGCAGAGGAAAAGAAAAGAAAACGCCAGGGTTTGGAAGAAGAAGCCTATATATAATGTGTTCACTTTAGAAGCATCATATATCTCGAATGATTAAATCCCCCTGCTTTAAACACTAAAAAGCAACTGATGGCGGGACTGATGTCTTTGGCCATGTTATTAAGATCAAAACAAAATTTGTAGCAGGACCCTCCTCTAATTTCAAGATGCTTCCCAAACACTGCTCAAGGTCTTCGTTAGCAAATCGAGCTGGCTGAAGTTTCATTGTGAGACCTTGGTGTGGTTATATGATAGTCCTATATTATTTCTATCTTTTTAATCCCTGCGCACATCTTCCACGGTGCCCCTGCCTCTGGCTCAGACTCTTCAGGTTTATATGGCTCGTTCTGTGATTTATTCATGAAAGTGCGTTTTTCTCCTCTAACAAAATCAAGAAGGAAATAAGTAAAAAGGGGGCACTGTCATTAGTAGAGACACATACTGAGTCGTATAAATAAAACATTTACTATCAGAATGAACATAATTTGTTCTAAACTTTTGTTCTATGTAATTGAAACCGATAAAGTGCCTTGAGGCGACTTTTGTTGTGATTTGGTGCTATATAAATAAAATTGAATTGAATTGATATTGTTGCCAATATATCTGAACACATCGTCAGTGGGGGAAAGTAAGATACTCATACAACCTATAGCCTGTGTTACTATGACTTTTTGACTGTGAGGACAATGGCTGGATGGCGGTGGCAGCGGTGTACCTTTGTTCCATCTGTCAGTATTGCAAGTAATTCACTAGCAAAGAACACAATTATTGCACAAGTCATTTTCTTTTATTTCATAGTGTTTCATTCTGTATCATTATACTGACTGGGGAAAAAAATAAACCTTAGCTCAGCTGCAGTTTGCGACACCTCTTGCATGCGAAGTGTGCATTATTTAACAGTGTATTCACTTCACTTAGATATTTCATGTGTAGATCGAGGAGAGGAGAGGCTGCTGGCGGAAATGAGAGTCTGTTGTGCTGAGACAGTTGGTTGCCAGTCCATCTGGGTATGAAAAGTGCTCCAGTTGTCACAAACAGTCTGAATTTCTGTCCTGTGTTACTGAGAGAAATGGTGAAAAGGAGAGGAATGACTGAAGAAAAAGCGATGCGAAAGCATTGCAGAAACATAAGTGAAATGTGGAAGGAATGGAGGAAAACATAGGTTAATTTAGTTATCTGGAGTTTATGCCTCACTGTAGGAGCATTGTCGGGGGCTCTGATGGTGGGGAGTGAAATGAGAAAACTTTGGGCCAGGTTCCCGTCTAATTTCTCTTAGTTATTTGGCCTTTCTGCTTGCGGAGCT
This sequence comes from Neolamprologus brichardi, assembly GCF_056152115.1. NCBI lineage: Eukaryota > Metazoa > Chordata > Actinopteri > Cichliformes > Cichlidae > Neolamprologus > Neolamprologus brichardi. Next base: position 9,545,810 of record NC_142117.1, on the reverse strand, counting down.
TTCAATCTCTGAGGCCTTCGGGGGGTCCAGATTATCTCTTTCGTTTGGAGAAAATGAGCTGAGCTGGAAGCTACATTACCTCCCCTGCCTTATGTGAGCTCATTTTTCCCACACCGCCATTAGCTCGCTAAAGCCATTTGGAGATGCACTGTGGAGTGTTTTCCATGTTCATCAGTAAGTGTCTGGCATTCCTTCAGTCAATTATCACCAGAACTGTCTCTGTGTGATAATTCAGGCCTCGGGCTTGTGTCTCTGTGCCAGGGTGGGTATACAAGGGACATGTTGATGGAGGTTTTGAGCAGAGCTTCCAAATTCAAAGTAGCAATCAGCCATCCCTGCTTCATACTCACATATGAGACCGAGTGATTTAATACAGGTAAAAGTGGAATGTTAGATATTGTGCAACTAGCTGTACAAAGTGCATTATTGGTTAAAGAAACAAAAAGAAATAATAGAGAAAGCTTGAAGTGAAATGACGCTTCTGAATGCACATGTATTAGGCATACAGAGAAATCTGCATTCTATCTGGATATGTATATGGATGTGTATAACATTAGCTTATCTGTTGTGGCTAAAAGTGTTTCAAGTCTGAACAGGCCATATTTATTGTTCATGCCATCATTTTGCTTTTCCTCCACACACTGTTGTGTTTTAACATGTTTTAATGCTTTGTATCTTTTTCTATTTAATCTCAGCAAGCCCCTAACAGTCAGTGATCACTGTCGGCCTCTGTCAGTTTTTATTAATTTTCAGGTTCTTAGGTGTTTCTGCTGCAGGCCACAAACAGTCCTGAATATTTTCATAATTTATGCTGGCTACATGATTGTGAGATTGTTAATTCTATCAACAGACTCCTATAATCATCACCAGTTTTGGTCAAGTTACTTGAAAAAAGTAATCAGTAACTAATTACTGATTACTTTCCCAAAAAAGTAATCCCGTTACTTTACTGATTACTTATTTTCAAAAGTAATTAATTACTTACTTAGTTACTTTTTAAAAACACGATTTACAACCTGAATAGGTAATAAAGCGATAGATCTTTTAGCCCACTTCTGCTTTTTCTGCATAATCCATCATACAAAATGTAATCAAATGGAAATGTCCCTTTTTAAAACTTGTTTTATTAGTTTTAATCTTTTAACTTTATGCATCAAGCAAAAATTAAATTATATGCAACATTCTCTGACTGGAAGAAATTTGTTTAACGTTTAAACCTATTTTCTGCACATTCCAGCACATAAAATAAAATAATTTTTTTTTGTGTTTACACTCAGTCTTTCAAATAAATGCAAGTAAAACACAGCAGAAAATAAATAAAATCAAAGACTAGCGGTCCTTTTGCTCTATTTTCACCTGTAAAGCCTGTGGCGTAGGCGGAGGTTTACCCTGGTGCAGGTGTGCCGCAGTGGTCAGTTGAAGAATCCGCGAGTTTCTCTGTGAGTTTCCCATTACATCGTAGCGCACTCGGTGCTTGCTTGGAAGTTAAGGGGTTTTTTTCGCTGTAAAAAGAAGTTTTCTTCCCATGCAATGAACAGCGGACGCTAATGTTTTTGTCACTTTTTATGGAATCAAACTCAAAGTAAGGTCAGTACTTCCACGCTTTAAACGCTGCCCGCTCATACTCTCTCCCGCACTCAATATATGATCCATTGTTGATCTGCACACAGCTGTTGCCACGAATGTCGCACTCACTTACGTCATTGTCATGAGACACTCTCGCAAGAAAATCAGGGTTTTAGTAACGCAGTAACGCAGCGTGCTTACGGGAAAGTAACAGTAATCTAATTACCGTTTTTGCAATAGTAATCCCTTACTTTACTCGTTACTCGAAAAAAGTAATCGGATTACAGTAACGCATTACAAGTAAAGCGTTACTGCCCATCTCTGATCATCACCCCTCAACTTTCTCTCTCTTTCTCATCTGAATGAAGTTTCTGCTGGACTAATTCAAGCCTTGAAACAGAGGAGATTAAATATCCATTGCAGACAATAGTGAACAGTGCAGGTAAAAGAAGCAGAAAGTGTGATCACTGTGTGAATTCAGTTTGCTTAAAAATAGATTTATGTTTTTTTTCTTGATGCAGTTTATGTTTGAGGGGTACAAAAGATGCACTTCTGCATCTTAACCACAGACTGCGTGTAAAAGATCAATGCAGCCACCCTGACATCACCCATAGATTTGTGGATTACAGCATTGGAACCTTAAGTTTAGCACCCACAATTACATGTGATATTAAATGGAATTACCATGTTTGACTAGTAAAAAACCAGGTTTGAAGACATTGCTGAAAAATCTGAAGGGTTTCTTTTGAGTTTTGAGTCAGTGCTGCAACATAACTGAGCACGGCACATTAAAAATGCATACTTTATACGTATTTACATATATTTATGTATACGTATATATATATATATTTATCTGTACAGTGAACTTGAGATGACCACCAACACTGGCATACACATTCACAGTGTGTATCAGTGTCAGTATTTACCAATAAACTTAAACAATGAGTTTTAATCAAAGAATCATGTTGTCATAAAACCTTGAGGCAGAGATATTTGTAAGGAGAAAGGATTTCTTCATGTTTTGAGGAAGTGCTGAAGACTGAAGTGACACAACTTCAACTTTATGAATGACACTGATTGATTTTATTATTTTGATATGATGTTGCATTTATTAATGATGGCTGCTGCTCCTGTCTCTTCCATCAGGTGAAGAATGCTGCTCATGCTCGTCCGGCAGGTCCTGCTACTCCTGTCGCATCTCCAGCCGCTCCTGCTCCTCCTTCAGTTCCTGTTGCTCCTGCAGGGACAGGAAAAACACGTGGGAGCAGCGCCCTCTCGCTAATGTGCGAAAGGGCGCTGCTCCCACATAAAATCTGGGCGCACAAGATTACCCACTCTGAGCCCTTCATGCACGCGCACAACAGTGCGCAACGCCCACGCCACCACACAATCCAGTCCACCTCTCAAACACGCACCAGATTACACCACTCGGAGCTCCTCCTGCACGCACACGAGAGTTGGCCACACCCAGCCACCACTCAATCTGGGCCATCTCTCGCACGTGCACGGAGGAAAGGTCCATAACCTGGTCGGGAGGGGGTATTTAGGAGGTTCAACGCTGGAACATTGAACACTCCATCCTCCTCCTGCACGCATACGAGAGGGTGCCACACCCAGCCACCACTCAATCCGGGCCACCTCACGCATTCGCACCAGATTACACCACTCCGAGCTCCTCCTGCACGTGCGCGAGAGGGGGCCACACCCAGCCACCACTCAATCCGGGCCACCTCTCACACGTGCACTGAGGAAAGGTCCATAACCTGGTCCGGGAGGAGGGATTCAGGAGGTTCAACGTTCTACAGGTGAACCTCACACTCTGAGCTACTCCTGCACGCGCGCAAGAGGGCGCCACAGCCAGCCACCACTCAATCCGGGCCACCTCTTGCACAAACACAAGATTACGCCACTCGGAGCTCGTCCTGCAAGATGGCGCCACAACCAGCCACCACTCAATCTGGGCCACCTCTCACAAACCCACTGAGGACCGATCCATAACCTGGTCCGGAAGTGAGGGGGAGGAGGTTCAACGTTCCAGCGTTGAACCTCACACTCCTGCACGTGCGCAAAAGAGTGTCACACTGGACACCCTCTTGCACTCGCAACAAGATTACACCCCTCCAAGCCCCTCCTACACGCGCACGAGAGAGGGCCACACCCAGCCCACCACTCAATCCGGGCCACCTCTCGCACGCGCACCAGATTATGTCACTCCGAGCTGCTCCTGCACGCGCACAGGATCACACCACACCCACGCCACAAAAACACTCCGGTCCCCTCCACACTCAGTTTAGAAAAGTTTAACATTAACGTGGACACTGCATGTCCCCTTAACATTTCCACTTTAGCAAATGTCACTTGTCGAGCGGTCCTTACCTTAAAAAATAATATTTTTTCTTTTCTTTCCTCTCCTCTCTTTTTCTCCTCTGTAATCCAAAGTGCATGTACCAACTCTGCCAGCATTCTTCAAAATGTGTTTTTTCCATAAATGCTATGACAACAATCATTTGAACAAAACGCATTCTAAATGCCTCTGATGCATTTGCTAAGCTCCACCTCCGGCTACAGTCAGTGATCACTGTCGGCCTCTGTCAACAGATCCTAAGATACAAACATTTTCATTCCTCTTAGATTTTTAGCAGTTACTCAGAGTCTAGCGGTAGGCAGGAAAATGAACACAAACATGATTTGTGTAAGAAATCGTAAGATAGTACTTGCTTGGTTATACCACACTAAAGAAATTACAAAATGTGAGCACCCATGTACATGTACATGCATGCAGCGAATATCAAATTCTACTCTTTAAAGCATTTCACACTATGCAGCAAGAAGGTACCTTAGAAGACCAACACATGTACAGGTCCCTCCACACTGTGTTTAGAAAAGTTTAACATAAACGTGGACACTGCATGTCCCCTTAATAATTCCACTTTAGCAAATGTCACTTGTCGAGCGGTCCTTACCTTAAAAAATAATCTTTTTTCTTTTCTTTCCTCTCCTCTCTTTTTCTCCTCTGTAATCCAAAGTGCATGCACCAGCTCTGCCAGCATTCTTCAAAATGTGTTTTTTCCATAAATGCTATGGCAACATTCATTTGAACAAAACGCATTCTAAATGCGTCTGGTGCATTTGCTAAGCTCCACCCCCGGCTACAGTCAGTGATCACTGTCGGCCTCTGTCAGTTTTTATTACCTCTATTCATTTTAAAGCTCAGTTTTTAAAACATTATGACGTAACTACAGCCCAGCCGATGCAGCAGTATATTAAAGACTAACTTCATATTGTGGATGGATTATCTCAGTTGTTCTCCTGACTAAAGTTTGGTCGTTTACAGCATCCCGCCATGCGATTGCATTTGTCTCTAACTGTCAGGAACCCTCACGCTAAAAAAGTTAGCGTTCATCCTCCACGTCAATGACTGTAGAAGCTCCACCTTCACTGTTTATATTATGCTAACATAGCTGTGCTGCTAGCGATCACGTAGCACATCATTAGCACCAGCTAGCCAAACTTCAGTAACCCTACAAGTGTCCCTGCTGTTTACTTTCCTGTCTTCATTTATGTTGGAAGTGATAGCAGAGCTGTACGTCTTAATTTGTTTCAAAAATCCCTCAGTCTGAACATGGTATATTATATTTAGATGGAAGCTAGCAAGCTAACTCTCTGCTAACTTCTAACCCTATTAAATATAATTAATTCTGTTTTCATGGGTGCCTGGATTTTAAACTTAATTGTTACACCTGGTAGAGCAGCCACACTGATCATTTTATTAAAGATGAAAGAATTTAGACAGTTTTACAACTCTCAGTGATCGTTTGACTTTGGGACCTGCAGCGTAGTTTGGGCCCAGACATGACGAATGACATTAGACTTAAAGACAGATAGGTCCATGTAGTTTTATATTTACTACATATTTTTAATGAAAAGGCAGTAGGAGTTAAAGCAGATGCTCTTAGACACTTATTACTTAATATATTTTATCTCAGTCCCGGAATAAAAAGCGTAGCTTCAGTAAGCTCTGTGCTTCTTTTTTAAAAAAATATAAACACAAAATGCATCATGACACAGGGTTATAGGGATGTTAAACTTTTACTCCATACACATCACTTAAACCCTGTTTTCTTGGCATAATATGTGTTATGTTGAAAAATTTAAGCAGTTCTCTCCTGTTTGGCTGACAGATCAGCTGACCTCCACCATCCTCCTGCTTCCTTCTCCTTTTTCTTCAACTGTTATTTGCCTGTTTGGGGCACAATTTGCAACACAAACTTGCATCAGTACTGAAAAAGACGTTTCCTGGTCTTTTCTTTTCATCTATTTCTGTGAAATTCTTTTGCTTAGGCAACCTAAACAAGCAATTTCTCCACAATGAACCTCTACTCAAAATCTTTATTTTCTTGCAGAGAGCTATACGGCCAAGGCAGTATGCTCACTGCACATAGCTGGACCGTTATCCGCTATCAATTAGTCATCAATTCTTGGGATTCATTTTTGGATGAGTACACAGTTGGGATCTCTCCAATATTATGATGTCACATTGGGTCAACTGAAAGCTCAGCAAAAGCAAATATAATATTATAATACAACTGTAACTCAAAATAAAACCTATACCTACTGGTTAACATCCACAGAAAAATTTGTGAAATATTTTCCAATTTAAAACGTGTTTATTGAACGCTCATAATGATGTAATCAGTCTACTACAAGTAGTGTTTAAAGATGTTCTGTCTGCACTGATGTATAAGAGCATACATATATGTCCTTCCAGAGCAGCCTTGACGTTTTGACTCCACAATTTAACTTCATTATTGTCACAGAAGAAAAGTAGCATAGCAGCTTCAGGTTACTGAGAGAAACTAGTAACTGCAAGAGGTAAATTGCATCCATAGTAACAAGCGTCCTTGCCCCCCCTCTCGCAACCTTGGCTGTTCACATCTAACATTGGTACACTTCTTCTTAGTGACGATTCCATAATGATCCAACATTGCAGGCTAAACATATTTTTATACTTTTATAGTTAACTGAGGGTGGCACGGTGGTTGGCACTGTTGCCTCACAGTAAGAACATACTGGGATTGAGCCCACTGTCTCACTGACAATCATTAAATGGTTTTCCATCTCTCTGTGTTAGCCCTGCAACACATTGGTGACCTGTCCAGGATCTACACTGCCTCTCACCCTTTGTCAGCTGGGATAGGCTTCAGCCCTCAGGGCCCTGAATTGGTTAGATTTAAGTGGAAGAATGGATATAGTGAACTGAAGTCAGTTTTGCAACATAATCTATCTGTAGAGCCCTGAATTCTGTTTACTTCCTACATAGTTCTTTTCACTTCAAAAATCAAGCAAGAATATAATTTCTGCTTGAAGTGACCAAAAGCACTCAGACAGCTGTGTGAAGAGTAAGTCCAGTGAGTATGTTGAGCCACTTCCAGGCACTACAAACTGATAGGATAACCTCATTTTTACCATAAATACCATCAAAGAGGCCTGACTGCAAATGTTTTCATCTGAGGTGTGTGTGTGTGTGTGTGTCTTGGTGCAACAGTCATATTTTAGGGAACAGAAAAGTCCACATTAGGTCTTTGCAGGGGTTGTATGGGAGCATGTCACAAGTGTGTCAGCCAAGAGGCCCCAGTTTGTGAACTGTTTGAAGACTTCGTGTTTTGTGCTTTTGCTGGTGAAGTTCACAAAGACACAAAGAAGAACATGGTAATGTTCAAATATGCTACAACACCATGGTAACCATGTAGACTGAAAAATGACATCCACGTGTGGCCACTTAGGAGTGGGGGAGATGTTACAACAGGAATCTCTGCAATGCCAGTAATTGCAGCTTTGACAAACCTGTAGCATTTAAAGCCCTAATAAAGAGAGCAACCTGATACAACACATCTCAACCTGGTAATACAATCCTAATATACAGTCACTTGCTCAGGATGCACTCGGCATCATGTCTTAAAACACTGGATGCACTTGTAACACCAGTTCTCATCCCGTGAGGCCTCCTTCTATGCCTCGGTGGAAGCCACAGTTTTATGATGTTTACATCATAAAACTGTGGCTAAATATTCAAACTATTGCAGATGGAGGAACAGGCATTCTAACACGTGGTTAAATGGGTTATTGTGGTAAACAGGTTACAAAGGGTACCTCAAACCATGATTATTTCCTGTCCTTAACCAGGTACTTAACTTGTTCAGCTGAACAGCAACTACAAATCAAAGAAAACAAAAATAAATAAAATAAAACTACTACTAATTATAATAATAATAATAATGATTACAAAAAGGGCACAAGCTCCTGCCTGCTTGTATGAGCTCCCTTATGCCGCTGCCTACTAATGCAGACTTCCATTGTTCTTCCTAATTTATTCAGCCAGCTGATACCCTGCAGGTCACAGTCTGAAGCTAAGGGGTTACACAGTGACTGAAATGTGACTCCAAGGAGGCATGACATCAGTACGTCAGTATGCGACAAGCTGAGTTGAAAACATGTTGTGTGTTCCAGCAATAATGCATTGCTTCTGAGGCAAAAGATGAGCTCTGAGGGCAGTGTGTGTGTGTGTGTGTGGTAGCTTTCACTTCGAGCAGCATTCATGCCGAGCTGATGTGATGTTGCCATGGGTCTGAGGGGTTCATTGTGTTCTGGGGGTTTATCGTGGGCTTAAAGGGGCGTATCAAACAAGTGAAAGGGCTTTTTAAATGTCACTTCCAGGTCTGATCTGTAATTGGTTATTTGCGGTTTTGTCCAGAATTGTTAACCTGGGCCTTTACGACTCCTTCTAACCTCACTTTTCTGCCTCGCTGTGGCCCGCGCTCCACTGTCTCGGCTAACATTTATTGCAAGTTATGGACCGTATGAATAATTGATCCTGATTCTATTTAAGATCCTGACGAGGACAAATGGGATGGGGCTACACTCGCCAATATTTCTCCCTCCACTGCCCTAATGGGAGCCCTCTTTACCCGTGCCACCGCAGTCATTTTTCCTCCCCCTCATATTCCCTCCCTCTCATATTCCCTCGTCTTCCCCACCCAGTTTCCTTTTCCCATAGTGCGCCATACCTTGTTCCAAGTTGCCGACACTATTTTAAGAACTGGAATCATTCCAGGCAGTGTAAAGGGTATTAGAGAGGAGTAGCTTCAGCTCTATGACGGACGATGCCAGCATCGGTCGATAGCAGATAGCGGGGTAAGGATGTATCTCTGTGGTTTTATAGTGGACTGGCCCTTTAAGTGTCATAACCAGGGAGATCATTTGGAAACAACAACATGAGACCATAGTACATCTATTAGTGCTATAAGGCGAACACCAAGATCAATGCTTATCACATTGGGTCTTTATGTCTGTGGAAGTAGCCCAATCTATTAAGTGTGCCTGTGTGTACTTCTGTGTATCTTGTGGCTGGAGGGCCGAAGTGCAGTAGTCTAGCGTAGGAAAGTGTCCCTGTGGTCGGGCCAGCGCAAAACGCCGGATCCAGGTTCAGAAGTGATGGCAGATCATTAGTGTGCGCACATGCTGCGGGGAAGTCAGAAGATATGGACCTAATGGACTGTAATGGACCCACAAACACAAACAGACATATAGGTAGGCGTGTAATTCACTGCAGCACCGGCCATAATGAGCAGTTCACTCCATGTTGTAGCATTCATCTTTCCCCTTCTTCTGTGAATTTGCTGGATGAGACAGAGACCCTTGAAAATCTTTCAGCACTAACCGTCCCTGCAGAAGTTTATTCCATCTCTTGCTGAACACTAGCGTCCTTCTCAGCATTGATATTTGTCCAGCAGTGAGATCTAATAGCAGTCTAAAAAGAAGAAGGCCGCTGACAGAGCTTAGAATATCCCCGAAAACCTTCTGAATGTCATTCACTGTCAGCTGGACTCCTACACTCACCAATATGTTGTAAATAGAACAATAGCTACCCTGACGAGTTACACAGAGAGACCTGCTCCTGTTGTCGATGTCTCCCCCATAGCCTTCCTCCTTTTTTCCAAGTCTTTATCATGTGCGTCATCCACTCTTTTTTTTTATGACTCAAACTTCCTCTGCAGCACTTAAACAACACAAATCTCCTCAAGATAGATTTCTGTAGATTAGGATTTAAAAAGGTCTATAAAAGTGTAGGCAGGGAGATGAAAGGCCAGACAAATGAATAAAAGGAAGGTAAGATTAATTTAATAACCGGGTGGGGGGGGGGCAGGTACATCAGCATTAGTAGCATTAGGTTCGTTAGAGCACATCTGCTCTCTTGTGATTCATAAAAACACACCAGCACTGGAAATATTCTGTACACAGGGTCTGTGGCAGCCAGTGGCATCAGACCCATTTCAAAGGCAGCAGGAAGGAAAGGGTTTGCATGAAATATCAGTAAATTACGGATACAAATATAAGCCAAGAAACTACAACTTAAAACAGGCTTATTGCTGTCTCCATCTTCATAAACACTGAACACGAACTACTTCAAGAAACACGAGTTAAAGTGTTTGGAATTACTGCCACAGTTTCCTAAACCGAATAGAATTTAAACAATCTCCAACAAAGAGGATGGAAAAGCCTAACTAGGGAATAAACACTTAGCTGAGTTAGTTAGGAGTAACTTACCGTAGGAGGATCATCAGACTTTTGTGCGCCGTGGGTGTTTGAAAAAAAGATGGGGGTTGTTTTTATCGCAGCTGTGTGGGTTTTTCTTTTTTTCGCTCTCACTTCAAAGAATAGTTCATTTTCACCCAACTTTCGTAAGTAACCGAGTCTACTCAGAAACCATCCAACAACTGATGTGGCAACACTTCTGTTAGAGTGATTATCACATACAGTGTGACGCACTCTTATGAAGCACGCTGAAGTGTCTTCTCCATGCTCACTGCTTATAGGTAGAGCTTTCTGACAACTCATCTGGAAGAATGTTGTGAAGTTGATTGTTTTTGAGGTGAGCTGGTGGAATAACGTATAGAGAGAGATACCTGCCGAATTCTTGCAGGTGTGACCGCGCCCTCGGGTCATTTGTGTTAGTCCCAGTTATCTCGTGTCACGTGGTACATTACTGCCACCAACTGGTATGGAGTGTGTGCCGTGGCAACTTTTGGCCGACCTTTATAGCGGGTTTCCTTCCTTTTTATGTCTCTTTCCACACTCAAACTAGGATCTTTTGTTTAATAGTCAAACATGTTGACCTAGTAAGTCCTATCAAAAATGGATATATACACTGGTATATCAATAAGATCCAGTTTAATTTCCCATTTAAGTTTGAAAATCAGTTGCCTTCTCTCAGCGTGATATTTCTGAGAGTTTAATAAAACATGTCTAATGGTTTCATCTTCTCCACAATAGTTACATTTCCCTGTATGGTGTTTTCTCATTATAAAAGGTGTGTCAGCAAAGATGCTTATGTGGGTCCACAGTGGGCAGGTGTAGGTGAACTGCGGGGCTGTGTGGTAAAAACAAACCTGTGGGTATGCCTACACAGTGCTGATAGCAGTTTTGACATTTCCTGTATGAGTTTTCTATGGGAAAGTCCACTATGGTTTGTGTATAGAAAAGCGTAATGGTATTTCCTGTGGGGCCTGCGTGAGCGAATCCACAATGAGGCTTTACAGTGGGTAAACCCACTGTGGTTTGTGGGGACGAGTCTTCAAAGAGCTATTCTTTTGTATTATTAAGTTGTTTGAACTATTTGGCAGAATCAACAGTGATTAAACTCTGCCAGTCTGTTATTTTTTTTTCTTAAAAAAATTGTCACATTAATTAAAATTATTCCTAAAATATTAAAAATGTCACAAACGCTGTTACATCTGGAACATAAATTACAACTGTGGTTAAATGTTTTGTTGGGCTACAGCAAAACGATTTATGATGCAGCTGTGCCACACATCATATTTAATTGGCATGCCCTTAAAATGTGGGATGTCTTATTTAGTTAAATGGCTGTTGCTTCAACTCCTCTCTGCTGGTGTCGCTTTCTCACCTCCTCCACCCACATCTGTGGAGGGAGGAAATCGGGGCATGCACAAACTGAGAAATGAAGAGCGGGAGGGGGTTCTAGTGAAGTCTTAAAAAATAATCAAATTGGCAGAAGTTATGCCTGGCCTGATCCAGGCCCCAGGCAGTATAAGCACCTCTTAACACAGTTAAATTCCACCTCACACCTGCTTCCAGCACTAACCTAAATCAGCAGCAAAGGATTTACAAGAGTATGCTTCATCACACCACTTCATTACAATGAGTACACTCCAAACATTGCTAATTGTGGAGAAAGAAGCACAGGAGGGGCTTTCTTCTTAAAATCACGGCTCATACCAAGCAACATTGATGCTGGGTTAAAAAAAAAAAAGGCAGCAGCGAGGTGAGGCCATTGATCAATAGGTGTGACCGGATGCCTCTGCAGACTGGAAGCAAAGGGACTGACTAGGGCCCAGTGAGATTGACATGCAACTAAAAAAAACACAATAAGGAGTAAATATATAAATATATGTATATAAGATCTGTAAAAGGTCTTGATGCATGCTCAGTCATCCAGGTACATTAAACAGCACATTTGCATAATGACTGAAACTACCACCACTGAAGGAACTGTTCCTTCGGTAGTTCTAGTTTGAGTCATTATGCAAATGTGCTGTTTTTAAGATTGGGGAAACCTGCAGTCAGCTGAGACTGAAGAAGTCACTTGGATGAGTGACGAAACGTTTCTCCCACTTAAAACGTTACATCCAGATGAACAGAATCAGTGATTGATTGGCAGAAATTGGAGAAATATCACCCACACCGAATTAGGTGAGTTCTAATTCTGTGTGTGATGTTTTGTGTATTTGAGATAGGCTTTTATTGTGCAGCTGCAGTTTATTTAACCCGAGGTTTGGGTCAAATTTGTCCTGTTTTGACACCTGACAGCAGTAAAAATACCCTAAATGTCATTCTTTTAGCTTCAAGTTTGATGACCTGTGAAAAGTATATGATTGAGTACAGTGCAGTGAAGTAGTATTTGCTTCCTGATCTCTTTGTTTTGTTTCATATTTGTCACACTTGCATGTTTCAGACCAATTCAAGTGTAATGAATATGCAAACTAATAAATCAGGAAGGGGGCAAATACTTCTTAATGGTACTTTAGGTGTGCCAAGTCTTTGAAACTGCTCCAGGTTGGATTTGACTGGTATCTATTCAGATGGATTTTAGAATTACAGTAAAGAGAACTCTCTGTGTTGACTCCACATTTGCCCAGGTCCATGCAGAAACAGCCACCTGTTGTTCTTTAAAGGCTGGTGGAAGACTCTTGACACAGTGAGATAGTAAAACAGGATAAGAGCCATCATATATGGTACAAATAAGGAGCAGAGGTCATACTGAGAACACAGGCGCCTTATTACAAATTTCATGTCTGTGCTTTGACAGATGGCGCCTTGACACAGACATGAGATGTGGACCACAGTGGTGAAGTGTTAACCACGCCACCATCGTAGCGCCTTATTAGATAGATCTTATGTCATATCAAGAAACCCTCTGGCACCCTCAAAGTGCAGACATGAAATTTGTAATAAGGTGCCAAAGTGGTGGAAGGGTTAGCACACTCACTCTTGCAGCAAGAAAGTTTCTCTTCCTTTGCCCACAGTCCAAAGACATGCACGCTAGGCTAACTGTGAGTCTAAATTCGCAGGGGATCTGAGGTTTGAAGTGTAAAGAATAACGTGCTAGGCTAGCTAGACTTATTTTAGCAATAGCAACATGCCTGCAAGTCAACAAAATCTAAAATGTGTGAAAGTCCCCAAAGCACAAGGTTTCCTGCCGCTGGTTTGAATGCACATCGTAAAACTTTAAATTCCAGCCTGCAGCTAAGAGCTAATTCCCCTGTAATCAAATGGTATTTCACTGTATTTCGTTTAAAAAACACTGTAATTATGTTTACCTGCAAATACTTAAAGTCAGAGACACCAGAACTCAGGGGTAATAAGTCAGGTTTTTACAGGAAACAAAGATGTAAGTACACTGTAAATAAATTTAAGTAGTCTCTCTGTAATTTAAGGTCAAGTCAAGTCAAGTGGTTTTACTGTCATTCCAACTATGTGTACACAGTACACAGTGAAATGAGACAACACTCGTCCAGGTAATGCAAGGTAATGCGTTAGTAATTCTAAGGGTTGCATAACTTCACATAATCGGTAGGAATGAAGGAATAATTATTCTTTAAGTCATTTAAAATACAGTAACACTATTTCCCCATCTTACATTCAATGTAACTTAAATTTCCCTAACTTCCAGGTGTTTACAGCACTCCTTTGCTGTAAAATCCTTTTGAAAGTTATCTTTGAGCAGTGATTGTGAAAAACAGAAACCCAAGTGAGGATTGTCTCTATCATTATAACATCACATAGGCAGCAGCATCACAAATAATAAATAAAGATGGAAAAAAAAATAGAAAAAGGTAAGATTAATCCACTCCACATCACTGTCCATGTCCTGAAAAGTACAGTTTATTTACTATGTAAAATTGGGAAATTTTTAGCGAAAAAAGTAAACTTCTTATGGTATAGTTTCTTTGTTTCCTTTAAAAATCTGACTTGTTGCCCTCACCTTCCAGTGAGCTCACCTATAGTTACACTGTAATTTCAAATAAAACAGATCAGGGGTCAGCAACCCACTGGCGTCAAGCCAGCCTCCAGTTTGTTTTCTGTTCCCTGTGTATTCAAAGTATTACGGGAAGAGATGTGGAAACCTGATTTCAAAATAAAAGCCAACTTCGAGTGAATTAACAGATATGTTAAGAACATAATAACCTGGGCACGCGAAGGGTTAGCTGATGGCACGACCATAGCGGGACTGGACATCGGGCATACCGGGCGATGGTGATTTTGTTGTTGTTGTTGTTTTTTTGTAACGGTATAAACAATGAAAGGTGGTGGATTGGCCAGATGTGTAAAAATAACTCAGTTGTTTGGTGGTGGCTACAAAGGCGCTTCCACAGACGCCAGCAGGTGGATGAGGGAAGGGGAGGCAGGATGAGGAGAGACACGAGGCGGCCGCCGGTCCGAGTATCAGGTGAACTGAACTTCAGGTAAGAAGTTATGACCTGCAGGCTATCTGAGTCAGATATAAACCAAGTTTAGGCGTGGTTTATTTTCGTTGTGCTGACTTTTTACAGTCAGTTACAATAACTCGTACTGCGTATTAGCTAGCATGACGGAGTTTCTATACAGCTGGGTGGGTGCTATGATGTTACTGATAGTGAACTTTATTTTATTCATAAGGTTAGTTATGCCAACCGTTCCGTAAAAAAACACAATGGTCCCGTATTCAGAGAAAATATTACGCATTTCGTATTGAGCTGAAAAGGAACTGCCTCTTCTTCTCTCATTCTCCCCCCTCCCTCTCCTGTTGCTACTTCAATCATGAAACTGATCAATGATCAGCTGATCGGCTTTTCTCTCTTGTTTTTTTATCGCCCACTTTGCACCAGAATAAGGAAACCAGCAGCTTGATCAGCTGTTGTTAGAATTTATTTAATATTAATTTCTAGTATCAGCTGATGTTTGCTGGAGCCACAGCTGTAAAAGCTGCTGGTCATGCCGGTTTGGATATGTGGTGAGAGGGAAACATGAAGATGAAACCAGGAGATGTCCTTACTGAATCATCAGAGCTGAGCAGGTGATGGAGAAACAGGTTTACCTTTTAGGTATGAATGAGTTGAAACTTACCAAAGTAGTACTAAAACATTTTTGACAGATTTCTGCGCGCCGTGTACCACATAAAAACGGTTCGAGGTTAGTAAGCACAACCAGAATTTATACATAAGGCACACTGTCGATTTTAAGTGTGCCTTATAGTGTGTAAAATACGTTATACAGAATATATTGCGTTATATATCGTTACCGCACATGTTTCAAATTATACCGTGATATGGATTTTTGGCCATATCGCCCAGCCCTACTACCAACATCTGCGAACAAATATAATGCTATGAAGTTGTTCTATATAGTGTGTAACTGCTAATATAGAGCGTTATTACATTTATTCCTAACGCAATCATATGGCACATTGACTTCTGAGGAAATTTTAAATGGCATCATCATCAGAAAGGTTGCCGACCCCTGAAGCAGGCTAATAATAATACGGCACAGGCCAAAATATATAGTATATTAAGTTAAAGTGTAAAAGTGTAAATATTGCTAATTATGGATAGTTGCTATAAGGATTTTTTTTATGATATAGCAGCGAGGAAAGCCTTTGACAGTTATAATGGTCATACATGACTAAATAACAAATCCCAACACTTCCAGAATGCTCTCGTTGTTTTCACTTTGCATAAAATATATTTAAATCATTGTAGCTGTGATGTATCCATGTCTTAGGTGAAAAACAGGATAAAATAATATGTAAAAACTAGTGCTGTCAATAGATTAAAAAAATGAACTAATTAATCTCACAATTTTCTGTAATTAATCGCGATTAATCGCAATTACTTGGTCAATAGCCTGGTTGCAATTACATTTTTTTAACTTTATATTTAAGCTTGTAACTAACATTTATTGAATATAATGAAGTAAATGCAGAATAAACACAAAGAATGTATGCTTAAATTCTGTATGCTTAAATGTATGCTTAAAGAGAATTTGAATAGTTTTCTTCTTCTTCTTATATACTAACAGGTAAGTATACACTAATATATAATATATATTAGTTCTGTCAAACAATTAAAGTTTTTAATCAGATTCATCACAGGGTTACAGTGGATTCATTTTGATTAATCACAATTAAATATCGTTCATTTTTATTCTATATTAATCACATTTCATTTTGCATGAGTAAACAGACTCAAGAAAAAAGGTAAAATATACGCACTTAACATGTTTATTGAACATCTAGAACATTCATATTAACAAAAAACTCCATAAACATTTATCCACCCTCTCTCTGTCACTCTTGGGGAGACACTTCAAGAGTCCTCAACGATATTAATAGGTCTGCAGTTTGTTGCAATCCACT
This sequence comes from Neolamprologus brichardi, assembly GCF_056152115.1. Taxonomy (NCBI): domain Eukaryota; kingdom Metazoa; phylum Chordata; class Actinopteri; order Cichliformes; family Cichlidae; genus Neolamprologus; species Neolamprologus brichardi. The sequence goes on along the minus strand of NC_142117.1, from coordinate 9,529,273 downwards.
TGGCAGTTGTGTCAGTCAATATTTCCGAGGTAGACTCACTGAGTCCCCGATGCTCCGTGAGTGGTTTGTTGCAAGCTGGGTGACACGTTAGCCAAAGTAATAGCAGCATCCCCGACTAACGTATGCTTTGCGTCAATGTAATATTTTAAGCTGGAAGTGCTTCGGTGAAAGGAAAATTCCTTCTTGCACAATGTGATAGTACATTATGTCGGTCGACTGTTCCCTCTTGTTATTTTTTTTAATACTCAAATGTCCCATTGAGAGGGCCAATGTGCGTTCATCATCTTCCATTGATTGGTTCAGCTGCCTGTCACAACCAGATCAACTGCCCATTTGTGGATGTGCGAAGGTAACTCTACTTGGACAAACTGCTTGAAATGCGTTGACAGAAACATTTCTGGGATTTTGAGTCATTCTGCACTCTATATGTGTTAATTGCATTAAAAATTTCAATCGCGCTGACCATGATGGCGGATTAATTTGCGTTAACGCGTTAATTTGAAAGCACTTGCAAAAACACATGAATTTTATCCAAAAATGATTATTGGAAAAGCTAAAAAATACACTCTAGCTCCCTTCTGAAACATTTTTCAGGATTACTCATCCATTTATTTATACCTTCTTAACAGATGCACTACAAACCATACTGTAATAGTATATATAGTCCGGACAATAACTGACTATAAGCAACCAGCTTCTTCAATGATGAATGCCGATGCTTCACTGGCTGATGAGCCGAACACGTGTATGCTCACTTCAACGCTGCAGCAAATAACACAACAAACGGCTGCGAGTGCACCAGTGAAGACAATGCTTTCACCATCACAGAGCATGCCATGAGGAAAGCTTTCAGGACAGTGAACATCAGGAAGGCAGCAGGATCAGATGCAATCTGGGGTCCTCAGAGCCTGCGCTGACCAGCTAGCACCGATGTTCACTGAGATCTTCAACCTCTCCCTGGCACAAGCAGTAGTTTCCACGTGCTTTAAATGGTCCATCATCGTCCCTGTCCCAAAGAAACAATAGCCCGCTTGCCACAATGATTACCGCCCAGTAGCCCTGACTTCAATAGTGATGAAGTGTTTTGAGAAACTGATAAGAGACAACATCACTTCTTCACTTCCTGCCACCATTGACCCACTTCAGTCTGCATACCGGACTAATCGTTCCACAGACCACGCCATATCTCACCTGCCCCACACATCCCTGAGTCACCTGGACACTGGCAGAGGGAATTATGTTAGGATGCTGTTTGTGGACTACAGTTTAGCATTCAACACAACAATTCCCTCAAAGCTTTTTACCAAGTTGAAGGATCTAGGGCTGAGCTCATCACTGTGCCAGTGGATCCTCAACTTCCTCACAATCAGTGAGGGTAAAAAATCTCACTCAACACTGGAGTGCCTCAGGGCTGTGCCCCTGCTTTACTCACTGTACACTTATGACTGTGTAGCCACATCAGACACCACCTCCATTGTCAAGTTTGCTGACGACACTGTTGTTGTGGGCCTGATCTCTGACAACACCGAGAAGGTCTACCTGGAGGAGGAACCTGGACAACTGGTGTCAAGAGAACAACCTGCTCCTAAAAATTAGCAAGACTATGGAGCTGATCATGGACTTCACTACAAAGCAGGCGAGGAATTCTGATCCTCAGTGGTGCACCAGTGGAGACAATGGACAGCTTCCAGTACCTGGGTGTACACATCGCTCAGGACCCCTATGGTCATGTCACATCAACACCCTGGTCAAGAAAGACCGCCAGCATCTCTTCTTCCTTAGAAGACTTAGAGACTTTCATCTGCCACTGAGGGTGCTTAACTTCTACTCATGCACCATCGAGAGCATCCTGATGGGCTACATCTGCACCTGGTTTGGGAACAGCACCAAGCAGGACAGATGAGATCTGCAAAGAGCGGTGCGCTCGGCCGAACGCATCATTCGATCAGAGCTTCCTGACCTGCTACTTTCATACATCGCGTCACCATATGCACTCTGTTTATTTGCACACTTCTTATAATTGCACACTTTGTATAATTTCTTCCACACTTCTTATAATTTATTTCCTAAATGTTATTTGCACATTATTTTTTACTGTAAATTTCTTTATTGTAGTTTAATGGTCGGGCATTTCACCACATCAGGTGGTTGTGTGTGTGACGAATAAAATTTGAATTTGAGTTTGTAAAGGCATGAAGTATGAAAATGTTGTTCTGTAATCCTACAGTACATTTACATCAGTATCTTCCCGACATGTTGTACCAGTAGCGTGTTTCAGTTGCTGAGCCTCTATTTCTTTTTCTAACGACCTTATGTTTATTTAAAACAAGCAAACTAACCCATTTTCTCAAACTTAACTAAAACTTGAAAACTTGCTACATTGCCTCCTAAATGGGCTGAGTTTGTTGTGAAGTGGAGGGACACTGACAGCCTGGCAGGATTTTTTTAGGAACACGCCTAAAAATTTAATGCGGAGAAAATGTGTTTAGTCCTTTTTAAATCTTCTTATGAGAAGCACGAGTATTGGACACAAGTAGTTCCATTTCATGCTGCCGTGTATGAGATTTTAGTTGCAGGAAGTCATTTTCCTTTGTTCTTATTTTCCAAAGCACCTAGACTTTAATGCCATTTGGGGTGGAAAGAAATGCTCCAAAGATGTTTGGCGTGACGGAAAATCCTGCTGAAGATGGTTTTTAGCAGGAGCAAAGCCATGTTCTCCGCACCAGTTTCATCTTCTCTTTGTGTGTCCCTCTAAAGAGGTTTATTTATAGAGCCATCTGCATGTAGACATGCGTGGTTCCATCTCCTGCAAAACAGCTAGCTATCCCATTACTGCTCCAAGCATGCTTAATTCAGTTCAGAATGTTTTGGGTTCCGTGGTGACAACTGCTCTCCCCCAGAATCTATGTGGGCTGAGTGTGTGTGTGTGTGTGCGCGCATGTGGCAGTGTGATAAAAGACAGATGTCAGACCTAGACAGAGATAGCATAAAAAAGAGGAGAGCAGGCCAGCCTTGGCCAAGTCGCTTGGAGTGGGTGGAAAAAGAGAGTCAGAGATAGCAGCAGAGTGGCGCATGTATAATTGACAACCTATGCTTCCTCTCCATAGAGTTTATGACATTTCCGCTCTGTAATCTACTTTTCCTGGCCAATACATAAGATGGTAGTGGGCTGGGTTGTGAGTTGGCGGCTTGGATGGAAATGGCAGAGCGGAGTACAAGCCTGGCAAGGAGAATGTGAAGGGGAGAAAATGCCATGGCAGCCTTGACTTATTTTTTTTTCTTCTGTGTTGTACTTTCACCAAAAAGCAGGTCTGTCACTGATAAAGCAGTGAGGATGGGAGGCACTGAGGTGAGAAGACACTGTGCTAAAGCCAGAGAGGGTATTTTGTTTCAATATTGTGGGTGGGATTTAAATAGGTGTTGATGTGATTGATAGAAAGTAAGAGTGAAAGTGAGGTGGGGAAAGAAAAGGTTTGGTTTTGCTGGTTCAGGGCGGAATACATTTTCTCTGCGCTGGCTATTAGGTGGCAGGAAGCTGGGGGATTTACACATGCATAGGTGTGTTGCCTCTAGTTTACAACTGCTTGGTAACCACTAAAGTACAAAGTCAAAGAGATCTTGAAACACATGTTACAGTGCAGTCTGAAGGCCAGAGATGACCAGAGCATGTTTATTTAAACAATGAATTGGAGGTTGAATTGAAAGCAAGCTCATGGTGATAAATATGATATGATAAACTCGAGGAGGAAAAGCTGCGTAGAGTGTTCAGTAAATATGATGCATTTTAAAAAAGCAAGATCCGCATATTTTCATTAAGACTTGGTTAAATTAGCTGTAAATTTCTGTGAGGCTTTTTTTATGCCTTCTTTAAACCCTCCTCATCATTAAGCCCCATAACGCATGTGAATTAAAGACATCATTTGGCTACTCATACACAACAACTATTCGAGATTCGTTTTTAATGGACCTAATGGCATAAATTGTGAATTCCCATCATTTTCCTTATATAAGAGATTTATATGAAACGAGGCGCATGAAAAACACGAATGTTGTTTGGTGTGAATTTTGAGATTTTGAAGTATTAATGTTACTGAAACTTTCCCCAAGTTATTTTTCTTCCTTAGAAAGACTTATAGATAAATTATGATACATTTCCCAATTCTCACTGTGAGGCTGTATTGGGAATTGAAAAAATGCTTCTCTTACTTTCACTTTCACTCTAACATAGAGACAGAGTTTGAAACAATAAAAATCTAATAAAATAACTGTAAATGTGCTATTTTCCTGCTCAATTTTGATATTTTAACATAGAAGTCTACAGGGTCTGCCTGTCAATGGGTGCTATTAGAAAAACTGCCAGTTTCTTTTGGCACTTCCACGTTGAGTTCATTTTTCAGCTCTGGAGGTTCCCCCAATGCATTAACCTAGTACACAAAAAAAAAACACTCACTGAATTTAAGTGTAGTGCCAAAGGGCCCTTTTACAAGCATCCATATGTGAGGACTAACATCTGAATTGCATTGGATTTCCATGAAGCCTATGACATAGCCTCTGCAAGTGCCTCTGAAAGCATTTATACCTGTGAGGGTTGCTTGTGTTTTTACATTTCTAGGGAGGTATGCTTCAGTTGACAACATGGGCCACAGTGTAGGGTTTCAGAAGGGTCAGTGGTTATGACATACCTAATGCATAGATTGGGTGCAGAAGGATAAAAACCCCATAAGTGAGGGTGCTGCAACCCAGCAGGGTTAAGGAACAGGCGTTAAAGACACCTCACATATGTCTGTATGATTTCAGCTGATATTTGATATTATGCATGGCAACAAGAAGGGAACAATCCAAAAATAAATTCAAAGGACTGAGAGGAAACCAGCAAGGAGGGCCAAGCAGAGAAGGAGCTGAGACAATGAGCAGTTGTTGCTGCATTTATTGCCCAGTATTGCCAAAGTTTGTTTCCCTCTCATTAAAATGACTTTTTCTGTGGTGGTCCCCAGGGTTTAGGTTAGATGTAGCAGAAATACCTGGCTGGGTTTAAGTTAAGCATCACTGTATGCAATTGGCTAGATTGGTTCAGATTCAGGACAGCCAACAATTACTTGTGAAATGGCCGCCTGCTGCTGCTGTCCACCTCCTGGATCAGCTGAAGAGAGCAGTTTGCAGCTTAAAATATGATGTAATGTGACATTAATAAAGTCAGTTTGCTTTGTTTGCTGATTGTTAAGTGGTAGTTATAGGTCATTTTGATCGCAGTATGCTACTGTATGATGCCTTCATCCCAGCTGTGTTTCTGCACTTTGCATGTTCACACGGTGAATGTTTTTAAATCAGGTTTTAGGAACTTTCATCATCTCAGAGGGCAGCATCAAACCATTTGTTTCTGTCTGACTTCAATTTGAACAATGTATACTTTGCAAGATTAACATGCACAATATAACGGAATTGTCCCCGATACTCAGTTCAGGTTTATTTTTAAAGCGACGAAAGATCCTACAGCAGAGGTGTCAAACATATTATCCGGGAGCCAGAATTGGCCCGCCAAGGACTCCAATGTGGCCCAGTGGATGACTTTGGAAAATGTGAAAGAAGACATGGATTTGATGTATCCATACGATGGTCAAATTAATTCCATACTTTTGTGATCATGTCTTAAGTCACTGCCGTCACTGCTGCTGTTATGCTACCTACCAGAAAACACATGAAACTCACAAATACGCTTTTTCTAACAGTAAGTATTTCAATCATTACTGGTGAAGGGCGGTGGAATTAAAACACTTTGAAATCAAAATCTTTTTGATAAAGCCTATATATACACATTTAAATAACAGGAAATTTCCTGTTATTACTTTATTATTTGTTTTGTTTTGGAGATTATGTATCGGAATTTCAGGAGCAGGGCCATGCCTCCAAACACGCTCTTTCCAGTTGTCATCTACATAGGTTCCCCCAGTTCTGCAAGCTGTTCATTCTCGTTTACGTGCCCCACCCTCCGTCCCTCCTTGTTCTCACTTCTTTAACTTCTTCATTTCTATTTAATACTTGGGGATCTGCCAGGCCCGGGAGCCATTGCCAGTCCCTTCCCCAAACCGCAGATCAATTCATGTCAAAGCATTAACCTTTACCTACTAAAATGCTGTCAAACCTAAAATGAGGACGTGGGCCTAGCTAGTGAATTGTAAAACAGTGCAATAAGCTCATCTTTTACTCATACAATTTTAGACCCAAAGAGTTGTGCTGGCATATTTCTAGCATTTACTACAGCAGCACTTTTTTCATGCAGAAAAACTGACATGTATTGTGTCAATAATACAATTTCAATAAACCTGACATGTATTATTGAAATTGCACTTCCTATATAAAGATATCCAGAGGACTGGCTTTGCAGTCATTTATATTTATATTTATATATATATATATATATATATATATATATATAGGTATATATATATATATATATATATATATATATATATATATATATATATATATATATATATATATACATATCTATCTAGATATATATGTAGATATAGATAGGTCTAGCTATATGCATATTTATTGATAGTACACTAAGCTACTATTCCACTTTTGCTTTGGCCAGTCACTGTTTTATGGTCAGCCGTGATGAGGTCTGATGTAGGTTGCTGTCACCTCGCCTTATGGTGTCTTCATATGACAATCACAGTTTGCAATCTGCTACCCATCAACAGTGTGTCCACCAGCTAAATCACCTTATAAGACCTTGTCCTTTAAAACACAACAGCATGACTGAACCCATCCTGGCTTCCTGTGTGGACACAAAAATGTGAAAACACGCAATTCCATGCTCTGTGACACACAAAAAAAAAACAGATGGAAATGAAACTCCAGCATGCACACATGCTCACAAATACACACAAGCTGTCCTTCTTCATATCAATGGCCCTTAAAGAAGAGGAGAAAGAGGAGAAAGAGAAAGACAATCAAGTGCATTAACTGGGTTAACCATGTTCTTTCTCTCCTACACATCTTACCCACATCATCTCCTCCTCACTCTGTCACTCCGTTTCTCTCAGGTAGCGTCACTCGCGTTCTCTCGCCTTGTCTTGCTTGTGACTTGTGTGCAGTTTCTCTCACCCCTCGCTTGTAACCCCACCACCACCCACCCTTCAACTTAGCAGCTACAGATCACTTTCTTCTTCTTTCACACTATTGTTGCTTCATCTGCCAATTTTCCTCCTCTTCACTCTATCCCCCCCACCCATCTTTAAATCTTCCTAGTCTTGCTTTTACCCACCCAGCTAAGCGTGCAGTGTTTTTGCACCATGCTGTTTCACATAATGGCGTACAGCTTGTGTCGAAGTCCCGCGACTCCCTCGAAAAGAGCTTTATCTCCCAGTATAGCGCTTATCTGCGGTCTCTGGGAATAGTATGATGCAAATTGAGCAGGTGGTGATGGGTAAGTGTTGTGTATTGCCTATTCGCATTAAAATGCAGGCATTTACATTTTCCAGGTTTACAATTAAGCTATGCTTTGTAACTAATTAACATAAGTGGCGTGGTAAGCAATTAAAGCCTCCCTTTGTAACATGCAGGAAGAACAATTATATAGTTGAGTAATGAGTTCTTTCCTCAGTCTTGCCTGGTGTCTTTTTTTGTAGTTTTTTTCCCCCCCAGTGTGTTGCTCAGCTTCATGGACACATAACCATAAAGGTCTTGCAGGCATGTAGCGTATATAAGCTACGTGTAATTTTAATTTATTTATTTAGCTCAATGCTTTCCTTAAGGGTGCTGTTGTGCCCTGCAAATACACTAATACGAACCACCCACTGACAGCAAATCTAATGAAGCAGAGTTTCTCAGTATGCACATGCACAAGTACACGCGTACACAAACTTGAAAGAAATGGAGTTTGCGATGAAAGCAAACATGTTAATCGAATAACTTCAATTTTCAGACCAAAGTAAAAGGATTTGCCCCCTGGCGGACTGGAGAGGGTTATTTGATTTTTTTTTTTTTTTGGAATATGAAATGATTCCTCTCCCTTGTGTTCTCACAACATGTCATCTTCTGAATGCCCATGATTGGCTCAGCTTTACTGGGGGAAGTAATTTACACAACAGCAAACCGTTTTATATTAATAGAGAATAGAGATTGGGAAGCCCACCTCCTCAAGCTTTTATTGTGTAAAGGGTAGATAAATGGATCATACTTTTAGTTCTTTTAATGTGAAAGCGGTACAAATTGCTTTATAGAGTTTCAAATTCACCCACGCAAATATACCATGGTGGAAAAACTGCTGCGCTAGAGAACATCTCTAATGTTGGCCTGCTCTGCAAAAGCAGTTTGAGGTTTAAGTCTTTAGCTAAACCACACTTCCTAGGCTAAAAATGAACATCCTGCGTGAGTCTGAAATGAGAAAACGGAAAGTTACATACCCTTAAGATCATTCTTTCCGACATGCAGAACAGGACACTGTGATGGCAGGTTATCACTGACAGGTTGGCTTATAATCTATGAATATTCACCATTGTCAGCAGAACAGATAGCAGGCATTAGCTGGCACGACAGAAAACCTAAAACCCCAGTCAGAGATAAAAGGTAACAGAACATTGGTTAACACAGCATTATCTATTAGCTCTGGCTTTCTGCTTCAGGTTCTGTGCATGCTCACATTTGTTGCATCATTTGAATCTTCTTCTATATGAAATTGATCGACTAAGCATTGCCGACGGAGATTATCAGAGGATTGGATTGAGATCCTTCAGAAATCTGAAAAGCAGGAATAGTAAAATGCAACACTGTTGCTGCAGTAATATAATTTAATGTATAAAAATAATAATATAATGGATAATAATATAGTATTATAACATAATATTTAATTATGTGATATTATGATGATCACAGGCACACAGTGGAAAAAGGAAAGAGACTGACTCAAGTTAATGTATTTTCTTTTACTGATTGGTGTAGGCTTGGTTCTGTTCTTTATTTCTAATATGACGAGCTGCTAAATTCTTAGAGCTGCTAAATTTGAAAACCTTTATAATTAAACATTACAGGTTACTCAGTGTGTTCAGGCCTGATAGCCTAATAAAGGACGAGGAAATCACTTTAGTGTGTTGCCGGATCAAAATGAAATTAATAAATTAATAATTATAAATAACATACAAATGTCACGAAGTGGGGTGGACTTAAGCGCAGACAAGGCAGCAAGAATACAGTTCCGTTTATTACTATACAACACCAGGTGCAAATATATACAAGTGAGAGGGCGGGGGGAATCCAGGGCACAGGGAAATCCGGGTAAGGAGTTCTTCACACACGAGGGACTTCACAAAAAACACAGCACACCAGCAAGCCCACACACCAAGGGTTCCAGGGAAACGGAATTCTTGTTTACAGACAACAAGTGATTAATCTAAAGGGTCAGCGATACGAAAAGGCAACAAGAGACTAGTACTCCGGAGCTTACTACCGAGGTTACTCAATAGTCCAGCGACGAGATGTTTCCAGCCACTGCCTTAAGTAGTGGATGAGTTCAGGCGATGAGCCACAGGTGTGTGATTAACTTCAGGTGCGAGGGCCAAGGGCGGGAGCCCGCAATGAGCTCCGCCCCAGCAAGACACGGCAAGCGTGAGAGAGGTAGATGTAAACAAGAAACATACACGGGGACCATGACAACAAATGCTCAATTTTCTTATTTGTCTTCTACTAGCTGCTACTCCAGGGTGTAAAAGACACATAGGAGCTTTAGGATAAAACATTAAAAAAAAAAAAAAAAAAACCCTTGTGATTGCTTTGATCATGGGCAGATTGCCACAGTTACTCATAGTTTCCATGAAAGACTTGTCTGCAAACACTTACCATTTATAGAGTGTTCCTAGATAAGTCAGAAGTGAGTAAACTATAAGTGAAAAGCTAATTAGATATTCAAACTGTGTTTCTTCTTTTTGGGTACAGTAGCAATATACATAGTTCTTTTTCAAATACAAAGAGATAATTCATGAGGAGAAACTAAAATCTTGGACAAAGTTCCACCCAAAGGTACAGTTATAAACACTAATCAATTTGTCTTGTTGCAACTTAAAGTGTCTTGGGAATGTTGTCGTTCTTTGTTTAGCCCAGCGGCAATGCTCACGATTGCAACGCTCTCCTATGTTAAACCCGTTTATTTCTGTTGACAGCTTTATTATAGCTTCCCGCTCATTTGCATAGGTAATCAGGCCATACTTTCTGAGCCTGTTAAGATTTAAGATGGCAGGCACTAATTGGAAAAGGGAAGGCAATAAAGCACCATTTGAGCTTGATTTTACAACTTCCTCTCATTGCTTGGGACTAATAGCAACGTCCCTGCACCTTGGGACAGATTAACTTATTTTGTTTTTTTTGGCCTCAGATGAAACATATGAAGTGGGTTAATTGCCTTGCCCCAGCTGGAAATGGCAGAGAAATTGTCTAAAGCGTATAATCTTTTCAAATCCGAGGTTCTTACACAGGCTCGAGCTTGACAGCAATATTGACTTTCTGTATTTGCAATGGCTGTAAATATTTGACTGAAGCAACAAAAAAGAATAAAAAGAATTTGTATGCATTCATTGCAACCTTCACTTCAAACACTTAGCTCTATGGGTCAGTGTTCAGTCATTTTCAAGCTACCAGAGACATGCATCTCCTCTGCAGGTCATGAGAGCAGGGCTCATTGTGACACCTGCTGTTCAAGAAATGGAAATTTTAATGAAGTGAGCACAGAAATGGCTGTATTTCCACCCTCCCTGGTGTGGGAGAATGGCACTTTAACCACACTGCCCAAAAATGGACCGGTGATTTCATTAGAGATAGAGGCAGTCAACCCATCCTGTAATCCCAGCTCTCCTTGTGCCCATATGTAGCATGTTGGGAAAGTGAATCAGCACTTATTGAATATCTTCACTTTAGCCACTTATCCATTGCTGTTTCTACTTTTCTGATCATCCAAATTACTTTTGATACAAATATTCTGATAGTGACCAAAGGTTAACAAGTTAGAATGAAGCAACACAGAGAATGGAGCCAAACATTTGCTGTAGTAGCTGTACGTTTGTCAAGTCAGTTAAATTTATATAGTCCTTCATCATAAAATCTACACTTGCCTACCTGCCAAAGACAAAAGCTGACTCATGGCCAATTGAATTGCTTTTTGCAAAAAGTAAGGCTTAAAAAGAAGAAGAACAAAGAAGGATGTTTAAGCAACTAAAGCAGCTTAAAGGTTAAACGATGAGAGAGAGCGGTTGCAGTTGTGGGTGTTATCAGAAAGTCTACAAAAGAGAAGGCACGAAAGGAAGAAGGTGCTACCTTATTTATCAGATAAAATTATACCAGCTTTTCTTAAAATTTTCAACAGGAAAACCACTGAATGACATCCTGCCTTCACTGTATGCACAAACCAAAAAGGATTATACGGCTATCAAGCTAGCTGTAGTTCAATCTGACCAGCTAATTTTTATGGTTGAAAAATGAATGTACCCACTGTGATGTCATGAATTAGATTGTAAAGTCACATGTAAGCGTGCATTGTTTGTATCTTGCCATCTTTTGTTTTGGAGACAGGATTGCTCACATTAGCATGACAGGGTGGAGTGCCAAGTTATCGCTTAACGCTAACTAGCCTGATTAGAAAGGTGCAGCTAAAGACTGCATGATTGCGTTGCACAGACACAGAGAGTGCATATTTAGTGCTAAGTAACAGTGATAAGTGCTAAGTTCAAATAAAACACGCAGTCAGAGTGTACAACACATTTGCCACTCTGGCCTTAAGATGCGTATTGCTGTTGTGTACATAGCATTAGCATTTTCTTTCTTGGTCAGAATTCAATATTTATCCTCTTAGTCTGGCTTAATCTAATGTCTCCAGGAGTCTCTGGCTTTTTTTTGCTGCTTGGTGCTTATTAGGTAGTAATTTAAGAGTAGTGATTCATTTTTGATCAGTATTGTTTATAAAAAATGTAGATCAAATAAGCAGCCTTTAATAGTATATAGTTTGTATATACTTAATATATTGCTGACCTTTTGAAAATCACTTGTTCATTCCTGTTATTCTTCCTTACTCAAATAAAACAAACTTACACGAATAATGTATTTTTGTTCAGTAAAGAGCAGAAATTATTATTATTATTAGAAGTAGTAGTTAACTGACTTCTTTTACTCCTTGCAAAGACCCAAGTATCTGACTTTCTGCTAACACTCACAGTCCATCTTGCTATGAATGCAGGGCCAGCATTTTAAATCAATATATTTTAACCAAGATTCTAATAACAAAGATTACCTGTCCTAGGCAGTGCTCAAATTTCTCACACATTAGAGCCCAGAGAAAATGGCATTCGTGCTTTTCCACAGAAATCAATTTAGATGCTCTTGTGCCCTGCATGCATTGATGAGTTAGTTGGCCTATTACTCCTTTTATTTAAGTGTTCGCGTCAGATGAAATCACATAATTGCTGTCATTGCAGTAGCCATTTTGATTTCAATCTTCCAAAAGGTTATAGCTGAAAGAGTTTGAGGGAAAACCATAAGTGGTAAATTGAAGTTCGGGTGATAAGGTGAAGTTTGATTATTATTAGTATTTCACTTTCCAGGCAGTTTTCAAGTACCGCTCGACTATATTAATGCTTTATTTACACAGTCCAGTATCTGCACGAGAGAGAATGAATGATCATGTATGCTGTGCAGTCACATTTTGTTCTTCAGCTGTGACTTGAAACTGAAACATAACAGAACTACAGATAACGTAGCCACTGTGTGACAACCCTTAAATCAGTGGTTCCCAAACTTTTTTTGCTGGGCCCCCCTTGTTTTACAAGAAAAATGTTCGCGCCCCCCCTCATGCGCGCGCACGCACGCACGAACACATCCTCCAACCACACACACCCATATTTTGCTCCATTGCGGTTTATTTCACACCTCAAACATTTAGTAAACAATTAAGCAAATAATTACAAGTAATCTGCAATAAATTACAGGTAGTAAGAAAATAAACTAATAACTCTTTTACGCTATGTCCACACCTACACGGGTATTTTTGAAAACGCAGCTGTTTCGTCCACACGTAAACGGTGTTTCGAATCACCGAGAATGGAGATTTTTTAAAACTCCTTTTTTGCGTTTACTGGACGAGGAATACAGAGTTGGTCATGCAATGTCAAAGGTATGTGCCTTTTTTCACGTCACGCTGTGTGCACGTTATTGTTTACATGAGATGAATTGCAGAATGGCAGGTAGAGACGAAATACTGTTAATCTGACTATCTGCAGGTTTTACATGCTTACATATAGTTACTGTCCCTCCATTTACAAAGGCAGAGGCGTCACGGTGTAATTATTTTACATGTAGTTGTTTTTTTCTGTGTAATAATATTCAACATTGCTATCAATACATTTTTCAAAAAATCCCTCTGCAAAATGGGTTCAAAAACATAAACAACTGTTGGACGCTGTTTGTCCGTGATTTGAACCGGGGAACAAATTGTGGCAGGATCAGCCTGATGTTATTTGTATCCCACTGTAACTTTACTGTATAAAGAGCTAACATCTCCAAAATGTCAAGAGTAGTTAGTCATTACAACAAGTGTTTGTGAACTACAAATCAAGAATGTGGGATACTGTTTGTCCGTGATTTAAACAGCCCAGCGCTGCTCCCAACAAAGGGAAAACCAATCCTGCAAGGAGACCTACCTCAGCACTTGTGCAGGTGAAACCAAAGGGAAGATATGCTTCACCATATTTTCTAGTCTTTGGCTTAGAATGAAGTTGGTTTGGAAACATATTCAGCTATGCTTCATCTCCTGCTTTGCCTTTGTGTGGGCGCCCGTGCTAGCAGTGTCCAAGCGTTGTTTTTTTTTTTTTTCCCCTTTTCATGCCGCGCCCCCCCCTGCAATGGCTCTGCGCCCCCCCTAGGGGGCGGGCCCCACACTTTGGGAACGTCTGCCTTAAATGATTACATCTTTCTCACACATATGATTCATAGTTGAACAATCTATTGCCTTCAAAGAATTAAAAATGTTAGTTTGTCTTAGAGGTGGTGGTTGATTTTTTGTGAAGAGCCAGGTTCAATTCAATTCAATTCAATTCAATTTTATTTATATAGCGCCAAATCACAACAAAAGTCACCTCAAGGCGCTTCATAGATACAGAGAAAAACCCAACAATCATATGACCCCCTATGAGCAAGCACTTTGGCGACAGTGGGAAGGAAAAACTTCCTTTTAACAGGAAGAAACCTCCGGCAGAACCAGGCTCAGGGAGGGGCGGCCATCTGCTGCGACCGGTTGGGGTGAGAGAAGGAAGACAGGATAAAAGACATGCTGTGGAAGAGAGACAGAGGTTAATAACAGATATGATTCAATGCAGAGAAGTCTATTAATACATAGTGAGTGAGAAAGGTGACTGGAAAGGAAAAACTCAATGCATCATGGGAATCCCCCGGCAGCCTACATCTATTGCAGCATAACTAAGGGAGGATTCAGGGTCACCTGGTCCAGCCCTAACTATATGCTTTAGCAAAAAGGAAAGTTTTAAGCCTAATCTTAAAAGTAGAGATAGTGTCTGTCTCCCGAATCCAAACTGGAAGCTGGTTCCACAGAAGAGGGGCCTGAAAACTGAAGGCTCTCCCTCCCATTGTACTTTTAAATACTCTAGGAACAACAAGTAGGCCTGCAGAGCGAGAGCGAAGTGCTCTAATAGGGTGATATGGTACTACAAGGTCATTAAGATAAGATGGGGCCTGATTATTTAAGACCTTGTATGTGAGGAGCAGGATTTTGAATTCAATTCTGGATTTAACAGGAAGCCAATGAAGGGAAGCCAAAACAGGAGAAATATGCTCTCTCTTTCTAGTCCCTGTCAGTACTCTTGCTGCAGCATTTTGGATTAGCTGAAGGCTTTTCAGTGAGTTTTTTGGACATCCTGATAATAATGAATTGCAGTAGTCCAGCCTGGAAGTAATAAATGCATGAACTAGTTTTTCAGCGTCACTCTGAGACAGGATATTTCTAATTTTAGAGATGTTGCGCAAATGGAAGAACGCAGTCTTACATATTTGTTTAATATGTGCCATCCAGAGTAAGAATCTGGTTAGATACCATATTTCTAAGCTTTTCAGCGCCGAGTACAATGACCTCAGTTTTATCTGAATTAAGAAGCAGAAAGTTAGCGGCCATCCAGGTCTTTATGTCTTTAAGACATTCCTGCAGTTTAACTAATTGCTGTGTGTTATCTGGCTTCATGGACAGATAGAGCTGGGTGTCATCTGCATAGCAGTGAAAATGTATGCTATGTCTTCTAATGATGCTGCCTAAGGGAAGCATGTATAATGTAAACAGAATTGGTCCTAGCACTGAACCCTGTGGAACTCCATAATTAACCTCAGTGTGTGAAGAGGACTCTCCATTTACATGCAATATTGGAGTCTATTAGATAGATATGATACAAACCATTGCAGTGCAGTACCTGTAATACCTACAGCATGTTCTAATCACTCTAATAGGATATTATGGTCAACAGTATCGAATGCTGCACTAAGGTCTAGCAGGACAAGCACAGAGATGAGTCCACTGTCAGAGGCCATAAGAAGATCATTTGTAACCTTCACTAAAGCTGTTTCTGTGCTGTGATGAACTCTGAAACCTGACTGAAACTCTTCAAATAAACCATTCCTCTGCAGATGATCTGTTAGCTGTTTGACAACTACTCTTTCAAGGATTTTTGATATGAAAGGAAGGTTGGAGATTGGCCTATAATTAGCTAAGACTGCTGGGTCTAGAGATGGCTTTTTGAGTAAAGGTTTAACTACAGCCACCTTGAAGGCCTGTGGTACATAGCCGATTATTAGAGATAGGTTGATCATATTTAAGATCGAAGAATTAATTAATGGCAGGACTTCTTTGAGCAGTTTTGTAGGAATGGGGTCTAAAAGACACATTGATGGTTTGGAGGAAGTAATTATTGAAGTTAACTCAGAAAGATCAATTGGAGAAAAAGAGTCTAACTTAACATCAATGGTACTAAGAGTAGCTGTAGATAATATTACATCTGTGGGATGATTATTGGTAATTTTTTCTCTAATGATAAACATTTTATTTGTGAAGAAGTTCATGAAGTCATCACTAGTTAACATTAAAGGGATGGTTGGCTCAAAAGAGCTCTGACTTTTTGTCAGCCTGGCTACAGTGCTGAAGAGAAACCTGGGGTTGTTCTTATTTTCTTCAATCAGTGATGAGTAGTAAGCTGTTCTGGCTTTGCGGAGGGCTTTCTTATAAAGCAACAAACTATTTCTCCAGGCTAAATGATGATCCTCTAAATTTGTGACACGCCATTTCCTCTCCAGATTACGAGTCATCTGCTTTAGGGTACGTGTTTGAGAATTATACCACGGGGTCAGGTACTTCTGATTAGAGACCTTAGTTTTCACTGGAGCTACAGTATCCAGAGTCGTACGTAGTGAGGAGGTGAAATTATTAACAAGATAATCGACCTCTGTTGGGGTAGCGTTCAGATAGCTGCTCTGCTCTATGTTGGTACAGGGCATTGACGATGATAACAGTGGCTGGATTATATTCTTAAACTTAGTTACAGCACTTTCAGAAAGACATCTACTTTGATAAAGTCTACTCTCCACTGCTGTGTAATCAATTATTGTAAATGTAAATGTTATCAGGAAATGATCAGACAGGAGAGGGTTTTCAGGAAACACTGTTAAATGTTCAGTTTCTATGCCATATGTTAAAACAAGATCTAGAGTGTGATTAAAGTGGTGGGTGGGTTCTTTTACATTTTGAGAGAAACCAATTGAGTCTAACAACAGATTAAATGCCATGTTGAGGCTGTCATTTTTAGCATCTACATGGATGTTAAAATCACCCACAATAATTATTTTATCTGAGCTCAGAACTAAATTAGATATAAAGTCTGAGAAATCAGACAGAAACTCTGTGTAAGGCCCAGGTGGACGATAGATGATAACAAGTAAGACTGGTTTCTGAGTTTCACAGCTGGGGTGGACAATGTTAAGCATCAGGCTTTCAAATGAATTAAAAGTCTGTCTTGGTCATTCATTCATTAATAGAAATTCCCATCATTTCTGTCTTTATGCAAATCTACCTGATGGTAAATGGACTGATTCTTATATAGCGCTTTTCTACTCTCCCGGAGTACTCAAAGCGCTCTATACAACATGCCACATTCACCCAGTCACACCCATTCTCACAAGCACTTTATCTATACTTAGTGCTATTCTAACTACATTCACACACATTCATACTCCGATGGACGCATCGGAGAGCAACTTGGGGTTAGTATCTTGCCCAAGGATACTTGGCATGCAGACTGGAGGAGCCTGGGATCGAACCTCCAACCTTCCGATCAGTAGGTGACCTGCTCTACCTCCTGAGCTACAGCCACACACTAAAACACAAACGCAGGCATAACTGATGCCTGTGGGTTTGGATATACCTTGTAAAAAAAGTCAGATTGTTTTTTTGTTGTTTTTTTTAAAGAAGTGGAGCAACATTTAAAAAAAAATATTGTAGCTACAAATCTGACAGCACATTGGTCTGACATGTTTGTGCTGTTGTGCTGTGTATTTTGGTTATCACCAAACACAGTGCTGTGCATTATGCCTAAAAAAAGGTTTTGTGGTTTGTTTAGATGCAAACCTGAGCTGCGCTGCATGTGCTTTTTATAGAGAAGAGGTTTTTCTCCTGACAATCTTTCTTTTTCTTTTTCTGATAGTGCTGTCATGGAATAACAGTTACATGCTAACTCAGGCCTGTAGCACCTGACATGTAGCTCTAGGGGGGCTTTCTTTGTAATTTCTCAGACCATGAGGTGCATTTGCTGAGTCTTCCACTAATAATATTGTGGCATTCGATCATTCAGACCAGCAAACTGCCAACACTTGCTGATGATCGATTAATCAGGTGCATTGGATTAGTAGCAGCTGGCTGCTAGGTAACCTCTTAATTCTTATGGAACCAGTAAGTCAGTTTAGTTTTTACAGAAAACTGCATACAGTCTTTTTCACATGTCTGTATGCCACTAATCAGCAACCAGTACAAGCAAGCGAAGCACTGTTCGACTGCTTGAATATTAAAAAATTCAAATTAATCAAATTCAATTATCATTTAAAATTATAGCAAAGTAGCCATTTGGATGAAGATTAAGCTACAGACTGATTGTAAATCAATTCAGATAAAGAGAAAAAATGATAAACTTTTGGTTTGAACCTGGGAGAAGAGCCAGACCAGTCACTTTATAAGAGTTAGAGTTACGTCTCGAATGTGCCTCGGTGCCCGTATGAATTGAGGAACTGAAGAGACATTTGTCAAACTTCACACGCATATTGTTTCTTGAAGCTAGCTCGAGAATATGGTGCATCAGTGTAAATTAAACTAGCCGACAGGATACGTAGTATTTTGAAGGCACAATCAAACATCGTGCTACGCATGCTATGCCTGAGTGTGGGCAAGTTGTTTCGCTGTTTTGTTGTGCTGATTAAGATCATTTGGTGGTGGGAGAAAATGATTCATTGACGTTGCGTGCCTTTCAAGTCACCAGACACAACTGTACAAAACCAAACCTCATGTGCATTTGTGCTTCTGGCAGTGACTGCATCAACCTCAAAAGGGCTCCTGAATACAAAGCTGTTATCACCATCGGTAAGCCTTTCTGTTCCTTGCACCTCCTTGCAGCAGACACTGTGCAGTTTTTTTCTTTGTGTTCTTGTTTATTTACAACTTTAATAATAACAATGATTTGCTCAAATTCCATTATCTGAAGTGTTGGCAATGACCAAGAGTGGCATTCTGTAGTTCAGACTCTTTTCACGTTTCCTTATTAAGATAGTTTTGATGTACAGTTTCTATCACCTAAAACATCCAACGACTTGTGTTGTTTCCTGTGTTACCATTTTGTAATTGTAAAGTGCAGTGGGTGTAGCAGCACCCACAGGCGCGCACACACTAAAACACAAACGCAGGCACAACTGGTCAGCTCACAGAATAGTTAAAGCCATCAAGATGTATTTTTGGCAAATGTGAGACGAAACCTTTTTTTTGGTCAGCAGTGGTTTTGTCTTTAGAACACTTTCTTATTGAATCATGTACTCACACCTTAACTGAGAACATGTGAGGCCTGCATTTATCTAGATGTTATTCTGGGGTGTTTTTTCTTTTCATTGTTGCGCTCTTGGAGTAATTTTGCAGTAACCCAAGAAAGTTTCACTATTGTTTCAAGTTTTCGCCATTTGAGCATAATGGCTGTCGCTGTGGTGGAGTCTCGAACCTTAGATGTCTATGCTTATGTTTCTCAGCTGTTTCTTTAGCTGACATGATATGTTGCTTTTTGAGATCTTTGGGCCTGTATTTTGTATTTATTTGAGTTAGCTTTGTCCAATAATAAAATTTGTTTGATCTGAAGTCTGTAAGTGTGACAAATATATAAAAGAAAGACTAAGAAATCAGCTACATTTTCACAGCACAACACTGGATTTTAAATTATGGGATTGAAGCACAGGCCTTCAGGTTTAATTGAAGGAATTTAACAAAAGTATGGCATCAATTGTTCATGAATTACATTCATTTTTTTTTCTATAATCACATCTTGATTGTTTGACTTACACTGCAACGGTGCAGAGAAGCAAAAACGTATCATTGTCCTAAAGCTTATGAATCTAACTGTATACTTCTTATGTCTGAACCCATCTGCATACAGCTGTGTCACTCAAAGGTTCCTCTTTTTGCTAGAAAGACCCTACTGTGAAGTATGAGCTAAAAAAAACTCCTCGTGCTGTGCATTGAGAAAGCAGAAAAAGAACTTCCTCTGAAAGATAAAAAGTCCACTGACACTTGTGTTCATTTGGCTAATGTGCACCTGTTTAGGCAACCATAAAGGGATAACATTATAATCTTGATGCATTATGATATGTTCACTAAGATGAAAAAAATGACAATGCCATCAAAGGCACACACAGTGTTTCAGAACACTGTAATCAATCACCATGTTAGATATCAGAACAGAAGAACAGGTGTGAGAATGTGACATTATGGTGCATAACACTGTAGTATGCAACACCCACAGAGAAACATAGTAGCTGGAATATTCAAGTATGGGGAAGTTTTGCCCTCACTGAAAGTGGACGCCTCCCAGTGAATAGATTTCATCCTGTACAAGAAGCAACCAAGTTTGTTCTGAGCATGTCGACATGCTGGAATAACATGGGCAACGTGAGTTTTTGAACACATTTTTAATTTCTGTGCAGAGGAAGACTAGATTAAACAGTGAGGCACTAAAAATATATTTTTCAGAGAATCAGATTTGAACTCAAACAAAATTCTGATTTCCCTGTAAAACAGATGTAAAATTTCTTGAATTCTTTTATTGTTTTTCGATCAAAAATTAAAATCCCCCAGTTTCCAAAATCTTTAATGACGCTTTATTACAGAAAGGAGCTCAGTGTAAACAAACAGGATTGTGGATTCCTGAAATAATCCACGGTGAACATTTATAGTTTTACATAAAGGAAAAAAAGAAATTGCAACTTTTTTTTCTTTCAACTTTAGGCTCCCACGCTGAACTAGTTCCACACAACTCTTTCATTCTTATACGGTTACTTCCTGTTTCAGCTTTCTCTGCTCAGCACTGTTGAAACTTTTTTCACACTGTTTTTGGCACTTGTGATTTGCAGGGAGGTGTGCCTTGCGGTTTCTAACACTCATACAGTCACTTCCCCCACTTCTACATTTCACACTCACGCAAAACATGCACGAAATCAACGTGGCTCAAAATGGCACGAAATGGAACAGAAGCTGACACGGTGTACGCCGTAGTTTATGGATCTGTTATAACGCTCGGACTGCCTCTCAACGCGCTGTCGCTATGGATTCTTCTTCGCCACCACGGCCGCAAATCACCCAACGCCGTCTTCATGATCAACCTGGTGATCTCAGACCTCCTGCTCATCATCTCCTTACCAATGAAGGTCTACGTTTATGCCACACACAAATGGCCTCTGGGAAACATGGCGTGCATCTGGCTCACGATGCTTTTTCGCAACAACATCCGCTCCAGCGCAATCTTCATCACCTTCATCAGCATCGACCGGCTGTTGGCTGTAGTCTACCCTCTGAAGTCACGCCAACTTCGGTCCTTGTCCAACGCCACAAAAGGAGCTGTGCTCGTCTGGCTGATTGTGGTGATGGTGAATATCCCAGAGAGTCTGAACTTTTTAAATTATTTGAAAAACAACACTTCGAATGTTTCCACTTGTTTTGATGACAAGAAGGACTTCTTTCCTCCAATAGCGTATTTTCAGCTTGTGTTACTCTTCACCCTGCTGTTCGTCAATATTGTGTCCACAGTTCTGGTGTCTTTGACTCTAAACAGACATTTGAATATCACCACAAGGATCAACAACAGAGTGAACGTCATGCTGATTTTTGCCATGAACTTGTTGATGTTCAGTATATTTTTCTTGCCCGTGTCCTTGACTGTTTTCTTTGATAATAAACGGGCTCTGAATTGTCTTGCCAGTGTGAACTGCTGTCTGGATCCACTGTTGTATTACTTCTCATTTGATGGTTTCTGGAAGAAAAAAGAGGACACAGACAGGTCTACCGAATAGTCATCGAACATGACCAGTCAGATTTCCCAGTTTCTTGTGAGAATGTTTCACAGTAAGGTTGTAAGGGGAAATGAATATCAGTATTTAAGAAGGCCAGTTCTGCATGTCATTTATCTAGCTATCTAGTTTTGCATTGTTTTTGTTTTTACAGTGTATAAGTTCTCCTGTTGCCTTGGAAATGTAAACGAATGTGTACGAAGTACCAAAATTAAAAACTTTTGTTAGTTCCATCAGACAAAGTTTGCTCTAAATGTTGCTCTTAAATACATAAATATTAAAAACTTGGCAAGTCAGAGATTATGCCAGAGTCTGTTTGCATCACTGTGTTGGCTTGTCTTGAGTTATTTTGTGAAATAGATGTGCAAAGCGGTTTTAGGTTTTCAAAACAGTTCAATCACACATGCTTTACAAGCTGTCATGAACGTCACGGACTACGTTAGCAACTCTCAAACCTGCGTTTTCCCCTAAGATTGAGTGGAAATTACTTAAATTGATGCATGCCTTTGACGGCATCAGAATGAACTTTTTTGAGGCTGTAAGGATTGGTGCAGCTGCTGCTGTTGCAGAAAGTGACAGCTGTGCATGAGTGCTAAAATTTACCCGTAGAAATATAAATGATCACTGCAAACTACCTGAATTGCTTGCAGGCAAAATCATTCAGATGTTCTAAGTTGCACTAAATTATCATGTTTATTGTATCTGATATGGAAGAAAAAAATCTTTACTTCTGGTATCATTTGATGTATATAATTTTTTTCTAGATACAGGTGCGATTATTAATTCATTCTAGTGCTAAAACAGCACCCCTTGTTTTTTTAGTTTTTCATTTTTTTTTGGATTTATTGTTCAAATCATGCTCTAAAGCTGACTACTGGCAGGATCTTTTTACGATCAAGCTCCAAGTTAAGATGGGATGGACATGTGTGGCAGGCACGTCAGGAACCTGCATGCAGGACATCTCCAGGTGAGCACACAGTTGCTGGTGCTTTCAATGAAGCGATGTCAACTATCCCTGGTATTTACTGTCATTCCTTTATATACACAGCAGATATGAAAACGGGGCATTTTTTTATTTTTGTGACAAGACCTTCTTTTGATTGCCTTTAACATCATTTGGCACAGTCAAGTGTGTATCTTTGGGTATAAATCCTTCAATGCAGCTGAGGCTGTTGTGCTTTTTTGTCAGCATCTTAGTACGGAGGCCAGCAGCACCCCAGTCCTATGACTCCTATGAGTTTTGGCAAAGAGACGGGTAGCTCTCTACGCTTGTAGCAAACAATCCAAAAAGGCTCTAGGGGTGAAACAATCCAGACATAAAGCACAATTGAAGTTATTCAAAACTCACTACACGGTCATCTGTACCTAGCATCAGCTAACCTTAAACGGTTATTTGTCTTTGTAACTAGGTTAGTAATGGAAAAACACCAAACCTCAAAAACCACTCTCTGTTCCTCCTGTGCCATTTAGATGCTTTAGATGCGTGCTTTCATGTTTGCTTTAACTGTGGTTGAATTCGTCTTTATTACATAGACGAACTCTTTGTTGAGTCAGTGGTAAAATAAAATTTAAAAAAAAAATAGAAAGAGATATTTATGTCTTTTGTTAAATTGCCATTCAAACCTCTTTGTCTGCAGCAGGCCACGTATCAGTTATTCATTTTTTATAGTTCATAATTATTCATCTTTTGTCTGTTGAAAACCTGCTTTGAGGAAGTTCCATCCTCTGCGTAGCTCACGTTTAATGTCAATTTCGTGTGTGACCTCTACCAGCAAATGAAAACCGAGAAGCTGAATGGAAAGTGCTGTACTGCTTTTATAAAACGTCTTGTGGTTCATAAAACATCTGCTTTTATTTCTCTTCTTCCATTTTTTTTTTAAGTTTATCTCTTCTCTGGTAGTTCTACAAAATCAAAATCAAACAGTCTTTTTTCAATCAATTTTTACAGCCTTTCTTTCTTTTCTTACTTTCTTTTTTGTTTCTTCTTTAAATATTGTCAAATTAAATGAATAATAGTCACAAAAATATTTGTTCTCTAAATGGAACATATCATTGCTTTCCATGGGGGTGTTGATTGTTTGGTTTGTCCCAGAATTAACGTGTATTTTGGAGTTTCTTTTGGGTTCCTTTTTTCCCCCCTTGTATATGTGTAAATCAAGGTTGTGTTCATGTTTATTTGAAGCTCTCCATCTGTAAGTGGCTGATACACCAGATCTGGAGGGATGGGAGGCTCTGACTGGGGCATGAATATGTGTGCAAAGTCTGGTCACGGTCAGCTGACCCTCCACCCCCAAGGTAAAAGAAAAAAAAACAACAACCAGAAAACCACAGACGCACACACACACATACACCACACACACAAACACATATACACACCTCATATACACATGCATACATACCACACATACACCACACATGCACACGGACAGACACACATATGCACACACCACACATACACACCATAAATACACACAGACAGACCACACATACACACACACTTAGACACATACACACCACACACAAATGCAAACACACAAATTCTTTATCACATATCACACACACACACACCAGCACAAACACATTCATGCCATAAAAAAGACCCTAAGTAGGTACATTCAGGTCTGCAAGCCTCTCCTGCCAAGGCCCACAAACAAGCCTGCTGTGCTGCAGCCAAGTCTCCCTTGGACCAGAGGAGGACTACTATTCAAAGACAGCAGCAGCTTTAGTGACTGTGGAGAGTCACGCAGAACAAAGAGCCAAAAACCAAGCAAAGAGGGGCAGAAAGGAGGAAGAGACAAAAAGAAATGCAGAGCTACCAAAACAGCAATGAGCAGACAAATGGCTATCGTCCTCGCATGTGCAGGAAGTGGCTCCATCCAATCAAGTTAAGTGTTTTTCTTTTCTGTGTCACAACAGTCAGAGGGAAAATCCCATTTTACAATGTTCTCAATCGCTAAAGCACTACACCCTATTCTCTGTGTTGTAAGTCATTTTATTGTATCAGTCACTCTTTTGGCTAAACCTTAAACAGTTCATGACAGCACAATTAGAAAAAGACTGAACAAGTACGCCTTCTTTGGAAGGGCTGCCAGGACAAAGCCTCTGCTTTCTAAAAAGAACATGGCAGCACGGCTTAGTGAACAAACCACAAGACTTCTGAAACACAGGTCTCATTTCTCCTTTGGAGAGATAAGACGAAAATAGAACTGTGTGGCCCAAATGCACGGTGCAACATTTGGTGAAAAGCAAACACTCACCATATCAGCGCAAACACCAACTGTCAAGCACAAGTACAGCTGAAGCTTGGGCCAACTTCGACATGCGACATTACAATGATCCCAAGCACAGCAACAAATATACACCAGAATGACTGAAAAATAATAGGTGGCCCGGTCAAGTGCTGAAGTGGTTTGGTGGGACTTTATAGGTGCAGTGAGTAGAATTTACTCACTAGATGTGAGTAAATTGTAGATTACAGTCAACTGAGTTTTGAGATTTTCAAGTCTTTTTTTATTCCCTTCTAATTCAAGTGCAGCAGCAGTGCCAGGTGTAAGCAATCCTTTATCTTAGCAGGCCCCAACCCCCGTGCCACGGACCGGAGTCATTTGGTACCAGGCTGCGAAAGTTGAGGCTCGGGTGTGAAATTTATGGTTTTCAGGGTTTTTTAGTGTTATTTTTTTATTGTTTTTAATCATTAACTCAGTTTCCCTGGGTCTTTTCCCATGTGTTATGAATAAATCTTTTTTTTGGTACCGGCACTGGTTTTATTTTGTTGTATTTATTCACGACACCTAAAAGGCCGGTCTGTGAAAATATTGTCGGCCATAAATGGCGCAAAAAAGGTTGGGGACCGCTGCTTTATCTGATCTACTGACAATAACTAATTGCGTAGTAGTATTGTAGTATTGTATAGTATAAATACGCACATTCATTCACATTTTTGTGTTTTAGAGGCCTGACTTCAGTTCAGGAGATGAGGCTTCCCACAAACCAGCACCCGCTCCTTCCTATTTTTATTGGAATAATTCTGAGAATGCATCAATTTGTTGGGAAACACAATGATACACTAATAAATCAATAAATAATTTCTCGCTGTGTCTTTAAGAGAGCTGTGCATTAACAAATGCATTAAGAGTCGAACACAATTCAACCACAATGATGTGAGAGTCTGATAAAGTCAGACTGAAGATAGTTACTTCATAAAAGTGTCTCTACACTGTTGAATCATAGGATGCACATAGTTCTTCTGCTTCTGCATTCTGGCTCTTTTTCAGTAAATGGCATGGTGTAATATGTCCAATGTTGTTGCTCATCTGAGTGTGTACTTAAATAATTTTAGAACCTGATAAGGACTAACTATTAGTATTATTATTATTATTTGCTTTATTATGTTGTGATATGTGAACCATTTGACTTGATAGAGCTTTCTTTTTCACATGACTGTATGAGGTGTAATGTGCACTGCAGAGAATGAAAGGATATTGTTATCATGTGGAAATTTTTGTTAAGGTTAAAAAGTTTAAAAAGGAAGTTTTCATTTCATCACCTACCTGACCACCATCCTTTAGCTTCTTTTTCTTCTGTGTGAAGCATCTTGAATAAATAAAATTTTATTCAACCAAAAATACTCAAATCTTTACAGGAAAGCATATTCTTTGTAGTTTAAAAATGAAACACTCATGCTTTTTTTTCAAGTTAATTTTAGAGGAAATTAAGATGATCTGAATTGGTTTTGGATGCATTGCAATAATGAGACTGAGCTACAGTGCGTGAGAAAGGACTGAACTCTCATACATGTGATGCTTAGTCACCTCTAACTGCTGTTCAGAATAAGTAACGAATAAATGCGATATATATCTATGGTGGCCCTGAATAATAAAGTGAAAAACCTGAAAGTCTTGTGTTGTCTACTCACAATTCTGCAACTTCAGAACAGTACAAATGAAAGCTTTTATATTTCAAAAATGCACCTGGATGTGAGGGATTTATTTTGGTCTTTAAAATAAAATAAAGCCTAGTCTAGTGTTGTTGTGTTCTAGTTTTTTTTTTTTTTTTTTTTTTTTACCAAGTTTAATGTTTAAAGAAGAAGTAAAAATGACTGAGTTAAAGACATAAAATTTAAGTGTTTTGATTTTTCTGACGGGAGAGGAAACAATATTTTCTCATACAGTTTTCAGTAATGGGATTGAGAAATGTGCAAGGCTTTGAGCAGATGACAACTTCTGGCCCAGTTCCTGCCAGTGAGGCAAGGCAAAACGGGGCCAGAAGGCATTCTCACAGCTTCAGACCTCTGCATGATGTAGGCGGCATCAAAGCGCCGCCACCGACACTTCCTCAGAAAGAGCCGGGGGGAAACGCCAGGGGGATGGTGGTCTATCTCTCTGCCTTTCTCAGCCGCCTCTCATACCTACCCTTCCCCGTTCTCACCTCCTCCTACAGCCTCAGCCAGCTGTCAGTGGGAGCATGCCGAGGCATTGCACTCTTGTCAAACACACACACACACACACACACTTACAGGACAGAGAGGGGAGAGGAGGGGGAGGGAGATTGAGAGATGTGATGTGGTGACAGTAGAGTGATTAGTCTATACACAGAGCTTAGAAGAAGAACAAAACATGGAGTAAAACAAAGGCTTTGTGCAATGGAGATATGGTATAAAAGATCAAAAGGAAACATGGGAGCGTCATTACTTGAGAAAAAATTATCTCTCAACTGAGGGAGAAGGATCAAGGTGCTGGGAGAGTCCCCACAGTCATAGGATGGAATACTGACATTAAGAGCATTCAACAGGCAGGAGAACAATGGGAATTACATTGGGGTCTGGCTTGGACCTGCTTTGCAAAATTTGAAAATAAAACATTTTTAACTGTCAACACATTCCCCCGCAAGCTAATGTCCAAACTCTGAAACTGACTAATAAAAAAAAATTGCACACAAATAAGGCATTCACTTCTCTCCATGATTATATTCCAAATAGCAGCACAATGGACCATTAGCTCCTGCAATGAAGACGATGGTGTTTCTATTCTCTCCATGTGTTCAGCAAATGATCAAATTAAGATGCACGACTGTGCTTTTCTATCTGTCACACTCGCTGTGCACAGAGGGATCTTCAGCCAGACCTGATTTGCTGGAAAAAGCTGTGTGTCTGTGCACAATTCCTGGGTGTGCAAAGTGAAAGTTTAAAGTCAGTGTTCTACATGCATCTGTCTTCTTTGAGTGCCACGGTCCTGCATCTAAACTTTATGCAAGAGCAAAGGCACATGAGAACAAGCTTGACCGCTAACCACACCTATGTGCGTAGCATTCTGGCTATGACTCACAAATCTTTGATAAGTGGCCACAATGTTCCACACAATAAGTTATTGCTGATTAAACCTGCTCAGTCACAAAAGCGTCATTGTGTTCCTCTGTGTTCAGTGTCAGTTGTTGCAGTCACGGTGACGGTGCATAGTAAAGAGATATGGAATTAACTCAGAGCAGACTTGAGATTCAAAGATAAGAAAATTAATATGAAACAAAGCTATCAGTAAAAAAGAAAAAGAAACCGTAACATCAGCATTCTCCTCTGAATTACCCAGATTGTGTTTTATTTAAATCCTTGCCGGTGCTTCATTTGTTCTGGAAGGGCTACGTTCTGACATTATATATTTATTACACAATAGTAAACTAATATTGTCATCCTTCCTAAGGTTTCCATCATCATATAGTAGCCGGTAATATCTCCCAAAAGTGAAATACTTCCATGAGGCGACCAGAATTGCACATTAAAACCGCTCGGCCGGGTTAGATTGCCTGACGGGGCGCGTTGTGAGCGAAAGTTTTCTCTGGACTCTGAGCAGACAGACGGACATGGTGTGATATCGCATTAGCATTATGGCTCCCAATTCACTATTCCCAGGGTGGTAGATACGGTAGCCTGGTGGGCATAATGTGTGTCAATAATGAAAAAGCATCAAAAACCTGGAGAGCAGAAACGGGATTCTCACAAAATTGGCCATTTGCAGCAGGTTGTAATTTTGAAAATAGCCCTGATGAAAAAAATTGAAGTGTTTTGCCTGATGCAGCTCAGTTACTGATATGGAAACTTCTGTCACATTCAGGACGTATCTTGCCAGGTGACTTGCCTTGCTGCATTATTATGGGCCCTGCTTTTCTGTGATATAGCATTTGCGTCTGCAGATTAATAATTTGGAGAAGAGCTGTCCTTAAGCTTTAAAGCCTTGTGGAATATAATAGCTTATATAGTATATATCCTCAGAGGTGTTTAAAGGGGACTGATTAGAAGCTCTGTGTTGTTATTTTCGGACTCTACTATTGCAGCTTTAAAGAACACATCACCTCAGTTGATTGTTCATCTGAAACTGACGCTTCACTTTCCTTCCCCCTCCCTTTAAGCCAACCTTCTGCTGATTGGTGGCCCCTCGCAAGCAAAAGATTTGAACAACAGCTACATGAGACTAGCTCAGGGCTGGAGCTGTGGGATCTTTAAGGATATGCCATCGTGTGTCATACATCACAGAGATAACAATAGAAGAAACTAGCAGAAACTGATTGTGCAGAACGTGATGTTTATGTTTAATATGTGCATGTGCATGCCAAAGTGGCCTTAGACAAGATCCTGAACCCTGAGTTTCTCCTGGTGTGTTAGTCAGAGTGCAAATGTTAGATAGAAAGCACTTAAAGAATATAGAAACAAGTGCTCGTATGGCTATATGGGTGCATGGGTGAATTAGACATATTGTATAAAACCCTTTGAGTGCTCAAGTAAAGCAGAAGAGCGCTATATGAGAGCCAATACATATGTCGTATACCAGCCCATACATATATCCACCACTGTAACTGTATAGTCAGAAAATTTAAAAAAGTGTAAAAGATTCTCTTTCAGCTATGAATAACAAAAAAGAGGAAACAAAACATTAAAGGAACAGGTGATGAACTGTAGCAAAAGCTTAACCCTCTGAGTCCTGATGTCTCCGTTATGCTAGCCTGTAAAGTTGCTCATGTAGCTCACCTTCATCTGAGTACACAGCGAATGGTTTGACTATGAAAATGATTTCAATGAGCATTAAAATAACAAATAAGGGAGTATATTTTAGACTCAATCCCAGTGTTTACTCAAGCTGTTCTGGGTGCAAATGATCACTCAACACTTTATTTTCCTACTGTGATGCATTTTGTTGATATTTTTCCCCTTCAATATGTCACCCAACCGTTCACTCGAGTCTTCTTTATGCAACATATTCCTTGGGTTGTTAAAGTCGAAGCATGCTAGCTAGAAAGACACTGCTCTGCCCCGTCACCTCTTTGTACACACGCCCTTGTGAGCTATACACCACTTTGGTCATTTTCCAGTGAAACGAAGACCAAAATTTAATTTCATCACAGGATTGTGTGGATTTAAATCAGAGCATTATCATCTGTTTCTTACCCCCCGTAGATAACGGAGGCAATATTTTCCTCTGCCTCCCAGAATAATCCTTAACCAGAAGAGATGGTCCAAAAGAAGAAAAATCCCTTTTGAGATAGGATACTCAAGAAAATTGAAAAAGTTATTATTAATCCCGCTGCCCAGCATCAACAACAAGGCATATACAAACCTGCACGCATGCCAGCACACACCCACACATACACAATGACACACACACACACCTTCCAGACAAAAGCAGAAGAATGAAATGAGATTTCCCCCCACTCCCAATTTGAAACATGCAAAGAAATTGTGCTCTTTCTCTGCAGACATGAGTCATGTTGCACAGTGATTTTTAATTTCATTGCCCGTTTCACGAAACAGGGTAAATGTCTGAACCAAGCAGCAACCTCTGGCACTGTCAAAATAAATCCAGTGTGAAAGTGCCAAAAACTGCAGTTCCTCTAATAGTCACTTGGGCTTTATGGATAGTTTCCTCCTTCATCACACCTGTATGGCGGGTGATTTAAAAAAAAAAAAAAAAAAATCCATCATAATCATGATTATGTTTGATGTGAGATGTCAGACTAATTTTACACCGTGGGCCACATACAGCCCACTTTCAACCTACATGGACCAGACCAGTGAAACTCCCAGTTTAACTACACATTGAATTCTTCTTCTAGCTTCATATAAGCAGTGCAGTTTCAATGGTAAGTCTCCGTTTTTCTACATGCTAAAGAATTGCTGCTGTGGTAACTGTAAGAAATCTACCAACATAACTCTTTGTGCATAAATTGTAAGAAATAACAATTTCTGGTAGCTTATTTCACAGATTACTTTGTAATAATTAAACAAAGCTTTTGCTAATTCAAAAGAAAATTAAAAAATACAGTGGACCCATGATAAATACAAAACAGAAGTGTATATTGTAGTCTTAAATTTATTTTTTGTTTATTTAAATGTTCAGCAACAGGCTGTATATCAAAAATAATCATGTGATTTCAAAGTGCTTTAATTCCACAGCCGTTCACCGGTAATGATCGAAATATGTACTGTGGGAAAGAGCAGGTTCAAGTGTTTTCAGAGGGGCACACACTTGTGAGCACTTGAGAACATTGTAAGTTTTGTATGTATTTATATTCAGCCGCGTATCTTAAACTTTACCCCAAGCTTCTATGCCCGTTACTTTAAAAAAATATATAGTCTTTTGAAATTGGACAATTCTTTTTGAAACACCCTGTATTACTTTTTGTCAGGATCAAAAAAAAAATCTATGCAGTTCTTTACATTTTCCAAAGGTGTCCAGTGGGCCGGATTAGAGTGTTTAGTGGACTGATTCTTACCCCCGGGCCTTATGTTAGACACCTCTGCTCCTAAGGCTTAAATGTAGAGGCCTGTTTGCTCATTTGGGCAGCTAAAGCTCGTCAGCTAGGCCTCACCTCCGGTAATAGAAGACACTCAAAAGGACCTCTTAGCCATGGTTGTGGCATTGGCACCTTTTGGAATATTAATAAATATACTCTCAAATTATATATCTGTCCTGTTGTGATGCGAAGCTTGTCCTAGAAGTTTCTGCCTCACTACAGACGTGTCTGTGCAGCTTGCTAACAAACCTTGCTAGCTCTCTGCTCATAGGTTCACAGCCAACCTCTGGGCTAAATATGACATCCAGCCCCCCCAAAAAAACCAAACGAAAAACTCATTAACGTCTTTTTAAATACTTTACAATCTTTCTAAAAAAAACAAACAAAAAATAAAACAAACAAACCCAAAAACCAAAAACAAAGCAGTAAAATTTTTGCAACTTACATTCGAGTGTCTGTGTTTCAGGCTTAAAACAACTGGAGTCTGTAAATCCACAAATGTCCATGTCAGTTAAATTGTAGAGTATTCAAAACTA
The DNA here is from genome assembly GCF_056152115.1 of Neolamprologus brichardi. Lineage (NCBI taxonomy): Eukaryota > Metazoa > Chordata > Actinopteri > Cichliformes > Cichlidae > Neolamprologus > Neolamprologus brichardi. The sequence goes on along the minus strand of NC_142117.1, from coordinate 9,497,336 downwards.
CAGATCAGACTTGCGGACACACCAGCCTGCACAGTAAATTAGGACTGCTTTAGAGCAACAACACTTTAATGAGTGGCAACAAAAAAAAACGCTGCAGTATTAAAATCACTTCCTGGATATTCCGTTTGAATTTACCGTGCCTTAATTGCATGGCCCTTTTCCCTTCATCGCAATTACAGCATTGTTATATGCACTGCTTTCTAATGGCATTGTAGCGTTTAACTCTGATGGTGTTGTAATGAGCCTTTAGCGCTTGTAGTTCAATTGTTTCGGCTTTATTTTTCATTACAGAAATACTCGCCGACAACCCAACAGTGTTGTACACGGAATCCATTCAAATAGCTTCTTTTCAAACTCCCTCACCCTCTCGTTTTTTGTAACATTAGGGATCACTGCACGCTGCTGTTGGAGTGGGCTGGGATGCTCTACAGATAGGGAAAGGGAGGAGGAGGAGAGCGAGGAGGGCGGAGGATGAGAGAGTGAGAGGGAGACGGGGAGAGCGACAGAAAAAAAAAGAAAAAGAAAAGAAAGAAAAGGAAAAGCGCCCGGGTCCATCTCTCTCCTCTTCATGACGTAGCTCGGTGTGGTCCCGGGGGTCCGCCGCTCTCTGGTCCCGTCTCCACAGTCCGAGCAGCCTGCGGTGCGACGCGCGCGGTGCCGAGCGGCGAGGTGCGTTGCGGGTATCCGCTGTCCTTCTACTTCCACGCTCCCCCGGCTTGTCCCACATATCAGTGAACTGTTTCCACACTGCCTCAACAGAGAGAGGAGAGACCCCGCGGAGAGAGAGAGGGCGGAAAGGAGAAAGAGAGAGAGAGAGAGAGAAAGAGAGAGAGGAGGAGGAGTAAAATAAAAAAAGGCATTAAGAGGAGAGAAGAGGAGGAAGGAGGTCGCCTTAGTCCCTCTCCTGAATCTCCAACGAGAAGATGCTGAGAATAGCCGGCGTGCTGGCTGCTCTGGTTTTGGGGTTGAGCGCCGCTCACACCAAAGGTACGGTAGGTGAAGGGCAGCGTGTTCTGCGTGGTGCCCGTCTGCCAGTGTGCTTTATTATTATTATAGTGGGTGGCTGTGGTCAGAACTGCTGTGCGTGGATGCAGAGAGATGACCATCTGATACAGCGAACTAATTGATGTTTCTGCTGATTGCACTGTGTGCGCGTTTTGTTCCTCACTCCAAGACAGGGCTGTAATTTTCCGCTGGTGTTTCTGCGTGGACTTGTGGATACTTAGCACTTGATAATAACTAAGCCCCCGACGGCACTCGGAAGTATTCGTTTTTATCTTCTGTGGCATCACTACAGTCGCTCTGTGTTACTCAATAAAGAGCGCACAGTGACCTTGTTATGGCCTATATTATAGGGTGGGCTAATCTCAGGTGGCATCGCTAGAAAATTGATTAGGATAGCTCACCCTCTTCACATTTGTTTCTTTATGTTTGTGGCATGTTGAGTGTAGATGAAGCATCCTCGTGCACTATTTGAGGTTACAGGCTTTCCTGTTTTCTGCTGTTTGTGACTGACAGGCGGAGGAATAGGCAGGGGAAAGCGAAGAAGAAGTTTTAATTAAACAAACAAACGAAAAAAATCATCCAAGACTGCGTGTATATATATTCGCATGCATGTAAGAAAATACATGACAGAATATAGTTAAAGCAGGGGGGGTTAGTGTGTGTGTGACCTGTCATGAGCTTATTGTTTGAGAGAATCTGCATGACTCACTTCTGAAGTCCAGGATCTTGGAAAAGGACTAAGGCAATGTCTTTGCCTGAGGATACACATGCCACGCACATGTATGTAACGTGGCAGCCCCCAGCTTAGTGTTGCAAAGATATGTACCTATGTAAGCAGCTAAATATGGCAAATTCTGCAAAAGCAGTCGAAGCTTTCAAGATCCAATCAAACTTTTATGAGTCTCCTTTAAAAGTCATGCGCTTTTGTGTGTGTACCTGTGTCAGTCCACAAACTGCCTCTAAGTACTGGCACTTACTTTTGGCTCATTTCAAATTGCAAAACACGCGCCGCGAAAAATCCCCCAAGCCACCTGATATACCATAATAACGTCCAGATGTCATAAATCTGTGCCATACTGTTGGCAGTTTTGCTTCGCTGCTGAGCTAATTTTAGGTCTCCCAGCATCCCCACTGCAGCGGGGCCGCTCGGTCCTCTTGTGAGACTGGCATGTGCCGTAGGTAAGCAGGTAAATGCGGCAACAAGTTCGTGCTAATCAACTCCCTGTAGACCTGGGCGGGCTTTTGCACAGCAAAATAACAAGGTGACACCTGTCAGTTTCGTCTGGCAGCCACGCGGTACCAGAACTGTGATAAGCTGTTCATCCTCCTCGCCTTCTGACACGGGGAAGATCCTCCCTGCTGCTGGTCGGCTGGCTGCCTACAGCTGCAATCTTTTCCGTGTGTGTGTATGTGTGTGTGTGTGTGTGTGTGTGGAAGGAAAATATATGCTAATAGACCTGCTGTGGGCTGCGACCTGGCCAAGAGGTCAAAGTTTTGCCTTTAATGCACTTTTCAGTTGCACGCAAGCAACAGTGGGGCTGTCTATCATGTGCAAATACATGTTACCTATTAGGGTATTAACTGGATTAGTTCATAGATGTAATATGGCCAGAAAGAAAGGGTAAGGTTGCTTTGTAAGGAAGGATTTATTGCGTGTGTGTGTGTTTTTTGTTATCCAGAGCTTGGCTGTGAAGTAAACAAATTACTGCCAAGTCAATGGGGGTGGAAAAAACCAAGCACACCATGGTTCTAATTGATTCTCCTGGGACACTGTATAGTGCAGTTAAATCCAGGAGAAAATAAGAGGCTATTGTATCCAGTATCTGCTGCTATCTGTTGCTCTGTACATTGCCCAACCTTTACCATCCTTTCCTGCTTCCTGTCACAGCTTCTGGGAAGCAGACACAATAAGAAGCACCATTCCCTATTTTCTTTTATTCCTTAACTCCAAGTCTGGTTCTCACTTTCAGCTTTTGAGATAACAACTGAAAGAGTGCATCCGTGTCAGGCGCCGGAGAGGGATTTGCCTCTGCAGGGCCAGTATACAAAGTTGTTTCCCAGATAACTTCGAAGCGCCGCCGCTCCTGTCATTTTGTGTTTAGCCACCGTTTCATTCCAGGAAGGCGACTTCCTTTAAGCACCGTCACCCTCGAGTCATCCAGTCAGACTCGGCATGCAAGCGTGTGTTTCTTACTTAGTTGTCAGTAATCAGAGCTTGAAGTGTTAACATCCCCCTTGCATATGTGTGTGTGTGTGTGCGTGCGCTCGGAGCGAGAGTGATGGATTGAAGCCAACGTGTTGACAGCTGCCAAGTATGCAAAGATAGGCAAGGAGGTGATGTCGTTTACAAAGGAATTATTGCGTTCGCTAGATACACGCTGCGGCTCAATCGATTTCCCCAGGACCGACCGTGTCCCAGCTCAACAGGGAGAATCTCCTGGCAGCGAGGCAGAAAGAGCTATACAGTTTTTTGCCAGTGCTGCCCGGAGCCTTGCTTTTGTGTAATTCCAAGCAATATGAACTCTGAATTTAGATAGCTCATTACCAGCACACTGTATTTTAATTCAGCTGCCCACTGTGTGACTCTTTGTTGGGGGAACCTTTTTGCTGCTTTATTATATCCAGATAAACACACTGTAGCACCCCCCCCCCCCCCCCCCCCCCCCCCCCTTATCAGTGAGCGTGTAAGCAGCTAAGTGTGTAATATTCAGCCAGTGCTGAATATTACACACTTGCTATGCTAACCAGCTGGCTGCTCGGACATCTGCTAGAGAAGTTGCAGGATTAATCAATGCAGGTATTATAATTTATGCCATTCCTTATAGAGCTTCTGCATGTGCAACTGTGTGTGTGTGAGCTAGTGCTTTTATGTGTGTGTGTGTAGAGGGGATAAAGACAAGCCAAGAGGATAGGCATTTGAGGATCCCATTAGCAAATAAAAAAGGGGGGTGTCAAAAAAATAGAGGCAGATTTATGTCCACTCCGGTGGAGGAGAGGAAGTGCATTATAGGGAGCACTCTATAAATCCTCCAACGAGGCTGTGACACAGTGTGCGGCACAAATCCTGTCCAGCTTGCCACGGCCACGGCGAGGCGAGCCTCAGTGACACAGAGGAACTTCACAGATTTCTTTTTTTTTCTTTTCCACGAACACTTTCTTTCTTTTCCTATTTTTTTTTCTTTTCTCAGAGCTCTATGCCATTTGTGAAGTAGGAGAGCTTAAGCGGCTGCAGTGACGGAAGAATGCCAGGCCGCTGATCCCGGCACAGTTCCACAAGCATTAGAGACAAAAGACAGAGTCGGAGTGGATAAGTTTAAGGAGAAGGTCGAGAGGCTTTCTGTGATCCCATGAGTGCCGCGGCTAGATTCGCAGGGAGTCTTGTGACTACGGAATAACACAGTTCCTTACAGCATATTGAACTTTGCTCATTAGCGAACAGATGCTGTTTTTATTGCTAATGAGAAATCAAGCCTTTGTTCTCTGCCTCAGTGCTAAGGATGGCATGAATATGGGGTAGTGTCGATTGGCTATTTGTTGCTTCCTTTCAAACTTTCATATAAAGCCACAAATGAAAGGAAACTTGGTCTCTGTTATCAGATCTTGGTGTATTCTGCTTGTCCGAGGTATTCCACAGTGGCCTTTACACTTATATTCGCCTACATCTTCACGCTATATACAGTATCTATTTGTTCAGCCTCTTCTGCTTTTGCTCCGTTGTTTTTTGAGACGGGGAACAGAAGGTGGGAGGGGCTTTTTGGGAGTCATGGTGGCTGACTGAACTGGGTAAAACATACAGTGAGTAGGTGTCTCAACTCTCTCTCTTCTTTCCTTCCTTCTTTCCTTTTGGTTGTTTTGAGTGGTCACAGCTGACCATACTTGGCAGCAAATAGGCAGCCAGGGCCTATTGATTTGCCCTACAGACAGACAGAGAGTGAGACACACACACACACACACACACACACGCAGAGGAAGGCACACAGAGAGGATTTGATCAGAGACGAGGCTAGAGTAGATTTTGCAGAATTAAGTTAGATGCTGCAGTGTCTTTTTTGAGATGCATTTGGAAGGAGCAAAGAAATCAACTATAAAGGGAAAGAAAAAGAAAGGATGGATGGATTCAAGAAGCAGAAAGAGGAATGCAGAAATGAATTATTGCCGTATTTAGAATTTTTTTCCTATGGACCTTCACGAAAGTTGTGCAAACACTTCTTTGAAGCTTTTCACCATTTCATGTGATCTTCATCAGCAGATGGCCTGTTATGATGCATTACACACTACTTGGAATGCATTGGTTTACCTTTTCTCTTAGAAGATAAAGTAATCTGTTCCTGTACTCATTACCAAGTGAAAATATAAGAAAAAAATAAAAGAAATTTAACTACAAAGTGACATATTCCATTATATTCTTGTCCTTTCATCCAAAGATCTGCATACCTCTACTCTTTAAAAGCTCCACCCATGTCTTCTTCATGACCTCACCTCAGGCTAGTGTTAAGTAAAAACATTTCTCCCATCTTCCACTTTGATAAACTGTTGATGTGTTTGCTGCATTTAGTCACACTGATGTGTTGCATTACTTTGTATTACTTTGTTAAACAAAAATTAAAGGTAATTCTTTTTTTTTTGTCAACACTGATTTTGGAGAGTGATGGTGTGCTGATTAGCACTTTTGCCTCAGAGCAAGAGGTTTCTAGGTTTGACTCCACCTGCTGGCCGTAGCCTTTGTAAGTGGCACTTGCATGTTCTCTGCATGCTTATGTGGGTTTAATCTGGGTACTGTGGATTCCTCCCACAGTCCAAAGACATGCATTAGTTAGATTAACTGACAATTCTAAATTGTCTGTAGCTATAAGTGAGCTTGAAAAGTTGCCTGTCTCTGTATATTTGCCCTGTGATAGGCTGGTGACCTGTCCTGGGTGCTCCCCACCTTTCACCCTGTGACTCCTGCATGTGCCCTGCTAGGCACTTTAGGGACTTTTTATGTCTGTTAACATAGGGACCATTTAAAGGAACATTTAAGCAACTCTACCTTTGCTGAACAATGGTGACTGTGGTCATATGGGGACAAAATTGAATCTTCTTGCTTCTAAATGGGCTTTCATATTGTCTTTCTAGAAACTGGCTAGAAAGCTGATGTTATCTTTAGGCATTGGCTGTCTTAGCTTTCAACGAATTATGTCATTTATTAAAAAAAAAAAAAAACAATAATGGAAAACACTGTTGTAGTCCAACACGTCCACATTACAGGTCTAACCTTTGGTATAAAAGTGCCAATTAATTACCATTAATATAAATTATGGACATGCTCTATTACACCGTTATCACTTAGCTGCTACTACTTTGAAAAAAAAAAATCCACTTGAGACACAACAAATGCTTTTAATGAATCCCAGGCACTGGTTTGTAAATGCTTGATTTAAATACATAATATTTCCATAACAGTACAACTCCTACACCTGTCAGTCACTGTAAAGCAGGACCCGTGTTCTCATAAAATAAAAGGAAAAGGAATGAAGAAAACACATTGCATTAAGAAAACTTGTAACCTAAAAAAAATAACAGTTTAATAACACTTGCAAGTGAAGTACTGCTGTTCAGTTGTGTTTCGCTTTGATGGCTTTTTTTGTCACCTGTAAGAGTAGAAAACAGTGGAGTCACATGAAGAGGTCGAACATTTTGATACGATCCTGTTCTCACTTCAAGCGCCTTTAAAGCTATAGAGCTTAAGTGCAATTCTGGAGCCTTGCTCTCTCCATTGCTGTTAATTTAACAATGTCAAGTATCAGTGAGTTTTAAATGTGTGAGCTTTGTTTTCAACAATAACAGAAACTGCATCAGGCTGCGGTCTTTTAACTGATTTATTAGTAGAATTTTGTGTGTCTTGATGTCTACCAGATGGTGACTTTCAACTCACATTGACTTTAAAGTACTTATGACACACAGCTGCATGTCTGAATGTGTGCGTGTATGTCTCTCCTTACTGCTACACTTAATCCCCACTTCTTTTGGATTATGAAGTTTAAGTTATTCTAAGTGTCTAGCCAGACCCTCACCAAGCTCTCCTGTTGTTTTTGCTCTCATGGACTACAGTGCATACAATAGTCACTTAAGCCTGTTCAGCTATCTTAGTGAGGACCTTCATTGACGTAATGGTTTCCATAGCCCCTTACCCTAACCCTAACCATTAAAAATTAATGCCTAACCCTAACCCTTACCCTAAACCTAACCATAACCTAATTGTAACCCTGACACTAAAACCACATTTTGAGCCTCAAAAAGGCCTTCACACTTGTGAGCGTGTGTGCGTCCTCACAAGTGACTGTTGGTTCTCACAAGTATAGTAGAATGCAGATTTCAGTCCTCACAAAGATAGCTAGACAGGAACACACACACACACTTACGCTCAAGAGCTCTACAATATATTCGAGGAGGTCCTTCTGCCACCTTCAGCCCTCCTTTCATCTATTTGGTCCTGTTTTCCAATCACTTACCTCTAGCCCAATCTCGCCAGTGGACTCTCTTCTATTTTTCAGAGAGGAATGATGACACATCCTGAGACACACACACACAGACACACGCACGCACTGATGAGTAGCAAAGGGTTACACAGACAGATAGTGCCCGACCTGTCCCTCTCCACCAGCTGGGTCTGGCTGACCTCGGAGGAAATGATCAGAGGGAGAAGGCAGAGAGAATTATAGGATGAGTGAGAGGAAAGGGTCAGAGAAAGTTGCAGATCTTTGTCTTTGTGACTCATAAATCTTCACACTTGACAAGTGGAGCACTCTGAGTGGAGAGCGGACTTCAAGAAACGACGCGGAAAAATAGCAAGAGCCCCTGAGGAGCTTAGAGATAAGTCTCTACACTTATTTTTGACTTTTACTCTGTGATACACATCACCTATCTTAAATATATATATCCAAAACATTAATTTCCTATCTGTATTTGCATGGTGCTGTAGGCTACCTTGAGTTGATGTATGTAAATTTTCCAACCAGCCACCATCAGTCCAGCAGACGGTGACATGCTCATTTTTCTTTTAACTCTTTTCCCCATAAAGACGACATTTGACGTCCTCGCCTGTGTCCTTAATGATGAGTTCTGACACCTCAGTATACACCAGTAAAGATGCAGTTTGACAACCATTAGAATAGTTGCTGGGTTTTTCCAAGGACAGCTGCATAGGCAGAAATCACCCTCACTAACACTGATGCAAGCCCAGTCATTTTGTTCTATAAGCAGGCCTGGAATGTGACAGAAACCAATGCCAAAAACAGCTTGAGGTGAAGATTGGAGGGTCGATCAAAATATTGTGACTAATGCTGGTATTAGTAGACAGAAGCATTTACATTCCAGGTGTACCCTTAAATCAACTGCCTTTGTAGGTTAAAAGTAACAGTTTCAGAATTGGTGTTGGTATACAACAGTGGCCCTGAATTTGCTTGGTAGCAGCTTGATAGCTTCAAGGGTTACTTTAGGAGCGACAAAATGACAGTAAAGAAGATTCTAAATGAAGCTGAATGAAAGGAAGTCCTTTAAAACAGCGGCCCCCAACCCCCGGGCCTCGGACTGGTACCGGTCCGTGAGTTGTTTGGTACCGGGCTGCGAGAGTTGAGGCTCAGGTGTGAAATGTATAGTTTTCAGGGTTTTTATTGGTTTTCCTTGGTCTTTTCACGTGTGTTATGAATTAATTTTCTTTTTTTCGGTACCGGTACTAGTTTTATTTTGTTGTATTTATCCGCGACACCTTAATGGCCGGTCCATGAAAATATTGTCGGGCATAAACCGGTCCGTGGCGCAAAAAAGGTTGGGGACCGCTGCTTTAAAAGAACAAACAGGTGGGGATAATGCTCTTTTCAATGACCAGTGTGCATATGTAAAAATTGCTGGTCAAAAGCTAAGCAAAGTGGCTAGCTCCCGTGGTAAACTTCTTGGACATGCAAATGGAGACTGCCTCACTGTTGCTTTGCTGCATATTATTATACATTGACCATAAATACTAGTTTTCCATGACTATATGTTGCACAGGATTGTACAGTTGCATATGACTCACCACTTTTAAGCTTAGTATCTTCATACAGAGACAAGTTAATTACTTAACCCACTGAAGTCTTAAGAATGCAGACAAATACAATAACAGAAAAGCCTCTCGCAGTACATACTGGTCAAGAGGAAGGAAGTATGTATTGTTCATGCTCAGAGTGCTGTTAGAACATTTTGTTCTGCTCTATTAAATGTAAAGTTAGGCTAAATATTTAATATTTTGAGAACTACTGTGAACATCTTTTTGGCCTTGACCAGTTAGTTACCAGCGACTCTAAGATCTTATTGATTCGCCCCAAACAGAAGCTCTAATAAATCAAACATCTTTTACTGCGTCCTTTGTGCTGAAGAAAAATTATATAACACGATCACTATAAACGCTTTGAGTGAAGCATAGTTCCCAAATTTTGAACTTTTACTTTAAGAATGAAGGGCTCCTTTATTAAACTGTTAAATAAGACAGAAAAAGGTCTGGTTGGTGCTGATCTGGTGCTTGCTTCAACACAGATGTGTTGTAGGGAGCGGGAGGAAGGTTATTTGAGTTTCACTGCTAAGAGGGCTCCATATTCAGGTCAGCCCTGCATGAGTGTTAGCTGATTCTTTCAGCAGGGCAAGCAGCAACACATGCTCCTCATTGTCAGTCTACACAGACACGCACCACGCACAATCCTCATTAGAAGCCATCAGTATTTGCTCTTGGTTTGCCGAGGTTGATGATCTTCCACTGGTATTGGGCTGGGGCTGCCGGTACACACATATTAATTAAGCAGTAATTGTTGTTTTCTCCGTTAGTCCACAATCCCTCAAAGCTCCCCGCACAAACACGAGCATGCAACGCATAAGCGGGGTAGCGTGCAAGGAAGTCCCTGTGTGATTTTTCCTTGATGATTGTGTTAAGTGATCATCAGTTGCTGCCTGTTCTTCTATCTGTGCTCAATTTCAATTAATCTGTCCATTTCCCCCATGAAGGCAACAGTTGTCATCCCATATGCTAGCCACTTACAGGCCTGAGCAGACGCTGGCCGGGTTTATACATATACAACCCAAAAATTCATGTACACACACACACACACACACACATGCAAACACATAGACCCTCACAACTGCTTTCCTGCGGCAGTGCATAAATAAAACAGCTTTTCTTTGTCTTTATACTTGCGGATGCGTGGACTCCTGAGGCTCGGGGCCTTTTTGGCAGGTAAACCTTACATCTGCAGGGGGTCTACAGATATGTCTGCCTTGATAAAACACATGTTATTTAGTGCTGCTTCTTACAAGTTAAAGTGCCAGTGCCCCCGGTGTTAATCCAGTCTGCCAGCAGATGCTCCAGAGTCTGTCACCCTTCTGCAGCGGTTATGATTGGTAGTGACTGGATATGAGGTCTGCCTAGCCTAAACCTGTTTCCCTACATTACCCCTGTTCTGGCATTATCAAAGCGTTGTCACCTTTTTTTTTTAATTATTTGCTGAAATAGGAGTCATCATGCATTTCTAACACACAAAGAGCTGGATTCCAAACATCTAGTCTTGCTATTATCAAGCCTATGTATATTTAATACGGGCTGATGCATCACAGTTCAGTATAAACGCTTCGAGAGCAGCCTCGGTGCTGTTGTTTGGATGGGAGAAAGTGTTGTTTTCATTTTCCTTTTAGAAATATCCCACCCTCCCAGAGAACTGCACGGCAGCAGTTATAAACAAGCAGACGTGGAGCGAGTGCTGGCGCTGTCCTTGGTGCTGAAATGAGCCAATGACACTCAGAGAGAAACTGCATTAACGGAGCCATCCATTGTGCTGAAAGCAGACTCGCCAGAAGATTTTTTTGTGTGTGTGCGTGTCTCCATTAGCTCATTTGCATACACCGGCATGCAGAAAGATTGGCGGGATAGAGGAATGTGAGAACACACTGGGGACCTGACAGTCTGTCACAGTGAGGATAAGGCTGAGCGGTGATTGATGAGTGACAGATGGACGGGTGAAAATGGCCAGGAAATGTGCAGCATCTAAATGTTAATGCTAAGCAGTGCTCTTTGTTTTTTTGTTTTTTTTAACACGTAGCCGTTACATAGGGAGATGCGGCGTGACGATGATGCGTGTCTTGGCGATGAGTTAGTATTCGCGAGGGGCGGCGACTTTCTCCAGTGTCAGGAACCACAGAGCCAAGAACCATAAAGCATCTAAAAATAGAGTTCCAACAGTCTGAAGTGCACTGATTTGTTGCCAGTGATTCTCACACACAGTCTGCTAGACATATTTTCAACCTGCTATAGAAATCTAGGCACAATGATCCATGAAATCCCACATCCTTGTGATGAGTTTGTGGGGAGGTGTTTGTATCTGCACGTGTTAAAATATATGAAAGGCCTCGGCTCGAAACTTCAAAGTTGTCCATGCACGCTAAAATCCCTCTTTCCAAGAAATCTGTAGCAACTGTGTTTACTCACACGATTGCATAGGAACACACACGTGCACACACAACTTGCACAGGTGGAGCGTTTGAACAGGTGGGGCAAGAATTATGTAGAAGGGCTGTCACGGATGCAGCGATTTTATCCCTCTGCTGTAACTGGGCCACTGATGCACACATCCATGCACACATATACAGACACACACTTTGAGCGCCTTCTCTTCCCTCTGTTGAGTTGCGTTCCCTCTGGCTGTTGCACAACCTCAGTAATTGCATGGTCAAATGTGTGTATGTGTGCGCGTGTGTGTCTGTTTACCTGCGTCTAGGTCAAATCCTGAGGGACGTGAACTCTGTTGGGTTGTTTCATTTTTTAACGGGACGCTCGGGGCCTCATCACCAAGGTGCTCCTGTCTCACTCCCTAGGAAAAAAAAAAAAGAAAATAGGAGGAAAAGGGGAGAGCGAGCGCAGCACTGAGGGTACCTGTCAGCTCTTATAGGAGCCCAACACGCACCAAAAAAATCACACAATTTGAAGCTCCACATCCTCACATGTTTATTGTGATTTAGACCAGCTGTCAGGCCGTGGCGGCTGTTTTGGCTCATATCTGTGTCCTGTATCTCTTCATCCTGTGCTCCAGCCCCCACTTGCAGACAGCAGCCAGGCTGTAGCAGCTCCCCTCCTGGTTACCGGGAGGAGGATCTGGGTCAATGTGTACCACCTCCTCCCATCGCTTTGCTTTCTCTCACTCCGCCTTGTTCCTCTTCTGTTCTATCTGCCTCCATCTTACCCTCACGTGTGCCTCTTCCTTGTCTGTCTTTGTCTGATCTCTGAGTCACCAATATCAGACATTCGACATCTCCTCTTTTTGTTTTATGTCTTTCTTTCTTTCTTTTTTGTTTTTTAATCTATAGTCTTCATCAGTTTCCATGCTCCCGCTGGGTTTTTTTCCTGGTGTAGCATTAGCGTGGTGGTAATTACCGGCGGCGAGGCTTAGCCAGGTCTTATCACACTGTTTTCTCCTTCCCTCAGGATTCGTCTATCCCCTCTCTCTTTCACATTCAGTTCCTGCCTCGTTTACCGAGGACCCCACTGAGATCCCACTTTTGGAAGGGCATTGGGTTAAGGACAGTTAGAAGCTCAAATTTTAATCCGACTTTTGTTCTAGTTTTTGTTGACTTGATTAGACTGTGCCTTATCAAGGCTAAACATACCCAGGGGAGACTGAGAAAAAGAAGCAAAGCAATAATATTAGAGCCCCACTGATAAAGTGGCATATTTCAGCTGTGGCGGTATTGGCGTATTTGGCATACTCGTAGCACAATAAAAAAAAACAAAATTATGCAGAAAAAACACATGCTTGGGGCCATTGAGATATAAAGTCATCACAAAAAAGAAAAGAAAAAAAGAATAATTTTGCAATCACAGCACATTTGCCAATTTTCTGACAAATTAAAGGAAAAAAAGAAGAAAGTGTCAGAGTAAATTCTAAATTGGCCACAGGAGTGAATGTGAGTATTAATTGTTTTTTGTATCTGTTAGCATTGTGATAGACAGGCAACCCCTCCCGAGCATGTCCCGCATTTTCTTGGAGGCACCTATTTAAGTCCCACCTGAATTGCATAAGTTCAAGACCAAACAGTTGATCAAAATGATTAGTGACCCCATTAATGTAGACAATGCAGTTCTGGAAGAGGCTGTTTTTAAGGTTTTCCCTTAAATTATTATCTAAAAAACCGAATCCCCCCCCATAAAACAGTATTCATTAACCTATAATTCAAACATTCGTGTCCTGGGTTTGAACTGGGTTCTTCCTCTTGAGGATTTGCATGTTCTCTCTCTGCCCCTGCTTGTTAGATTAATTGGAGATTCCAAATTGGCTGTAGGTGTGGATGTGAGTGTGACTGGTTATCTGTTACTCTGAGTTAACCAGAAACCTGTCCAGGATGTATCAAGCTGTTTGCAGGACTGGCTGCCACCTGGAATGAATTTTAAATATGTTTTGTTTGTTTTTTTTAATTACAATCAGGTTCCATAATAACACACAGGAACATGGCAGCATTCACAAACATGCAGTATGTTGAATTCAGATCTTCAGATCTTATTTTCATACCCATTTAAAACCATGAGTGGACTCCTTTTTCCCCTTTGTCATACATGCACAAACGACTACGTGCAGGCTAGAAGGGTGCGTAATAAAGAAGGTGCTACGTTTGTTCATGGGGCACTCAAAAATGCTTCACAGGACACACACACACACACACACACTCTTTTCCAAGCCCTTGTTTTTCTCCCCCAACTCTCCTTCGCTCTCACTGCCCTCTATTTGAATATCTTGTCACTTGGATACACTGCGTGTTAACATGGATGCCTGCATGTGTGCGAAGGTCACTTATTTTTCTAGCCAGCACAACATTATTAAATCATGAGTCCACCCACCGCTCTTGCTTGTTTACTGTTTAGCTCTCAGGTTTTGTTGGCTGTGTGTGTGTGTGTATGTGTGTGTGTTTGTTTTGGTGTGCATTACTGATGTGTGCTGGAAAGACAGGTGTTTTTTGGTGTGGTCATGCATGTGCATAAGTGTGTGTGTGTGGGACCGGACCCCCTTGAGTTCTCATTATGGTGAGAGCGGATGGCCGAACCCAGGTTTAACATCTGTCTCTGAGAGTGGAGGGGCCCCACATCGAGCCAGCGAACGCCCTGAGAGAAGAGGCTGCTTTTACCTGAATACCAAAGCCACAGCGCCGCACCTCGCTCTGCTGTTAGCTACTGATCTTTAATTCAACTGTTAAATGCCGGTCGGTCTCCATTACTGATAGCACTGTCACATCACGCTGCAGAGAGCATTTTCCCTATCTAATATTGTTACTCAGTTTATATTTCCCATCAGGTGACAGGTTGCTAGGACACTGTCATTAATATTAAAACAACCCTGTGATGGGAAACAAATGTAGCGCTTCTGAGCTGTATGAATGTTTAAACAATCATTTATATCACATTTATAATACATTGGTAAGCAGATGTTGTTAATGTCAACAGCTGGTCTTCTACTCTGTCACATAAGTAGAAAAAAGAATAGCAAAGCACAGGTCTGACTGTAAGTTGATAAATGCTGTGCATTTATAGGCAAATAAAAATTATATCATACTGTACTCATACATTTTTTTTATATCTAATCTTTGTATACTGCTTGTTTTATAAACAGATTTTATTTTATTTAAAACTGGTCTGTTCCACATTAGGCTTCTTTAATCTGTAACTTAACAGAAACACTGGGTTGGATCTAAATGTCGGAAGTGATTAAACCCAATAACACGAAGGTGTTTAACAACCTGTCGTCATGTTTGTCCTCCTGAGTAAAGACAAAGATAAAGTAAACACAGTGACACCTGCCAGAGGAAGGGGATAGATTTCAGCATTGTAAGTTAAACAAGGACTACAAGCTGGTAAAACTTGTGGTCTTAACACTGGAGGAACACAAATGACTTCTCACGGAAGCGTTAATATTTCAATCGACCACATTAAAACAATATGACAATGCTGAGAAAATGTCTTATTTTGAAAATTAAACTAGATTTCCCTTTTTATTCTTTTGTACATAAAGTAAAATGAGATCCCAGTGTTTTCTTCTTCTTTTATTTATCAACAGAGCAAAAATCTATTATTTATTCAGCTTATTATACATTATTGGTAGCTGGGAAGGGGAGCAGAATATAATATTTTTCGCTCTGTTGATCCTAACGATTAATAATTACTTATGAAGGTGGTGAAGCTGACATTCCAAGTTATGATATGTTTTTTTAGGTTAATTCTCAAAACTACAATATGAAATCAACGAGGCAAAACAAGCAAGTGAATAGTCAGTCCATAATTATTGATTCAAATCTGAATGTTTGATTTCAACATGATGCGTTAGAAATGCACCCTTGTCTTTCTGATCCGTGGTGCTCCTTGCCGGACTTTGTAAACAAGGATTCCCTTTGATAAATAAAAAAGATAATGATGAAACAAGCCCAGGCAATGAATAATAAAAGAGATTTTGGATTCAATCCAATTCAATTTTATTTATATAGCAACAACAGTTGCTTCAAGGCACTTTATATTGTAAGGTAAAGACCCTACAATAATAGAGTAAATCCCCCGAGTATTTCGGGGTCTTGTTCATGAGTGATGGGAGAAGGGAACAAGAGATCGACAGATGGATTGGTGCTGTGGCTGCAGTGATGTGGACACTGTACTGGTCCGTCGTGGTGAAGGGAGAGCTGAGTATAAGCTGCCGAGTTTAAGCCAACTAGTAAACTGAGACCCTGAAGGATGGCTGGCCTCTCCCTTAGAGATAGGGTGAGGAGTTTTGCTCCCATCCTGGAGGGGCTCAGGAAAGAGCCGCTGCTCCTCCACGTCGAAAGGAGCCAGTTGAGATGGTTCGGGCATCTGAAAGCATTCCTCCTGGGCGCCTCCTGGGTACCTGTTCCAGGCATGTCCCACATGGAGGATGCCCCGGAGCAGACCCAGGACATGCTGGAGGGATTATATCTCTCAGGTGCCATGGGAATGCCTTGGTGTTCAGATAGGCTAGAGGAGATGGGCGGGGAGAGGGAGGTCTTGGCTTCTCTACTTAGGCTGCTGGCCCCACATGAAGAAGATGGATGGATGATATGCAAAGGGGCGCATAAACACATTGTGACTGAAATGGGTGAGTAAGAAACCCTCAGTGCATCATGGGAATCCCCCAGCAGCCTAGGGCTATTGATGCAGCACTAGCTATATGCCTTATCAAAATGGACTCTTTAAGCCTAATCTTAAAAGTAAAGAGATCGTCTGTCTCCTGAATCCAAACTGGGAGTTGGTTCCACAGAAGAAGGTTCTGCCTCCCATTTTAAAGATCCCAGGAACCGCAAGTAAGCCAGCAGTCTGAGGGGGAAGTGTTTGATTGGGGTGATACGGTACTATGAGGTCTTTAAGAATAGATTGGGCCTGATTATTCAATACCTTGTATGTGAGAAGAAGGATTTTAAATTCAATTCTGGATTTAACGGGAAATGAAGAGAAGTCACTATGGGAGAAATATACTTTCTGTTTCAAGTCCCTGTCACTAATCCTGCTGCAGCATTTTGTATGAACTGAAGGCTTTTCAGGGAGCTTTTAGGACAGCCTGATAATAATGAATTGCAGTTCTCCAGTCTAGAAGTAATAAATGCATGAACTAGTTTTTTAGCATCACTCAGAGACAGGATGTTTGCAAGATGCAAGGATGTGAGAAAGCAGTCTTACATATTTGTTTAATACACCTGCTGAAAGACCCTGGTTTAACATAGGAGATGAAAAAAATCTGCATCCCTGTTCCTTAGTGGAAAGCAACCCACTAAGGGACAGGGAGAATATGCAAAAAAGTCCCAGTTGAGCTGGAGATTTAACCCTACAACAGCTTGACTGTGAGGCAACAGTGTCTGGCCTTCCCGGATTCCAATCCAATTAACTTGCCAGAGACTGATCCACGCAGTGGGACACCACAACGCTGCTTGAATTGAACCCGCAACAGGTGCCCTTGTGCCTACATGACTTTCTTTACTCGGCCTCATGGGGTCCATGTCCATAGCGCAGTGGTGCTGAGCTCTTTTAGTAGAACGTAACCATATAATGCAACCAACTTGCATTATATGCTCTATGCTGTCGGTAGATCATAACCCCGATCATAAGCCATTTTCCATATCAAACTTAGGCTCCATTATCATTTAAAAACTGGCGGCTCTTGCAATTATCCCGTTATCTTGTGAATCAGTAACAAGATCTAATTACTGATATGAATGCATTAGTTCTGTCATCTACTTTGCAGGCGTTTAGACACCAGCTGGTGTTTACTGCGTTTCCTGAAGAATATCAAACGCACCTGGTGGATATGTTCCCTACATTCGACATGTGTAACAGTCAGAAAAATAAGCTGAAAAACAATGTTAATAATCACCCTGCAATTTGCTCTTGAAAGCACAAAATGATCTACCCGAGCCATCACCGCATCAGATTCTCCTGAGTCATAGAATACATTCTGGAGATATGAAACAATCCATCTCTGCCTCATAACTGTGAAGAAATGTCAACTAATCTAATCTCCCTCCACATCTAAAAACAACAACAATAAAAAAATCCACACTTTTATGTTCGTGGAATACACAGCTGTCTTTTTCTCGCTCACACACATACTGATGCGCACATCCACTTAAATATCAGTGACTCCTCTCCTTTTAAGCTTTGCTGTGGGTCCAGAAACAAATAGATTATATCTAGCTGTGTGGCATTTCCCAGGTGGTATTTTCAAGAACTCGAGTGTTGGCCACCTGATGCTCGAGAACATACGAAATGGCTTTTTGTGTATGTGTGTGTGAGAGAGTGAGAGAGAGACATGCGGTGCTGTTATTCCGTGCCCTTTCTGAGCGGTGTCGAGTCTCTTTCCATCTGTTTGAATAGTGACAGTTCTCTCCCGCTGCCCACACCCAAGAGAGCCGAACACCTGTAGAGAGGCACGCGCACACACGTTTGCATATAGACACATCTTAGCTGTTGACTCTCTCCTCCACCTCTGAGATGGCCCCTTCTTCTTTTTTTTCCCCACTTCTTTTTATTTACCCAACTCCAGTTTGTACCCTTCACTTTGCATGTGTACATGCTGATGTTTGTTGTGGTGCTCCACTGTGTAGCAAATGACTTGTCCCCGGCTGGGTGGGTAATTTTCCAGTGGCATTGGTGCTTTCATCCATGCAGTCTCTCGGTGTGCTGTGTTTATGAATTGACATCGTAATCACTCCTTTGCCACTTTCTCTCCATTTCCCGCACCTCGGGAGGGGAGGCAGGAGGGTCTCAGGTTTATATGCAGATGCTGAAAAAAAGAAAAGAAAAAAAGAAGATGGAAATCTGTGACAGAGTGTTTCAGAGGCCGGTAACAGCGTGGAATAGGTGAGCGACTGACTGAAAGGATGAAATTGAAATAGGAAGAAAGTCCAGGAGAAAGAGACAGAGGGGGAGAGAGAAAGCATGACTCGCAACGAAGTTGAGAAAATTGGATGGAGATTTTTGTCAAATCACATTTGACGATTCTATCTGTTGAATTTTTATATAGATAAATGTCTGCATTTTAATGTCTGGAATGAAAGGAAGAACCAGTTTCCTCTGTTGACATTTACCATCTGTAGCTGTCGGTGCTTGACAGCACAATGGCTGAGTTGCGGGAAAACACCGAGGACCTTTTTAATCAAAGCGTGAGCTGAACAAGTTTTGAATATGTGTGTCAGAACTGCCACGATGAACAAGAAAGTTAGTATTTGGTACTCACCTTTATGCAGTCAGCGATCATAAATAACGCTTGTTCTACATCCATCTGCTTGTGCAAGTACAGGCTGATTTAAATACAGGAGCAGTTGCACTGTGCTGTACATGGTTAGTCACTTTGAAGGTAACTTTTTCCTAGATGAATGCAGCAGCCGGAGTAGATTAAAAGGAAAAAACATGACAGACAACCGTATCAAGCAACTCTGATGCTGTGTTCCGAGTTATTATTAATCTCTGGCTCTCTTCCACAGTCCTTTTTTGTCCCATCTTTAGGACAGACAGGCCTCCCTGAGCTTGGCCCTGCGCATGTTTCTTCCTGTTAAAGAGAGGAAAAGATGGCATTTGGCAAGCAATTATAAGAATCAGCAAAAATTCGCCCTACTGGCGTTTTTCCTAGGCCTGTGACACACTTGATATATTTACAGTTAAAGAAAACATATTTAACCTCCTAGGACCTGGTGTCCACATTTGTAGACAACACATTTTGGGTAGACCAAAATACTAAATTTTGCTCTACAAGGGCCTGATATCCACTTACAAGGATATTATAATGCTAGTGTTCTATTGAAATTTAAAATGAATGTCCTCTTATGTGGATCTCATTTTTATCAGACACAAAAATCAGGTGAAAAAAATAAGTCAGGTAATTTTTAGTTTTTACATTCATCAGGTCCCAATCAGCCCCAATGGCAAAGAGAAATTGAAAATGCATGCCATAAAAGATAATACGGGTCTTAGGAGGTTAATAACTAACAATTTGAGCCATTAGAAATGCAAAAGGAGGGCGTAAGTAATAAGAAAAAACAAAATCCTGTATGTGTTTGTGTGTGTCGGTATATCATTGGTGGCTATTTACACTGATTGTCAAGCATACCTTTTTTGTTATTTTCGAATGCTGATCTATCTATAAATAATAATCCTAAATAGCTTAATTACTACTAAATAGGATTTTGAGCAGCATTTAAAACTATGACTTTCAATACTTTGCTACAAGTCAGCCACTTTAACTCTCACATTAATATCAATAATAGTTTTTTTAGTTGTACACACAGAAATGAGGATAGAAATGACTGAAAAGGTGATAGTTGCAGACTTTTATGTCCATCATGGTTCTTTGGATGAAGCCTGCAAATGTCCCAAAAAATGTATGTTTACCACATTTTAAAAGGCACGCCAGCTAGGAAATAAAAATGATCTCATGCACAAAGGAACGCGCAAACAATTTGCTGTGTTTACATTCGTAAAAACGGCTGTTCACGAGCAAGACCTGATTATACAGTTTCCACATGCAAACACTGAGAAAGAAACAGTCCTATTTATTTGAAATAAACATTTTAGTCAATCACCATATAGATAATATAAATTTTGGTACTCTATGTAGTTTATAGGCTAAGGCTCATCAGGATTCGTCTAGGAGGAAATTCGGAAACAAACATACACATGTAAATAGGCTACAATCATTATAATATGATAATGATGTGGTCTCAGTATTAAAATGAGGCTGCAAGCTGAAACTTTATAAGGAACCAAACAATTCAAACACTTTGGACGATACGAGACACATACGAAGATTTAGCGTATGTGTCTTCATTAGGATTAACTAATTAAGTTCATTCAGTGCAGACCGACAGCATCTGAGTGTTGAATAAGGATGTATTCATCCTCCTCCAGCTGAAAGACTTGCACAGCATCAGTCATGTTGGGGTTTGTTTGTCTCATTCACATTTCTACCTGTACATAACGCCCTCTATATAACACAGCTTATTTGTTCCTGTGGTCGCGTTGCATGTGCACACACTGTCAAACAAAATCTGAGATATTCTATTGAAATAAGCACTTTGAATCAGAGTGGGTAAATCTGTATGAGCTTATGCTGAAGGTGAAGAAGCACCACAAAAAATTAAGAATGTCTTGTTTTCTTAAAACCTTGATAGAATGTGAAGTAGGGGATGGTTGCTTTCCTCTGATCGCCACTACTTTGAAAGCATGCTTTTCATCCCCTGTAGGAAGGCAGCTGGATTACCTTTGTTTTCAAGTGCTCCGTGCCACTCCTAGCTGCTGCAACTGAGCCTTCAGTAACAACCCCGGCTGGCTTTGTTGGGTCTTCTTACATTCAAACTCCTTTTTTTTGTCTGTCCTGTATTCTCTCAAGTCTCTGAAGCTGCATGATGAAATATAGAGGTACAGTTAGCAGCGTCGAGACACTGAGGCAATAGGAAAGGGATTAAAACCTTCACCCTGTGACACTGTTGAGAGCAGATGCCTTTTGATGTGAAAGCAATTGGCTCATCCAGTGCCATGTAGCAGAAAGGAATAAAAACCTAATCATACTTATAATGTCTGACAGCCAGATATGCAAACACACACAGTTTAACATGTGTGCATGGGAAAATTTCAGTTTCTCTCCTCTGATCTTTCTAACACTCTCTTTACGTCTGTCTCTCTGACTCAGCTGCATTTTTTTCTGACTTGCTTCTTATAGGCACAGCGCTTCATTGTTTACAGCAGAACAGATCTCTTTATTTGAGGGATTAAAGCGATTACGATCCCCATTTTTTACAGCACGGATCGTGATTGAGTCTTTTTTTTTTAACCTTTCCACACTTTTGTCCCAGTGTCACGGGCAAAGCGGCAGAGAATTCAAGGTCTTATTGAACAAATTCAGTTAATAAAATACCAACCAGGAGGAGAAAGATGGTAGTTAATAGCAGAGGGGATTTGAGCTGGTAGCAAGAGATTAGGGTGCAGTGTTTTACTGGGCCAATTCTCTCGGAGTCATTCGCTGTCCCCTCCGTTCCCATCTCCTGGGTTTATGGACAGGAAGGTGTTCATAAAGTTACATGGGTGAATGGATGCAGGATGGAAGGAGTGTCATCCTCATATGTGTGTACTTGCTGGTTTTCCAGCATCTACTGAGCCTGGCAATATATTTCCATCTCTGTATGTATATATATGCCTGTATGAAGCTCCCCAGATTTGTATTCCTATTTTTTAAACAAAACTGATTTGAAAAAAATGGTTGCTTATTGCACATTTGGCATTTATGGTGACTTGATGAAGGTAAATTCAATACTCTACCACCTCCTTGGGGAAATATCAGCCGCTGTGTTCACAAGCTGCTCGCTATCTCTGTTCTTTTGTGGTGAGCAGGTGGTGGGCAGTGAATTGAGCTTTTGTGCTGGAAATTACTTACTGCTACTGAAAGCACCAAAGCAAAGTAAAACAAGCCAAACAAGCTGAAACTTGCCATAATGCATTGTAAACATGATGGGAGCTACAGGTTCAAGTCGGTCTGTCACTGAAGGTGAACTATTTCGTGATGTTGCACCACTTTAAAATAGCCATTAGGACCGATAATTAGTCTAAAAGCATGGCTGTGCCCGCTTAGAGTTTCAGCAGATTTGGACACACTGGCTATTTGGAGACATGGAACCGTTTAACGAGATTAATAAAGATTCCAGAAAGTTGATTCTGTACATGTGGACGTAGCGTTTTCAGCGGAAGAGCTCTACGGTGAAGAGAGTCAACAGTTAGCTGGATGACTGAGCATCCAACAACTGAGCATAC
This sequence comes from Neolamprologus brichardi, assembly GCF_056152115.1. NCBI lineage: Eukaryota > Metazoa > Chordata > Actinopteri > Cichliformes > Cichlidae > Neolamprologus > Neolamprologus brichardi. Next base: position 9,474,997 of record NC_142117.1, on the reverse strand, counting down.
AGATAGTGAAGGGAAATCTCTACTCTGTTTTATCCATTTGCAAGAAGCACAGTTGCGCTTTGCACACATTGCACGAGCTTAAAGTTCGATTTAGCCTTCTTTGCATTAAAGTTGAACGTTATATTGATAAATGAATACGTGTCTTAGCTGTGTTTGCTGTCATTCTTTGATGTTGGTCTTAGAGTTGCATGCTATAATTTTTTTTTCTTTGCAGCAAGACTTTGCGACATTCAGCTCAACTCCGTGCATGGTTTATCGCTCCTTTTGAGCCAGTGCACCACCATTACCGGCACTGGCTGCCAGGGGCAACGGGCCGGCTCGGCGGGATTGGAATACAGCCGTGTATTTGTGTGTGTGCTTGTGTGCTTGTGTGTGTGTGTGGGTGGATGGCAGGCAATCTGTCGCTTGTTTACACTTTATATATCACTCTCTGGGTGCTGTAAATCTCTATCGGGCTCTGTCCATGACCATCTCCCTCCTGGTTGGATTACATCTGCTTTTCTCTGTCTTTCTCTCCCCTTGTCTCGCCGAGTGTGCATCAAACTATAAATCACCGCGTGACGCACTGTAGTGTCTCGAGGCGATGCGGTTCTGCGAGCAGGCCCCGAATCACCTTCTCGCCCTGCAAATTTTGAGGTCCGCAAGGGTGAATATTGATCCTCCTAATGGAAGGCGTGATGCTCCTATTGGTGTTGTGATGTCACAGGGTCGGACAAAGAATTGCACAATCGTTCCCTCCCCGGCTGCCTGGAGACATCACCTATAGTATTGATTTATCACTCAGGTGTCACTTCTGCCACCATCGATCTGTCCACCGTAAATCTGTCTGTTGACCGGAAAAAAAAAAATGAAATTAAGGCAGAGAGAGTGGAAGACTTTTGAGCCAGGTTCTAAATATCCCGTGCCTTCTTAACAAGCACGCTTCACAGGTCACTGAGAGGCCAGGGCTCTTATCATGAAAAGCCTGCTTCGCTTACGGATCACCATCTTGCCAAATGACAGTGATGGCTCCAACAGGAAAATCAATGCCTTTCCACCCCCGTCATATGTGAGTCCTCTAAAAGCATTTTTTTATCCTGCTTTTCAGCTGCATTTAATGATCTTTCAACCACTGACTCCTGTCACCCTCTCCATCTTAACATGTGGGACGAGGCCTGAGTGGTTACATGTTCCCAACGTCCCCCCCTTGCCAGCAAAAATGACCCGCTCGCTGGAACATGATCTTTGGCCCTTCATGGGCAGACAATTTGATTTTTTTTTCATGGTGATGGATAAAATAGATTGTTTGATAATTGATTCACATTTTTATACTTTAAGGTGTTGCTGTATTGCCATGAAAATATTAAAGACTAATGACTGTTCAGCCCCCTCCAACCTGTTTGACAAACTATTGATTGAGGCACTTGGATAGGTCTTGAAAATATTATGCTCAATTTGCCAAGACTTTCCAGTTGTGAATGAAGGCAGGGGAAGTTTAAGAGTGTCTGGCGGTAGGCCCAGGCAACTGGCTATGGGCTGTTTGTCAGAGTTGTCTGATTCAGCCGTTGATGGGGGTATTATTTGCAGTTGGAGTAAGGATGAGTTGCAGCAGATTGTGTGGAATATGAGGGATTTTCTCAGCTCCTGGATCACGGGTTGGGCTAAGAGATAAAATAATCCCCTGACAAGTGCAATATGAACGAAATCCTCGATGGAGAAAATCCCATGTTTACTTGGACATGCAGTTACACCATCTCCATTTCTGCTAAGGGTATGTTTTTTCATGGACTGGACATAGTGTATTTTTTTTAATACTTCTCCAGTCACTCAATTTGTTGCTTTGAATATAAAAAGTCACACGCAAAGACAAATACTGTACACATGCACTTGTATTGCTGTCCTTTTAAAGATTGTAATATTCATTCCTCTATTCTGAATATTATTTCTTAGCACAAGGTTGGCATCTAACTAAATATTTGAAATAACAACGTAGAAATAGCAATAAAAGTGACATTACAAGTATTTTGGGAGCAAGCAGAACTACATTGTGCTTATATAAAAAGTAGTAGTAGCAGTAGGAAAGCTCAGTTGGAGATTAAAGCAACATTTCTTTGCTGCCATACAGCAATCACGTCACTCTTCTCGAACAAAATGCACCTGTTCTCTGAAGATCGGTGGGTGATTTTACTTAACCTGAGATTCAACTGTGTCCATTGATGTTCAGTTAAATAAAGATCGGGGCTCATAGCGGGCCATTTTAGTATTGTGCACTGTTTTCTTCTCATTAGACTAAAGGTTTACTTTGACAGCTGAATAAAAGTGGCTGTTTCTCAAAAGGTTGTTTCAGCTTATTTGAAAATTAAGGCCAGTTAATGTGGCTTTATAGGTTCAGTTGCTATAGCAGCCTCTCCCGTTATAGCAGCTGAGTAAATGTGTAGACATTTTTAGTGAAATCATAAGCTGTTTGTTGACCAGATGTTAACTGTGGGATCGATTTGTCTAGTCTGTGATCTGCTATCTTTCCACAGCTGTAATTTCTAACTATTGTAAAAGAAGACCTTTAGTTGCAGTATACATGTCTTTACTGTATCCTGATATGTAGGCGTTAACTAGCCTTTACTGTGCAAACAAACTGTGCGCTTATGAGGAGAACCGAGTCTTTATTTCCTTTTCTGGGGCAGTGAACACGGTACACAAGATTTGCACAGCTGTTACACTGAAACTTGGGCCTATTTACAGAATTTATGGCTGATTATAGTAGCTTAATCACTCTGCCAGCATGCATTTCACAGTGGCTTGGGGTACTTGCTGGCAGCGTTACTTCTCACAGAGTCAGAGCAGAGACAGACAAAGTTATTCATTTTCCAGAACAAAGGCCACCTTTCTACAGGGAGGGTTCCTGTGGGTACCCGACCCAGTGCATGATTCTGCCATAGTGCCACTGTGTTCATTCACAGTGGGATAATGGCAGATACTGTCAGTCAGTGTTCCTCAAAAATGTTCATAATGTGGCACTAAAAATGCTAAAAGTTTGTTTTAAAGTTGCTTACTTTCTCAACTGTGCACATCTTGCTTGGAAAGGGGTCAACACCTGACAGGAACTTTTGCTAGAACACGCTGAACCGCTCTGAATAAATTCCACCAGTTTGCAACCACAGCTCCAGTACAAGAAACAGGCCAAAACTATTCAGGTGGAATTTATGATCATGCCTCAAGTTATATCTTAACGGAGGGATAGGTAATAAGGACCAGTATTAAATTAATACTGATACCAAACTAGTAATGAAGAATGGAGTGCCTGTACAGTCAAACTAGCTACCTGAACTTATACCCATTATTAGCAGTACTTTAATGTAGTTAAACAGCAGTTTGAATGTTTAAAGGGAGTCACATTCTGTATGAATGTTCTCACAAACATTTTCCATCCAAACTAAAGTTCAACATCAAACTTCTGTTTTGTTTTATTTTTTGTTTTGTTGTTATTTTTATCTTTAGCAAGAATATGTACGATGCCGCTAAAGCCACTTTGGAGTTATTTTATTTATTAAAAGTTGTGAGTAAATCAAGCAGTTCCTTATTCTTTGTAACTAGGGTTGTAAAAACACTTTAGGGTGAATTTTAGAGGTCATTTAGAGGCTCCTGTTTCAACAGCCTGGCAGTAAACAGTCAGCACACATGTTAATGTTAGCCGTTTAACTTTTAGCAGTTACCCACTAGCCACATTAGCCTCTTGTTATCATTAACATAGTGGCTAGCGGACATTAGCTTAGGTAAAAGATGAATAATTTTTGTATTATGGTTAAACATCCGAATAAATTATAAAGATTTACTTTTCTGCTTTTACAATAATTTATTAAAATGTGTTTCTTATTTTGTCGCTGCCAGCTGTGAGGGCACCTTTAAAATGCTTTGATCGGTTCAGTCTTTCACAATGAGCACTCTGTTTTTTACTGTCTTTGTTATTATGAAATGAAATTCTCTAAATAATTTATAAAATGAATGCCTTATTCTCAAATGGATATATATTTTTTTAAATTGAACTTAAAATTGGGAAAATTAGTTGAACATTAACAAGTTAACTTTACTTCTGTTGTTGCTAAATGTTCGGCGTGATATCGAAAAAAATGGTGTTGAATATTTTTCTGAGTCACGTTTAAAATTCCAGTATTGTGACAACCCTGTTTGTAACATTGTATCTATCTGCAACTACCTCCTCTCGTCTTTTTTTTTCTCTGTATTTCCATTGAAAATAATAAAAACTTAGCTTGTCATTTACCAACTCTCCCAAACAGCAGGTCCTGCGAGGTCACTGCTGTGTTGTTTATATGACTGCGGCTCCTGTGACCGTGGCAGCAGTGACGTGATGAGGATTGTGAGGGCATCTGGGGAATGGCAGCCGTGCGCTCTGTTTAAATGCTGCAGTGCCCCGGGGATGGACGCTCACGCTCAAAGTGTCCATGTCTGGCAGGACTAGCTGTGTTGCTATTGGATGACTAAAAATAAAAAAAATCCTCTGACCTTGGTTGGTCGCTGATGATGGAGTGAAGACAAGAGATGATGAGAGACGTAGTGAATGTGTGTGTGTTTGACAGCAGAGAGTTACAGGAACTGAGGGAGGATGAGAGAAGTTTGTAGGAGTATTTAAAGTAGCAAGACGAAAACAGATGGAGAGGTCATTCGAGGGAAGTAGGGTAGAAATATGATAAGGGTATAGCAATATTGTACATCACAGATTTTGACGACCTCTTCAATTTGCAGCTCAAACTTATTTAGATAATTTGAAAATACATGCTTTGATCTCTAAAAGAAAAAAGAGAGAGATGAATTTTAAACTGGATATGTCATATCTCACGCAGAGGGAA